>NC_091261.1:10933928-11238571 GCF_042477335.2 Ovis canadensis
AATGAATATTCAGGACTGATTTCCTTTAGGATGGACTGGTTGGATCTCCTTGCAGTCCAAGGGACTCTCAAGAGTCTTCTCCAACACCACAGTTCAAAAGCATCAATTCTTCGGCACTCAGGTGTCTTTATAGTCCAACTCTCACATCCATATATGACCACTGGAAAAACCATAGCCTTTACAAGACGGACCTTTGTTGGCAAAGTAATGTCTCTGCTTCTTAATATGCTGTTGAGGTAGGTCATAACTTTTCTTCCAAGGAGCAAGCGTTTTTTAATTTCATGGCTGCGGTCAGTATCTACAATAATTTTGGAGCCCCCCAAAATAAGTCTGTCACTGTTTCCACTGTTTGTCAATAGTTGTGTTGTGCGGGCTTAGTTGCTTCTCAGCATGTGGGACTTTAGTTCCCTGACCAGAGATCAAACCCACATCCCCTGGATTGCAATGAAGATTCTTAACCACTGAACCACCAGGGTTAACAGTAACCATTGGACCACCAGAGTTAACAGTAACACCACATGTTATTGTTAGCTTCTTTTTTTATTTGGAACCTGTATTCTTGTAAATGCTATCATATTATTTCTGTCTGTTTTTCTTTATTTTACCCAGGATATCTAAATTTGATATTTTAGGAGGCAATTTAAACTAATATTTAATAGGTGAAGAAAATGAAAGAACAAAGTTTAATTGATGTACATTTCAAGATGCTCACTTGATTTTGTGTAACTAACTCCCTACTTAAATATGTCATATTTAACTTTTCCATACACATGATTTTGTAGTTTTCTATTCCTTTATATTAGCATAATAAGTATGATGTTTCTCATGTGAAACCATCTGTCTTTTACAAACAGTTGGGATGTCAGAATCATGACACACTTTTGATGGTAGTAACACTGTCTCTTGATCTCATACAAATATCCCTGCTCTCGTCTTCCCTTTATACATTCTTCCTTTCCTGGCTATCTCTGATTTTCGGAGTTCCAAATCCTCAACCCATTTTACTTCTCTTGAGTGAGTAAAGGACAGATATTACTACCTTTCTTTGTAATCAGTAGCACATTTTCCCTTCCCATTTTTGATCTACAAGAAGTGAACTGTTGCATGGAAATCATAAGATTCATAGTTGTGAATCATGAAATCTATTCAACTAGTTTGTTTCTCAAGGATTTTTTGAAAAGTATTCCCTTTAGAGATTATTTTTTTTTAACTGTAACCAAGCCTCTTCTAGCTATTGTGTAACTGGTGGGCAGAGTTTAAAAGTTTAAGCACAGATAGATCTTGTATAGATCCCTAGATACAGGATTGATCTTACTGTCTGTTGCACCTCTGTGATTTCACAACTTTTCCCCCTCCATTTTTTCCCTTTAGAAATAGTAAGGAAGGGTAATGCAGATTTTCTTTGTTAATTCTGCCTTTTATTTATTTGCATTCAACACTAGGGGAATGACAGGTCTAAAAAAACTTATATAATTGTGCTGTATCTGATCTTTTTAAGACCTTTAAAATTCTTTCTCCTTTCCTGTAAATTACTAGAATAAGCTTCTTTTTGGAAATAGGACTTACTTCGATTTCTATGTATCCATCTTTCTATAGTTTTAAGTACAAGTAGGTCATTGTTCAGTCAAGGTGCAAACTTCCCCTTTTTGTGTCTATGAATCATTCCATTTTCTGTTTGAGTTTTTGTTTCTTTTGAATATTCTTTTTCCTGTGGTTATCTAACTTTTTGCTTGAAAAGTCCCTGCCGTTCTTACAGTGTTCTACTTGTGCCATCATTAACTTTTACATTCTTCTGAATTGACAGCTATCCAAAGTGTGCTCATTTATATTCATTAAAAGGCAAACACATTGATTGCTAAATCCCATCTATCCAAAGGTTCTCCCCACTCCAGGAAGTTTTCACTAAATTATGGCTACATTTCATTTTCTGATCAGGAATAGCAATTAATGTCTATAATCATATATAATTGTATATTATTCTTGAACTACTTTAGAATCTTGTCTCCCTAGTGAAATCTATAAGCTCTTAGGGATAGAGACCATGTCTTATATTTCTTATATAGAACACCTTAGCACAGTTCTGATTAAACACAGATGATAGACACTTAATAAATAGTTGGTGAATTGAGTTGACCTCACTTATTCTCTGCTCATTCATTTGTTATGATTTCTAGTATCTCCATTATCTGGCCTCTTGTTTGTTTTATTTGTGGGACATCCATGGAGATCTCTTTACTTGATATCTAGGAATCTGTACTCTCTTGTGAACTTAAATTTAATTAGTGCTCCTTTTTCAGTAGTGTTTTTTTTTCTTCTTCCATCTTTCTTTTAATACCATACTGTCCTCTTCACCTCATCTACCCACTAACATAAATTTCATTTTGTCTGCTCTCCTAGGTTGTGGAGATCTAATCCCTGGTCATTACAAAGCTGGGATCTAGTTTATAGCAAGCCCTATGACATACTGCAGCCTTGCCAGTGCTGATTGCCTGCTGTTTTTGGCTTAAATACTGCTTCTGCTTGAAGGATCAGAAACTTATTTTAGTTTCTGATATCCTTATTTTTGACTAAATGTGCTAGAAAATAGAATTGTAGTTCTAACATATGTGTGCCCCCTTGGTGATGTTTATTAAATGTTTATTAGGTGGTTGTTTTCCCTCAGCTCACCCTACCATCTTCATCCTAATACTCTCCATGTCATTGTCTTTGTATCGGTAAGACATTTTAAATCCCCGAGTATGCAGTAGTTGTTTGTTCAAGTGCTTATACTTCTGCCCTTCCAGTTAATGGTGGTGGTTGGGGGCCAAGCACCAAAAGCTATTCGAAGTGTGGAATGCTATGACTTCAAAGAAGAGCGATGGCATCAAGTAGCAGAATTGCCTTCTAGGAGATGTAGAGCAGGTAAGCATGATGCATTGTGATCATTTGCCTGTTGCTGGGTCATTGGGAGTTTCCTCTCAGGTCTTACTTACTAACTAGAAGAATCTATTGGAAAAACTTTGATTAAAATAGCTATGTGATTAAACAGTGATTCAGGAGCCTCATACAACTCACAAGACATTGGTGGAGTTAGCAGCTTCTTTCTTTAATTTACATATTTTTCTGATTCTAATGTAAGGTGGAGTATTAGCAATTTGCTGGATATTTTCCTAGTTACCTTTGTTGAAGTATTGAGAAGCAATTCTTTAGCTTGGGACACTTATTGCTAAGAAATTCCTAACTTGGCTATAATCCACAGTTGCTTTCTTCCAAGCTTCTGCTTTTCAAGCATTTGTTGAAATGGACCTTAATTTAGCCAAAACTGCAATCAGAAAAAGACGTTTGCAATTGCTAAGATTTCTTTCTGAGACTCAAACCTGGATCTGCAAATTCGTGTCTCCCAGTGCAAAATGAGTTGTAAGCGTAACAGAACATTTCTATTGTGGTAGTCCTTTAACAGTACATCCTGGAGCTTGTTATGTAAGAGCATAGATTTAACTCATTCCTTTATAGCTGCCTAGTATGTTGGAGAGGGGGTTCTGGATGAGTATAATTTTTACTAGTTTTTAATTGAACATTAAAGTTGTTTTTAATCTTTCTTTATGAACAGTGCTGCAATTCCTTATACATATATCATTATGTATGTGTGCTAATAGATTTTAGTTGGATAAAACTCTAGAAATGGAATAATTATTAAAAGGGTCTCTTAAGATATACTAATTATTATTTCCACTAATAGTAAATATGAAGGTACTAATTTCCCTACATACCCTATGAAAGTGAAAGTCCTCAGTCCTGTCCAACTCTTTGCAACCCCATGGACTATATAGTTCATGGAATTCTCCAGGCTTCCCAACCCAGGGATTGAACCCAGGTCTCCCACATTGCAGGCAGATTCTTTACCAGCTGAGCCACAAGGGAAGCCCAAGAATTCTAGAGTGGGTAGCCTATCCCTTCTCCAGGGGATCTTCCCAACCCACAAATCAAAATGGGGTCTCCTGCATTGCAGGTGGATTCTTTACTAACTGAGCTATCAGGGGAGCCCCTATAATACCTTATAATTAAATGTTTGAGTTTTGCAAGCTGGTAGGTGAAAAATTCTTTCACATCTAGTCTGCACTTCTATTTTGAGGAAAGTTAAACATCTTTCTAAATGGTCAGTTCATGGTTTCATGATTTTTGCCATTGTTTTATTATTGATTTGATATGTTAAGGAGAATAGCCCTTTTTTCCTGTCAGTTGTGGTGTGAATATCTATTTGTATTAATCTTTTGACTTTATTTGCATTATTTTTGTGTTATTTTTGCCATGTAACACTATTACTTTCTATATGTTCCTATACCATCAGAATTTTGTCCTTGTACTTATGGATTTCTTTCTTACATAGAAAAGCCTTACTTAAAAATTATTTGTGTGTATAATTCATAGCATTAATATCTTATATAGCTGTGATAGTTCTCAAAACTTAAGAAATCAGTATTGGTATATTACTATTACCTAAGCTACAGGCTTACTGTATTTTAGTTTTTTCTGTTAATGTTCCTGTTCTGTTTCAAGACCTCACATTGCATGCATGCATGTATTTATAATTGAAGTAAATGTAGTTGATTTACAATATTGTGTTAGTTTCAGGTATACAGCAAAATGATTCACTTACGTTTATCTTAAGACTATTTTCCATTATACATTATTTCAAGATATTGAATATAGTTCTCTGTGCTATACAGTAAATCCTTGTTGCTTATCTACCTTATGTGTAGTAGTATGTGTGTGTTAATGCCACACTTCTAATTATCCCTTTCCCTGTTTCCCCTTTGGTAGCCATAAGTTTGTTTTCTGTGTCTGTGAGTCTGTTTTGTATGTAGATTTGTTTGTATCATGTTTTAGACTCCACGTATGTGATGTCATACAGTGTTTGTCTTATGACTTACCTCTGTGTGATATTCTCTAGGTTCATCCATGTTGCTGCAAATGGTAGTATTTCGTTCTTTGTTATGACGGAGTAGTATTCCTCTGTATATGTGACACATATTAAACCAATCATCTGTTGATGGACACTTGGTTTGTTTTCATGTCTTTGCTATTGTAAACAGTGCTACTCTGAACATTGAGGTGCATGTATCTTTACAAATCACAGTTTTCATCTTTTCCAGATGTATGCCCAGGAGGGGGATTGCTGGATCATATTGTAGTTTGCATTTTTAGCTTTTTAAAGAAAACTCCATACCATTTTCCACAGTGGCTACACCAATTTACATTCCCACCAATAGTGTAGGAAGGTTCCCTTTTCTTCACATCCTTTTCAGCATTTATCATTTGTAGATTTTTTGATGAAGCCATCTGACCAGTGTGACATAAGACTTCACGGTGGTTTTGATTTGCACATCTCATAATCTCAGATGTTGAACATCTTTTCATGTGCCTGTTTGGACATCTATTTATCTTCTTTGGAGAAATGTCTATTTAGGTCTTCTGCCCATTTTCTGATTGGGTTGATTTTTTTTCTTTTTGTATTGACTTGTATGAGTGGTTTGTATATTTGGGATATTAACCCCTTGTCAGTTGCACCATTTGGAAATGTTTTCTCCCATTCCATAGGTTGCCTTTTCATTTTGTTGATGGTTTTCTTTGCTGTGATTGTGTTTGTGATGGTTTCCTTTGATTCCTTAAAAATCAAAATTTTTAAGTTTTGGCCACCTCATGCAAAGAGTTGACTCATTGGAAAAGACCCTGATACTGGGAGGGACTGGGGCAGGAGGAGAAGGGGACGACAGAGAATGAGATGGCTGGATGGCATCACTGACTTGATGGACATGAGGTTGAGCGAACTCCGGGAGTTGGTGATGGACAGGGAGGCCTGGCATGCTGCAATTCATGGGGTCGCAAAGAGTCGGACACGACTGAGTGACTGAACTGAACCAAACTGAGGTCCTGTTGTTGATATTTGCTCTTACTTCTTTTGCCTTGGGAGACTGCTCTAAGAAAATATTGCTGTGATTTATTTCCAAGAATGTTTTGCCTGGTTTTTCTTCCAGGCATAGCATGCCTTACATTTTGGTTTTTAAACCATTTGTGTTTATTTTTGTAGGTGGTATGAGGGAGTATTCTAATTTCATTGATTTACATGCAGCTGTTAAGCTTTCCCAACACTACTTGTTGAAGAGACTCTCTCTTTTCTATTGCTTAGTGTTGTCTCCTTTGTTGGATTAATTGACCATAGGTATGTGGCTTTATTTCTGGGCTCTCTGTTCTCTTCCATTGATATATATGTCTGTTTTTGTACCATTACCATAGTGTTGTTTACTGTAGCTTTGTAGTTTTGTGTGATGTCTAGAAGAGTTATACCTCCAGCTTTATTCTTTTTCCTCAGTATTTCTTTGGCATTTCTGGGTCATTTATGGTTCCATATAAGTTTTAGTATTGTTTGTTCTAGTTCTCTGAAAACTGTACTGAGTATTACAGATTGCATTTAATGTGTAAATTGTATGATCATTTTAGCAATATTATTTTTGTAAGAGCAAGAGATTTCTTTCCAATTCTGAATCCTCTCCAGTTTCCTTCATTGTTGTTTTATAGTTTTCAGCATATAGATCTTCTGCCTCCTTGGTTACACTTATTCCTAGGTTGTTGGAATTTCAAATGGGACTTCTCTTTTAAACTTTATTTTTCTGATATTTCATTGTTTGTGTAAAGGAATGCAACAGATTTCTGTGTATTAATCTTGTATCCTGCCATGTTGTTGAGTTTATTTAATAGTTCTAATAGTTGTTTGTGGAATCTTAAGGGTTCTCTATAGAGAATGTCACATCATGTGCAAATAATGACAGTTCTTACCTCTTCTCTTCCTATTTGGATACATTTTATTTCTTGTCAGACTGATAAGACTAGGACTTCCAATACAGTATTGAGCAGAAGTGGTAAAAGTGGGCATCCTTGTCTTCTTCCTGAATTTAGCAGGAAGTTTTCCAGCTTTTCACTGTTGAGTATTATGTTTGCTATGGATTTGTCATAAAGGACTTTTATTATGTTGAGATATGTTCCCTTTATACCCACGTTAATGAGATTTTTTGTCGTGAGTAGATGTTGAATTTTATTAAATACTTTCTCTGTGTCTGTTGATATGATCATCTATTTTTTTGTTGTTCCTTTTGTTAAATGGTGTATCATATTGATTGATTTACTTACCTTAAACCATCCTTTTTAACCTGGAATGAATGCAACATCAATATGATCCTTTCTCTGTGTTGCTGGATTTGTTTGCTAATATTCTGTTGAATAGTTTTGTATCGATATTCTTCAGAGATACTGGTCTGTAATTTTCTCTTTTTTGTAGTATCTTTGTCTAGTTTTGGTATCAGGATGATGGTGCCCCATAGGATAACTTTGGAAGTATTCCTCTCTGTGGAATAGTTTGAGGAACGTAGATAAGCTGTATGGTCCTGGACTTTTGCTTGCAGGGAGTTGTTTTTATTACAGATTCTATTATTATCTGTTCCTTCAGTTTTGGCTGAGCTTTTCAGGTGGCTCAATGGTAAAGAATCTGCCTGTAATGCAGGAGACGTGGGTTCAGTCCTTGTATTGGGAAGATCCCCTAGAGAAGGAAATGACAGCCCACTCCAGTATTCTTGCTTGGGATATTTCATGGACAGAGGAACCTGGTGGACTACATATAGTCCATGGGATCACCAGAGTTGGACATGACTTACCGACTAAATAGCAACGTGTTTCTTGAAACTTTTTCATTTCTTCTTGGCTGTCCAGTTTGTCATTATGTAAGTGTTTACAGTATTCTAATGATTTTATTTTTTTGTATTTCTGTGGTTGTTATTTCTCTTCTTTTACTTCTTTGTTTGTTTGTTTATTTGGATTTGCTCTCTTCTTGTTGAACCTAACTAGAGATTTGTTGATTTTTGCTTATCTTTTCTAAAAATCAGCTCTTGGCTTTATTGATCTTTTCTGTTGTTTTTCTTTTTAATCTTCATTTTCTTTATTTCCTCTCTAATCTTTGTTATTTTTCTTTCTACTAACCTTGAGTTTTATTTATTCTTCTTGTCCTAATTATTATAGTTGGTAGGTTAGGTTGTTTGAATTTTTCCTTGAGGAACTGCTTTTACTTCATCCCATAGGATGTAAGGTTGTGTTTTCATTGTCCTTTGAGTCAAGGCATTTTCTGATTTCTTATTTGAGTCTGTCATTGACCCATTGGTTTTTTAGTAGTATGTTGTTTCATCTCCATATGTTCATTTTTTCCTCTGTTTTCGTTCTGTAGTTGATTCCTAGTTTTACACTACTGCAGTCAGAAAAGATACATGCAATAATTTCTGCCCTCTTAAATTTGTTGAGACTGGTTTTGTGACCTAGTGTGTGGTGTATCCTAGAGAATGGTCTGTGCATACTTCAAAAAAATGTAACGTATGTCTTGGGTATTTTTGGATGTAGTGTCCTATAGATATCAGTTAAATCCAACTAATATGTTGTATCATTTATGATCCCTCTTTCCTTATTGATTTTTTTTGTCTGAAATGTCTGTCCATTGATAGCAATGGGGTATTAAATTTTCCTACTATTATATTCCTGTCAATTTCTTCCTTTATGCCTGTATTTTTTTTTATTTTATTTATTTTATATTGGGTACATGTATCCTCAGAATTTTTCCACAGTTTATTGTGATCCACACAGTCAAAGGCTTTGGCATAGTCAATAAAGCAGAAATAGATGTTTTTCTGGAAACATCTTTGACTGTGTGGATCACAATAAACTGTGGAAAATTCTGAAAGAGATGTGAATACCAGACCACCTGACCTCCCTCTTGAGAAATCTGTATGCAGGTCAGGAAGCAACAGTTAGAACTGGACGTGGAACAACAGACTGGTTCCAAATAGGAAAAGGAGTATGTCAAGGCTGTATATTGTCACCCTGCCTGTTTAACTTCTATGCAGAGTACATCATGAGAAATGCTGGACTGGAAGAAACACAAGCTGGAATCAAGATTGCCAGGAGAAATAGCAATAACCTCAGATATGCAGATGACACCACCCTTATGGCAGAAAGTGAAGAGACATTAAAAAGCCTCTTGATGAAACTGAAAGAGGAGAGCGAAAAAGTTGGCTTAAAGCTCAGCATTCAGAAAACGAAGATCATGGCATCTGGTCCCATCACTTCATGGGAAATAGATGGGGAAACAGTGGAAACAGTGTCAGACTTCATTTTTTTGGGCTCCAAAATCACTGCAGATGGTGACTGCAGCCATGAAATTAAAAGATGCTTACTCCTTGGAAGAAAAGTTATGACCAATCTAGATGGTATATTCAAAAGCAGAGACATTACTTTGCCGACTAGGGTCCGTCTAGTCAAGGCTACAGTTTTTCCTGTGGTCATGTATGGATGTGAGAGTTGGGCTGTGAAGAAGGCTGAGCACCAAAGAATTGCTGGTTTTGAACTGTGGTGTTGGAGAAAACTCTTGAGAGTCCCTTGGACTGCAAGGAGATCCAACCAGTCCATTCTGAAGGAGATGAGCCCTGGGATTTCTTTGGAAGGAATGATGCTAAAGCTGAAGCTCCAGTACTTTGGCCACCTCATGCGAAGAGTTGACTCATTGGAAAAGACTCTGATGCTGGGAGGGATTGGGGGCAGGAGGAGAAGGGGACAACCGAGGATGAGATGGCTGGATGGCATCATGGACTTGATGGACATGAGTCTGAGTGAACTCCAGGAGATGGTGATGGACAGGGAGGCCTGGTGTGCTGCGATTCATGGGGTCACAAAGAGTCGGACACAACTGAGTGACTGAACTGAACTGAACTGAACATGTATTCTCTTTCAGTATTGATCCCTTTATTATTAAATAATGTCCTTCTGTGTCTTTTGTTAGGACTTTTAAAGTCTATTTTGTCTTATATGAGTATTACAGCCTCTCCATTCTCATCATTTACATTTGCATGAAGTATCTTTTTTCATCTTTCCACTTTAAATCTCTATGTCTCTCACACTGAAGTGAGTCTCTTTGTAGACAACACAGTGTAATTCCTTGTCATATTTTTCATTGTTGTTCATTCTGCGAATCTATATGTCTTTTGATTAGTCCATTGACATTTGAAGTAATTATTGATAGGTATGTACTTATTAGGACTTTCCCAGTGGCTCAGCAGTAAAGAATCTGCCTGCAATGCAGGAGACTCAGGTTCAATCCCTGGCTTGAGAATATCCCCTAAAAGAGGAAATGGCAATCCATTCCAGGATTCTTGCTGGGAAAATCCCATGGACAAAGGAGCCTGGTGGGCTATAATCTGTGGAGTCACTAAGAGTTGAATGCAATGAAGCACGTACACAGAGAGCTATCAAATCCCTGTGTAGACTGTGTAAGTCCAGTATTTTTGGTGTGAGGGCTGTTTCTGGTCTGTATGCCAGCCACATCTCTCCTCAGAATGTGCTGTTAACCCTTGATAAGGGGGTGTGATTGGAGTTGTTGTGTCCAGAACCTGCTCTGGATGTTGAGTGGGGCCTCCTTTTTTCTTCTTGGCTGTCACAGCCTTGTCAGGGGCAGGATCTGCCCCCAGTTGTTTGAGTAGAAGCACTGAGTCTCAGGCTCAATATGGTGCCATTGCCCTTGCTCTGTCCCAAAAGAAGTGAGCTCTAGAAGCAAGTGAGGACCGTATGGTCACAGTGTGAACCCCTGTGCAGTCATTTGTGGTTCTGCCTAGAAACAGCCCATGGTCATGTCCCTTTCTCCATGGCGTTCATCCCAGATCTATTGCTAGGCTATGGTGTGTGGTGTGGAGTGGGCTGGTGCTAGGGGCCAGGGTGCTGTAGCTGCAGGAATCAAGATGACTGTGCTGCTGCTGATACTTGAGCTGCCTCTGTGACAGGCCTCTCCCAGGAACTATCTGCATTAGATCTGGCTCCAAGCTTCAGTGTCAGATGGGCAGAACCAGAGTGCTCCATCCAGAAAAGGAACCCCTGTGTATTACCCAGGGGCTGTTTCTATGTTTGTGTTTCATATGTTTCCGTGGTGTCACCCAGTGTATACACCAAGACTGTCTGCTGCCCTCATGGTGTGAGTGCTGACAGTGGGCTCTGAGATTCGATAAGACCATACACAAGGCCCTCCAAGCTGTCTCTGTGCAGATAGACTGAGTCCTCAACCTGGGCCCATCTGCCCGAGATTCAGCATCTAGCTGCTGTGCGTACTAGCATCCCCACCCATTGTGCATTTTAATTTAGACAGGGAAGCATGGTGAGGTTGCGGCGATCAGCTCCAGGGTGTCTCTGCTCTGATTGCTAGTAAACCAGCACCCGTACACTCCTCAAGAGCAAAGACCAGGCCCCTTTGAGACAGGCTGGGACCTGGAATATGGCATCCTTTACTGTAGTGCTTGTATCTGGAAACAGCTTTAGCAGCAGAATATAAAGAAACTCTGATGGTAGTTTAGTTGCTAAGTCACGTCCAACTCTTGCGACTCCATGGACTGAAGCCTGACAGGCTCCTCTGTCCATAGGATTCTCCAGGAAAGAATATTGAAATGGGTTGCATTTTCTTCTGCAGGGGATGTTCCTGACCCAGGAATAGAACCCAGGTCTCCTGCATTGCAGGCAGATTCTTTACTGACTGAGCTATGAGGGAAGCCCACTTCACACATGCATAGTCAGGGCACTTATGAACAAGGCTAAAACACAACTGCCACTTCCGACATGCTGGGAGCAAAAGCAGAGTCCTGCACACAACACTACCAAGGGGTGGGCAGACCATCTAAGTTACATGCCCTGTGCACCCCACCGATCCCCTCTCACCTTCACACCATTTAAGAAATCAGCTCTCATCTCTTCAGGGAGTGAGCAAGGGAACCTGTTACTTGTTTTTGCCCCCTTTTGTTAAGCACATATCCCAGTAAAGGCCTGCCTGAATTCCTGATCTGGCCTCTTATCAATTGCTATTTCTTAGGGAGTCCAGGAGCCCACATCTGTAACACCTTCAGCCCCTCTATCTGTCCTATCAGATCTTGCAGCAAGCAAGGGGGGCTCCCCAAGACAAGGTCCTGCCCATGTGAACCTTTCCTTCTTTACAGCTCCCTCTCAGGTGTGCTAGGCCTGTCCTAAATGCCTTTTTTCCCCCATCCTCCTTGGTTACATGGATATTTTCCTTGCAGCTTTGGTTGTAAGAGATCTCTTGCCAGCTTCCAGTCAGTTTTCTGTGAGAGTTGTTCCACATGTAGATGCATGTTTGATGCATTTGTGGGTGAGATGAGCTCCATTTCCTCCTGCTCTGCCATTTTGATCCTTGTAATATTGCATTTAGTTGTCATGTTTTCTTAATCTCTTCAGACTTGTAACAGTTCCATAGTCTATATTTTCATGCCCTTGATTCTTTTGAAGAGCACTTGATCAGATATTTTGAAGAATGTTTTACAATGATACTGCAAAGTGTGTAAGATTTATTAACCTTGAAATAGATGTTATTTACTCTAGTGGTTCGGGAGTTAGTCATAATCCCTTCAGGATTAGTGGTTTGGGGAAGGCCTCATAGCAAATATGGAACTTTCGTTGGGTTTTCCGACTTGAAGAGGAGCTTCTCAGAACAGGATAGCAGCACGAAAAAGTTTGGGTAGGTGAAGAAGAGGTGAAATCCAGAGTCTGCAATTTAGTTTTTCCACCTAGGGACCCCCTAGCATCTCACTAGCCCAGGGGCTAGCAAACTTTTTCTTAAAGGACCAGAGAGTAGTTATTTGTGGCTTTGTGGGTTATATAATCTTTGTCACAACTAATCAGGTGCCATCATAGTTGAAAGCAGCATGATGAATATCTGGAGCTATGTTCCAATAAAACTTTATTTATGGATACTGAAATTTTAATTTTATGTAACTTTTCATGTATCATGAAATATTCTTTTCTTCTTGACTGCTTTTCAACCATTTAAAAGTGTAAAAATCATTCTCAGCTCAGTGAGCTTCTACTGAAATAGCCTGCTGGCTATAATTTGCTAACCCCAGATTTAGCCCACTAACATGATAAACTAGAAGCACATTATGCAAATTAAATATAAACATGTTCAGGTAGTTGGAAAATTCTTGCTTGTTGTTTAAGTCTGTGTATATCTTTGAAAAAGTCAGGAGTCAAAGTAATACCTCAACCCATGCCATTGCATTTTTTCATAGCAGAAAGGAGCACGATCTAGTTGTTCTGTATTCTCACTAACGAACAGTGTTTCTTAGGACCTATTCAGCCAAGCTTCTCCTTAGGGAAACTTAAAACCTGACAACAGTTTTAGACTGTTTGGAATGCAGTCTTTAGGTGGTGGCAGTGTTCTTGCCTGGAGAATCCCAGGGATGGGGGAGCTTGGTGGGCTGCCGTCCATGGGGTCGCACAGAGTCAGACACGACTGAAGTGACTTGGCGGCAGCAGCAGCAGTTGGGTTGCACACTCACTATTAACTGCTGTATTTCTTTTGCAGGGATGGTTTACATGGCTGGACTCGTTTTTGCTGTTGGTGGCTTTAATGGTTCCTTGAGGGTCCGCACTGTGGATTCTTATGACCCTGTGAAAGATCAGTGGACCAGCGTTGCTAACATGCGAGACCGGAGAAGCACTCTGGGGGCTGCTGTGTTGAATGGACTGTTATATGCGGTGGGAGGCTTTGACGGGAGTACAGGCAATTTTCTTTCATCTTTTCTAAATTACTGTTAGAAATTAACATATCAATCATATTTATGGAACAAGGCCTGGCATAATTAGGAGTCAATTGAGTGTTTTACTAGGTATTATAAATGTAAGTTTAAAATTTCCATCCAGAATGCCTTTAAATGATGTTAAGAGTGCTGAGTATATGTTTTTCTCATGCTTCAGTATCAGTCATCTTGTCAAGTTTAAAGAGCCAATGAATGTCAGTAGCTTGTATAGATGTTCTTTAGAAAAGAAATTATTTCTCTTCATCATATAATTGGATGTTAGCTCATTTTAAATATAAACAACTGAAGTATTTCCCTAATGTATATATAAGGAACCTGAGGAGGAGATGAAGCACATTGTGCTTTGTTCATTACAGGGCTGTCCTCTGTGGAAGCATACAACATCAAGTCTAATGAATGGTTCCATGTGGCTCCCATGAACACGAGGAGGAGCAGTGTGGGTGTCGGTGTTGTTGGAGGTGCGGGCAATCTTCTGGTGGTTAAGAGTGTTTCTTCCAGTAACCCAGACCCCAGTTGTCTAAATGAGCAAGCAAATGATTTTAAAAGGGAAACATACAGTGGTTATTATGAAATGTTAGTCGTCCTTTTTTGCCTGCCCCCTGGCCTCTCTCTGTCCTCCCTCCCTCTTTTTCTCATCTCTTTGTATAACGTATATAAAATTATTAACTGATCTTAGTATAATCATTTGGGAAGCAAACCAGATGGCAAGAATATGAAGTTTTACATCTAGAGAAGGACTGTTTAACTTTTAAGTGATGGGTTGCCACCGTTATTTGTGTACATAATACTTTGTTCCCCCAAAGAATTAACACAGTAAGTATGAATTTTTTTATTCATTGTGCAGATTTGTGGCTTCCCACCTACCTCTCCATGGTGGGTATAATTCTCTGCACTGACTTTTTTTTTAAACCAGATTTATTGTATTTTAATTCACATACAATACATTTTACTCATTAAAGTGTACAATTTGGTGTGCACCTGTCATAACAGTTAATTTTAGAACATTTTTATTACCCCCAAAGCAACCCTATTGCCCTCGGTTATTACCCACATCCCGCCAGCCCTTGGCAAACACTACCCTACATTCCTGTCTCTGTATAAATTTTCTACTTATGGATATTTTCATATTAATGAAATTATAGAGTATGTTGTCCTTTTGCAGCTGGCTTCTTTGACTTGGCATAATGTTCAAGGTTCATTTGTGCTGTAATATTTACCAAGGCAATGGCACCCCACTCCAGTACTCTTGCCTGGAAAATCCCATGGATGGAGGAGCCTGGTGGGCTGCAAAGAGTTGGACACGACTGAGCGACTTCACTTTCACTTTTCACTTTCATGCATTGGAGAAGGACATGGCAACCCACTCCAGTATTCTTGCCTGGAGAATCCCAGGGATGGGGGAGCCTGGTGGGCTGCCGTCTATGGGGTCGCACAGAGTCGGACACGACTGAAGTGACTTAGCAGCAGTAGCAGCTTTTCTTTTTATTAGCAAATAATATTTCATTGTATACTGTACTGACTCTTAATATTACATTTTTAAAATGGCAACCCACTCCAGTATTCTTGCCTGGGAAATCCCATGGACAGAGGAGCTTGACGGGCTATAGTCCATGAGGTTGTAAGAGTCGGACACAACTGAGCACACACACACACATACAAGATAACTTTGCTATTTAATTTGGTTTTTTAAGATATTGTTCACTTAGCACTTAGTGTTATCCAAAGAGATAATAAATGTACTTTCTTTTGTCAGATTATTGATGAAAGTGTTAAATTAATATCATATATATTGTACAGATCTTTATAATGTGATTTGGTAACTCCACCTATCACCATTAGGCAAGATTTTAAATAGTTCATAAAAATCAATAATACTTTAAAGGTCAACTCTGCTATCATGGAGGAAAATTCAACATTTCATGACTTGGAAAAATAGCTGTTTATGAATTTGACTTTCTTTGTGATTCCATGTTTAGGTCTGCTCTATGCTGTTGGGGGTTATGATGGAGCTTCACGTCAGTGTCTCAGCACAGTAGAATGCTACAGTGCCACAGCAAATGAGTGGACCTATATAGCGGAAATGAGCACTAGGCGGAGTGGAGCAGGTGAATAGGAACCTCACTCAGCAATTGAAACACAAAAATGATGGAAAAGAATTAAACAAGTGAAATAATGACATCTCTTTATATTATCAGAAAATATATACTAATTCTAGTGACACTGTTAAAATGTCTTTTGCATTATACAGGTGGAGTGGTAGGTAGATGCACTTAAATTCACTTTCTAAAATTTCTCACGTGCTTCTTCTGTTTCACTTAATTATTCATATTGTTTGGCATTACTTTTAGGTTTTTGTTTTTGGTGCTTATTGGAGAACTTGCTTAATAATCAACTCCCTTCATATCCGTTTCTTACAAATTTAATACTCTTAATACTGATTTCCTTTTACCATGAAAGTTGTTTTCAAAAGGGTTATGTTGTAAAGGCCTTCCCTCTCTGTTTTCACATACACATTATTTTTATTGTATTTGACAATAACAATAGTTCTTACTAAGATTCTCATTTGTAATTATTTTCATTTCCATTTTCTATGTTGAATGCTTTTAATATTGATTTTTAATATGAATAATTTCAGAATTTTTATTTACAAGTCATTTGAATAAACCCTAAAATGTTACAAATTTCCTGTCCCTTTTACTCTACTATAGGTTGGTTTTTTATGTTTTATAGGTGTTGGTGTGTTAAACAACTTATTGTATGCTGTAGGGGGTCATGATGGCCCTTTAGTACGAAAAAGTGTTGAAGTGTATGATCCTGCCACCAACACATGGAGACAGGTAGCAGATATGAACATGTGCAGAAGAAATGCAGGTATCTGGCTAATTTAAGATTATCAAATTTGTATTGAATTGTATTCGGAGTTTTACTGGTATCACTGTGTATTTCCGTTGTTCTTCTACTGATCTGAGTTCCTAATAGATTTGCCCTGTAAAGGCAGAAACTCACAATGATCCTAGGCAGTAAATGCCAAGCATGATGTGGGGCATGCAGTTTAATGTCATCCTTCCATCAGAGCTTACTTTTTGGTGATGACCATAAATACTAAGTTAGAAAAAGAACTCTATGTATTACTCGGATTAATTCTTTTGTACCACAGACATTTTTGAATGTCTGCCTGTATCATATTTTGGAGTTCAGTTTTCAGGGACTTCAGTCTAGTTAAGTAAATACTTTTACCAGATTAAAAAGCTGGTTGTTTATCTGAATCTGGAGGGGAACCTAACGAAGGCAACCACAATTTAATACAGTTCAGGGTTTCTAGAGAATGGAAAAGCTAAAACAACAACAACAGCAATTTTAAGAAACCTGAGGTCTTCAAGACCAGGGAAGTACTACCTTAAAAAGAAAATCCATGGAAGGGAAATAGAAATGGACAATAGATTCAGGATAACTAGATAGTCTTTTGGGGAAATGCTCATCTTCTTAAAAATGGCATTGTCTTCATGCCAGGTCCTATAATCAAAATAAACCTGATGCTGAAAATAACTTTAAAAATCTATCAGTAAAAGACAAATGAATTACGGTAGTATCATACATGAAATACTGTGCAGCCATTAAAAATAATATAAATCTGTATTTATTAACTTGAAGAAATATCCAGGTATATATTGTTTGCTGTGAGTGTGTAAAAAATAGTTTATGTAGCATTAGCTACTTTGGGGTTAAAAAAGAGTCTGAGAATATATGCATAGAAAAGAGCCAAAATTTCAGTACTTGGGATTCTAAGTGGTATAGGATTAGTAGTGGTCTTTTCTTCTTTGTACTTTTCTACGGTTTTGAATTTTTCCAAAAAATAAAAAAAACATAGTATTCTCATAATAATTAAATAAATAATACTGTTCTCCCTTTAAAGGAGATAAAATAATTAGCTAGTCAGTATAATAAAATTCAGAATCATTTTTACCTTCTACAAATATATATATTTATTATTTTCTCTTTTTCCTTAAGATTTCCTTAGAAGCTGACTTTGGGAGAATTACTAAACTTCTTTGACTTTTAAGTTTTCTACTGTTTTTAATAAAGTGGGAAATAAAATAGTTTCTAGCATATAAAGTAAGGTTATTGTGAAGATTAAATGAAATAATGCACATATAGAGCAACTGCTATATAAGTAACTTGAGTAGAAGCTGACAGTTGATACTAGAGAAATTCCTCACATAAAGGAATTCTTTTCAGCTTTCCCCATCTTCTCTTCCTGCCTCTTACGCAGAAGTAATTGTATCTGGATCACTTGACCAGACACGTTCAGAGCCATTTATAGTCATCCAAATTTTTAAAATAATTGTTTTCTCTCTGTTTAATTTTTTTAAAGGAGTTTGTGCAGTTAATGGTCTGTTATACGTAGTTGGAGGGGATGATGGTTCCTGTAACTTGGCATCAGTAGAATATTATAACCCAACAACTGATAAATGGACAGTTGTATCATCTTGTATGAGCACAGGGAGAAGTTATGCAGGTAATGATTGTTCAGTTTTCTTACAGTCTTCTATTATAATACAAAATCATTATGACTTTTCCATTAAGAATGTTTTTCTCATATAAGAAGAAAGTCTTTTCTCAAAGTATATCTTCTTATTCTCAAGATAATTAATGTCAGATATGTATGTTCTAAAATAAGGTACTAGTATTCTTTTGTCATTCTGTAGTCATTTGTATTCAAAATTACAAATGTTTCCATTGTAGAAGGGAATTCACTATGTAGCAAGGCTTTAATTACTCAGATATCTTAAAGATATGGGGGCTTCCCCAATAGCTCACTGAGTAAAGAATCTGTCTGCAATGTAGGAAACACAGTTTCGATCCCTGGGTTGGGAAAATCCCCCTGGAGGAGGACATGGCAAGCCACTTCAGTATTATTGTCTGAAAAATCCCATGGACAGAGGAGCCTGATAGGCTATAGTCCAAAGGGTCTCAAAGGGTCAAGACGCGACTGAGCAACTCTTCACGCATACTAAAAGAAATCTCCCTTGGCAGGGCTCCATGTGATGGTAATATGGTGAGGCTACAGAGTAATTTTTTTTAAGCACAGCACTGATTGAATTATAAAATACTCATTTTGGTCCATTCTCTTCATAAGAAAAATGGTAATACTCTTTAATAATATGAGTCTTTGAAAATGCTGCATATGAATTTTCTGATATCTATATTTATATTGCTTTAAATATTCGAATGTTTCAGTAACATTCTAATATTGATTTACTACTGGAGAAAAAAGAAATTTATACTAATTAACCATCACTGTTATTTATGTATCATCCAAAACAACATGTAATAGAACTATATACAGTAAGCTTCCAGGATAGCATTTGTCAAAATTATGTAAAATTTCTTAAAACAGCTTTAGTGAAATATAACTGACAGAGAATAAATAGCTTATATTTAAAGTATACAGTTTTATTAGTTTTTACATATATATGAAACTGTCACCACAATCAAGATAATGAATATTCATCACTCTCACAAGTTTCTTTGTATCCTTTTTAGTATTAGGTGGACCTTAGTATTTCTTGAGTAAAGTTGTTTTCCCTTCATTATATAACTGTGAAGAGCAAAAGATGACTTCTGGATTAAATAGTCTGACATAGTTTTGGTACATAATTTTTAAACAAAGATTTCATTGTCATTTAGATTAAAATGATAGTAATATTAAAGTTTCTTGGAGATTTTGAAACATCATGATCTGTTCAGTCCTTGTCACTTAAGTTATAATATAAAAAAATGCAAGATTTTCTCAGAGATACAGAATGCTTCCTGTGACTTCAGTTTTATTTCTTTGTTTCTTTGTTCAGGGGTCACAGTTATTGATAAACCATTATGAGCCTAAAGGACATTTTCGGCACATTTACACATGAGAAGCAGACTTCAACAAGTACTTCTGAAGTGACTGAGAGTCTAGCACTTCTCCACTTGTAGCTGCACGTTAAGTCTCTGCAGAGGATAAGATCATCTGCCTCTCTAGGCCGCAGATACTGAAGATTATTTTTGGTAGATGCACCGTGTAGGCTTTTTCTGCAGTGAGCAGCAGCTGACTGAATTTTAATAAGAAACTTGGATTGCAGTATTATTCTGTAGTCTTTGGACAACAGTTGCTTTCACAAACAGTAGTTATCAACCTTGAATAACTATGGATTATTTTGTGAAGGGGGATAAAGTAATGTGTTCTTGTAAAATTAAATTTCATCTTTATTCCTTCTCCTGAAAAATCTGTATGCACAGGAACTGAAAATCTTTGAACAGGTATTAAACTCTGTGTAAGTATATAAACTAGTTGAGGGATAAAACCATTTGCTTTTATAAAATATGTTTGATTACATGAGTATAATAAATTGTATGCATATAAATGTGTGTCTATATGCTTTCCTTTAAATATGTTTGAAAAGATGTTTGCAACTTTATTATACTATTTATAATTGGCACAGTACTTTGAATCATGCCAGTACTACATTGTAAAACAGAGTTGTATTTTTTGATATTTAACAATGCTTAACACTTTAAAATGCCACTTCTGAGGAATGAACATGGTGTAACACACTTGAATACTTGTGTGATGCCAAACTTTTTAAAATAAAATATAAATTATGCTTATTTATTATTTTCTTTGGTTTAATATTGGTCATGTTTTGTCGTGAATTTCAATTTTTTTTTTCTTAACACTTCGGCATGAACATTATTGCAGGTTTTTGATGAATATAATGAATGTATGGAATTCAACTGAATTTGCATGCTCTTAAGAATTTTTTCTGTGTGTATAAATTTAGCTGCTATTAACAGAAGAGAGAACTTTCTGTGAGTAGCCATATACATTGATCAGATAGTTTTTCTGAGATCGTCAATTAATCTCACCTTAAAAATGACCAAAATATGTCTTTATCAAATTAACTTTGAATAAAAGTTTGTATATTATTTGTTTCACGTTGTCCTTGATTTTTATCTAGTTTGTTATTTAAAAAGTTGCCTGTTCACTTCTTGTATTATTTTATAAAATTTGCATTTTCTACTTCTTAAATCAGTATTTAAAATTTGTTGCAAAGAAACATACAAGGCAAGTCAGTTAAGTCACTGAAAACTGTTCTCCAAGAAAAAGCTACCTTAATTATCAAGGAAAACATCTCCCAAGAATTGGGAAAACTTAAACGTTCATAGTGTTCTCTCCCTAATATGGGCAGGACACAAGATAAAAGTAAAAGAAATAGCATTGAATCAAAAGGAAGTCAAAGAAAAAATAGCTACTCTGACACAACTGAGAAAAAAATTGTTGTTTTGATACCAAATAGAAGGAATTGAGGAAATGGACATAGGGAAGTGGGGTGGATACCTGAGGGGCTGAACACAGGAGGAAGAGATGGGATGAGGTCATGGGATATGATGGCTGTTCCTCAGGGATTTAGAAGGTAGTAAGCCTGAGCTTTTGCCAGAATAGTCAATAAGAGGAGAGAACTATACCTGTGATGAAAGTTCTGTTTAGTTAATAGAGTCACATTTAAACATAGAACCACCTTTATTACCAACTTAGTTGAATTTTCCATTGTAAGTGGAATTTAAACAATTAGGAAAAGCAAAAGCCTGTGCTCACCTTATGAAAATAAATTTCTGCATTAGTGTTGCTCCAAGCACGTCCATAGTCAACAAACATGTTGAGGATCTAATGAACTTGGAACACTGTTAACGATTTCAGACAGTGGCACCAAAAAAAGAGTCATTATGTCTCCTGATCACTTCCAAACACTAATATTCCATGAATTAGTCAATTAATGATTTATCTAAAAATTTTTAAAGCTTTTCTTAAAATATAATCTACTAAGTGACAAAGTTCTAAATACTTAGCATGTCAGATACCTCTTTATCTTTTCTCCTTTAAAGATTTAATAAGCTCTACAGTTCAGTCAGTTCAGTTCAGTTCAGTTGCTCAGTCGTGTCTGACTGCGACCCCATGAATCGCAGCACGCCAGGCCTCCCTGTCCATCACCATCTCCCAGACTTCACTCAGACTCAAGTCCATCGAGTCCGTGATGCCATCCAGCCACCTTATCCTCGGTCGACCCCTTCTTCCCCTGCCCCCAATCCCTCCCAGCATCAGAAACTTCCAATAAGTCAACTCTTTGCATGAGGTGGCCAAAGTACTGGAGCTTCAGCTTTAGCATCATTCCTTCCAAAGAAATCACAGGGTTGATCTCCTTCAGAATGGACTGGTTGGATCTCCTTGCAGTCCAAGGGACTCTGAAGAGTCTTCTCCAACACCACAGTTTAAAAGCATCAATTCTTCGGCGCTCAGCCTTCTTCACAGTCCAACTCTCACATCCATACATGACCACAGGAAAAACCATAGCCTTGACTACACGGACCCTAGTCGGCAAAGTAATGTCTCTGCTTTTGAATATGCTATCTAGGTAGGTCATAACTTTTCTTCCAAGGAGTAAGCGTCTTTTAATTTCATGGCTGCAGTCACCATCTGCAGTGATTTTGGAGCCCCAAAAAAATAAAGTCTGACACTGTTTCTACTGTTTCCCCAACTATTTCCCATGAAGTGATGGGACCAGATGCCATGATCTTCGTTTTCTGAATGCTGAGCTTTAAGCCAACTATTTTGCTCTCCTCTTTCAGTTTCATCAAGAGGCTTTTTAGCTCCTCTTCACTTTCTGCCATAAGGGTGGTGTCATCTGCATATCTGAGGTTATTGCTATTTCTCCTGGCAATCTTGATTCCAGCTTGTGTTTCTTCCAGTCCAGCGTTTCTCATGATGTACTCTGCATAGAAGTTAAATAAGCAGGGTGACAATATACAGCCTTGACATACTCCTTTTCCTATTTGGAACCAGTTTGTTGTTCCATGTCCAATTCTAACTTGCTTCCTCGCCTGCATACAGATTTCTCAAGAGGGAGGTCAGGTGGTCTGGTATTCACATCTCTTTCAGAATTTTCCACAGTTTATTGTGATCCACACAGTCAAAGGCTTTGGCATAGTCAATAAAGCAGAAATCGATGTTTTTCTAGAACTCTTGCTTTTTCCATGATCCAGCGGATGTTGGCAATTTGATCTCTGGTTCCTCTGCCTTTTCTAAACCCAGCTTGAACATCTGGAAGTTCACAGTTCACCAATTGCTGAAGCCTGGCTTGGAGAATTTTGAGCATTACTTTACTAGCATGTGAGATGAGTGCAATTGTGCAGTAGTTTGAGCATTCTTTTGCATTGCCTTTCTTTGGAATTGGAATGAAAACTGACCTTTTCCAGTCCTGTGGCCACTGCTGAGTTTTCCAAACTTGCTGGCATATTGAGTGCAGCACTTTCATAGCATCATCTTTCAGGATTTGAAATAGCTCAACTGGAATTCCATCACCTCCACTAGCTTTGTTCATAGTGATGCTTTCTAAGGCCCATTTGACTTCACATTCCAAGATGTCTGGTTCTAGATTAGTGATCACATCATCATGATTATCTGGGTCGTGAAGATCTTTTTTGTATAGTTCTTCTGTGTATTCTTGCCACCTCTTCTTAATATCTTCTGCTTCTGTTAGATCCAGACCATTTTTGTCCTTTATCGAGCCCATCTTTGCATGAAATGTTCTCTTGGTATCTCTAATTTTCTTGAAGAGATCTCTAGTCTTTCCCATTCTGTTGTTTTCCTCTATTTCTTTGCATTGATCACTGAGGAAGGCTTTTTTATCTCTTCTTGCTATTCTTTGGAACTCTGCATTCAGATGCTTATATCTTTCCTTTTCTGCTTTGCTTTTTGCCTCTCTTTTCACAGCTATTTGTAAGGCCTTCCCAGACAGCCATTTTGCTTTTTTGAATTTCTTTTCCATGGGGATGGTCTTGATCCCTGTCTCCTGTACAATGTTACCAACCTCATTCCATAGTTCATCAGGCACTCTATCAGATCTAGGCCCTTAAATCTATTTCTCACTTCCACTGTATAATCATAAAGGATTTGATTTAGGTCATACCTGAATGGTCTAGAGGTTTTCCCTATTTTCTTCAGTTTGAGTCTGAATTTGGTAATAAGGAGTTCATGATCTGAGCCACAGTCAGCTCCTGGTCTTGTTTTTGTTGACTGTATAGAGCTTCTCCATCTTTGGCTGCAAAGAATATAATCAATCTGCTTTCGGTGTTGACCAGCTGGTGATGTCCATGTGTAGAGTCTTCTCTTGTGTCGTTGGAAGAGGGTGTTTGCTATGACCAGTGCATTTTCTTGGTAAAACTCTTATTAGTCTTTGCGCTGCTTCATTCCGCATTCCAAAGCCAAGTTTTCCTATTACTCCAGGTGTTCCTTCACTTCCTACTTTTGCATTCCAGTCCCCTATAAGGAAAAGGACATCTTTTTTGGGTGTCTGTTCTAAAAGGTCTTGTAGGTCTTCATAAAACCGTTCAATTTCAGTTTTTTCAGCGTTACTGGTTGGGGCATAGACTTGAATAACTGTGATATTGAATGTTTTGCCTTGGAAACGAACAGAGATCATTCTATCATTTTTGAGATTGCATCCAAGTACTGCATTTCGGACTCTCTTGTTGACTATGATGGCTACTCCATTTCTTTTGAGGGATTCCTGCCCGCAGTAGTAGATATAATGGTCATCTGAGTTAAATTCACCCATTCCAGTCCACTTTAGTTTGCTGATTCCTGGAATGTCGACGTTCACTCTTGCCATCTCTTGTTTGACCACTTCCAGTTTGCCTTGATTCATGGACCTGACATTCCAGGTTCCTATGCAATATTGCTCTTTACAGCATCGGATCTTGCTTCTATCACCAGCCACATCCACAACTGGGTATTGTTTTTGCTTTGGCTCCATCCCTTCATTCTTTCTGGAGTTATTTCTCCACTGATCTCCAGTAGCATATTGGGCACCTAATGACCTGGGGAGTTCCTCTTTCGGTATCCTATCATTTTATCTTTTCATACTGTTCATGGGGTTCTCAAGGCAAGAATACTGAAGTGGCTTGCCATTCCCTTCTCCAGTGGACCACATTCTGTCAGACCTCTCCACCATGACCCACCCATCTTGAGTTGCCCCGCAGGCATAGCTTGGTTTCATTGAGTTAGACAAGGCTGTGGTCCTAGTGGGATTAGATTGACTAGTTTTCTGTGAGTATGGTTTCAGTGTGTCTGCCCTCTGATGCCCTCTTGCAACACCTACCATCTTACTTGGGTTTCTCTTACCTTGGTTGTGGTGTATCTCTTCTTGGCTGCTCCAGCAAAGCATAGCTGCTGCTCCTTACCTTGTATGAGGGGTATCTCCTTACCACTGCCGTTCCTGACCTTCAACATGGGATAGCTCCTCTAGGCCCTCCTGTGCCTGCTCAGCCACTGTTCCTTGGGTGGCTCCTCCTGGCTGCCGGCCCTGGCCTCGGGCTCGCGGTGGCTCCTCAGGGTCACCGCCCTGGCCTTGGGTGCGAGGTGGCTTCTCTCGGCAGCCCCTGACCTCAGACGTCGGGTGTCTCCTCCCGGCCGCCACTGGCCTTGGATGTTGGGTAGCTCCTCCTGGCCGCCACTATACCATAAGACAGTTTGCCAAGGTTCAGTAACTAGATTCATAACTCTTGATTTCAAAGGATTTGAATTTATTCCCCTCCCCTCCATGCCAGTCTTTATGTCTCCAGTTTGAAACATCTTGTTTTCTTCTCTTCAAGCTTATTAATGTGTTCCTGGCTTGTTCGATTTTGTCCAGAAAAGAGGTCAGAAGTCTTATCCTGCCAGAGGAACCACGAGGTATGAGCAGAGTTCAAGGCTAGTTCCACGAAAATATATTTTAAAGCAACTCGGCTCCTTGTTCCACTTGACTCTGCACCTTCATAACTAAAAGCAGTGATGATTTGGGTTTAGGTAAATGATGTGTATACTTTCACTTCCCTTCCCATTAACTCTGCTATATGATTCCTTGTTTTTATTACCATCCTTATAGATAGCATGAGGACCCATGTATTTATCATCTCAGCTGTTGATGAGTTGATGAGTTAGCATAGTACATAGTGATATAATGGATTAGCCTGCCTCTTGTTTCAGTTTGTTGAACAGATTCCCTCCTACTGGCTTATATGGCTGGCTGTGTCTGATTACAGAGAGAAGGCTAGATGGGACTGTGGAATCACACTCTGAATCAAGTTTCTGGCATTCTAATTCTGGCTTCACAATTCTAAAGGGAAAAAAAAAAAACCAGTGTAAGTGTTGCAGGGCTTATGGGCATAGGAATCAGATGGCTCTGAGTTTGCATCCCCTTCTCTCAGTTACCGGTTCTTCTGGTGGCTCAAGCAGTAAAGAAACTGCCTGCAATGCAGGAGACCTGGATTCAGTCCCTGGGTGGGGAAGATCCCCTACAGAAGGAATGGCAACCCACTCCAGTGTTCTTACCTGGAAAATTCCATGGACAGAGGAGCCTGGCAGGCTGTAGTCTGTGGGGTCACAAAAGAGTCCCACCAGCTGAGCAATTAACTTTTCTGTCAGTTGCTAATTGTAAGTTTAAACACATTTCTTAACCTCTGACTCTTAGTTTGTGTTCTCTAAAATGGCAACATAAGTATCTGTATCTTAGTTTTTTTTTTTTTAATGTTGAGTTTCAGACTAGCTTCTTCACTGTCCTCTTTCACCCTCAAGAGGCTCTGTAGTTCTTCTTCACTTTCTGCCATAAGAGTGGTATCATCTGCATATCTTGAGGTGGTTGATATTTCTTCCAGCAGTCTTGATTCCAGATTGTGATTCATCCAGCCTGGCATTTCGCATGGTGGACTCTGCATATAAGTTAAATAAGCAGAGTGATAATATACAGCCATGTTGTACTCTCCCAGTTTTGAACCAGTCTGTTCCATGTCTGGTTCTAACTATTGCCTCTTAATCCGCATACAGGTTTCTCAGGAGACAGGTAAGGTGGACTGGTACTCCTATCTCTTTTAAGAATTTTCCACAGTTTATTGTGATGCACACAGTCAAAAGTTTTAGTGTAGACAGTGAAGCAGATGTTTTTCTGGAATCCCCTTGCTTTCTCCATGATCCAAAGAAGTGGACACAACTTAATAATAACAACAACAACAACAACAAAAAAAAACAATGAAAGTGTATCCCTTACAAGGTTATTGTGGAGTTTGAAAGAAATGATGTATAGTAGTGTGCTTGAAATACCAAAGACCCTCAATGTTGTTGTTCAGTAGTTAAATTGTATCTGACTCTTTGAGACCCCCTGGACTGCAGCACACCAGGCTTTTCTGTATCAGCACTCCTCCACCACCATCTCTTGGAATTAGCTCAAACTCATCCACTCCAGTGTTCTTACCTGGAGAATCCCAGGGATAGGGGAGCCTGGTGGGCTACCGTCTCGGGTCGCAGAGTCAGACATGACTGAAGCGACATAGCAGCAGCAGCAGCATGTCCATTGAGTCAGTGATGCCATCCAACCATCTCATCCTTTGTCGTCCCCTTCTGCTTTCAATCTTTACAGCATCAGAGTCTTTTCCAATGAGTCAGTTCTTCACATCAAGTGGCCAAAGTTGAGCTTCAGCATCAGCCCTTCCAATGAATATTCAGGGTTGCTTTCCTGCCAGGAGCCACCACGGGAGATCCCACCCATGACAATGTCGTGTGGAAGAGAACTGTTAAGCAAGGCTTCAGAACTCAATGGGCTCCCTAGGCTTTCTCAAGCATCTACCCCAAAACCAGAATCTGTCTGTTTTACTATTTCATGACTTTCACCAACTCCTCTGACATTAACAGGGGTCTATTCCTGACCATCTTTCTCTGGAGAAAATCAACTTAGGGCTATAGCTAATAAGTCTCCGGGACATGAGAGAAATATTTCAAATCAAATCCCCTCTGTTAGCATTTTAGCTTGCTTGGAAGGTATATCCAGACTCTTGCAGCTACGCATATGATTATTTACCTCCTCCCAACTGTAAGAGTCATGGAAAGTCATAGAGCCTGTTAAAGAGTTAAAAGTTATTAGACTAGTGCTAATGTAGGATTTCATTATTGGGCCAATGCTTGTTGCTAAGTTCCCATATCTCTTATCCACTGTGCACCTGGGAGTGCATTAGTTAACATAGTTGAAAAGTGAAAAAAACAAGTGTAGCCTTGAAATTAACCACATCAGACTTTTGAGCTAATTGGTTCTTTCTTGTAACTCACTGCACCTTTGCTTCCTGAGAATGTAACTTTGTTTAATACTTTTTGAGGTTGACATAGATTAGAAATATAAGAAAAAACATTTCAAGGGAAAATAAGTTTTCTGGTTGAACAGCCTTTATCAAAAGAGGGTCATAAAATGTTCACAGGCCTCCAAGGCCGGAAGATAATGTACACAATATTGTTTATGGGAAAAGTTTGCAGAAAAATCCTGATTTCCATAAAGACAAAACAGATGTAATGTTTGGGCTGACTCTGTATGACTTTGCATCTTTCATTTCCCTCTATGTATAAGACAAGGTATAAAAGTACCTTTTAATAATAAAGCTATTGGGCCTCGCTTGAAGAAGCTTGGTCACCCCGTTTTTCCTTTTTCTCTTTTTTTCTCTCTTTCTTTTTCAGGCTGATCCCTTGGAGCATAAAGGCTCCCTGCGTTCACTTATCTGCCTGGGTTTCTAAGACCTGAACCGGAAGACGTTCTGCATCTTCACTCCCTCAGGAGACCGGGAAGGCACCTGTGGCCTCCGTGAACAGGGCGAACTTCCTGTCTCAAAGTTTTATCGGCTTTCTATTTAAACCAAGAACTATCAGCCTCTTTCTCTCCTCTATTTTCTTATCTACAATATTCTTTCCTTATCTCTCTCTAAATCATCCGCCGACGCCGTTTTTCCTTCAGGTTCCCCTGGATCCTGCAGGGGCTGGACCCCGGCAGTTTCCTTTAGGATTGATTGGTTTGATCTCCTTACAGTCCAAGGGACTCTCAAGAGTCTTCCCCAACACCACAATTCGAAAGCATCAATTCTTCCGCACTCAACCTTCTTTATGGTCCAAGTCTGACATCTGTACATGACTGCTGGGAAAACCAAAGCTTTGACTATATGGAACTTTGTCAGCAAAGGGATGTGTTTCAATAAATTACCACTGTTGTTGAAGTTCTCTAAACCACCCATTTCTTCTTTTTTTTTTTAATTTATTTTTTCACTGAAGGATAATTGCCTTACAGAATTTTGTTGCTTTCTTTCAAACCTTAACATGAATCAGCCATAGTTATACATATATCCCCTCCCTTTTGGACCTCCCTCCCATCTCCCTCCTCATCTCACCCCTCTAGGTTGATACAGAGGCCCTGTTTGAGCTAACCTCCTGTTTGAAGAAGCCTCCCATTTCTTCACTGGAAGGAACTGAGATGAGCATATTTCTGTTCTGTTTTGTTCTTTGGAGTTATATCTATGTTTCAGTTCGAAATCTCCAAGATTTAAAATAATCATTTGACCCTTTCACATACTTGCATCTTCTCTAATATTAAAAATAATATATCTTTAGTAAGCAGGACTCTAAGTCAGGGATAATAACCGACTTAGTATTACTGAGCACTTCCTGTATTCCAGATACTGTGCAAAGGGCTTACATACAAGTCACATTTATTGTCATAAAAAACTATTATAATACCCACTTTAATAAGTACTGGTTAAAATTTTGAGAAGTAAATTATCTAAGAGCACACTGCTAATGAGTGGCAAAGCTTGGTAGGTCTGACCCCATGGCATATGCTCTTAATCCTCCCTTAACAGAGTGCAGCATGTTTAGGCAGAGGGAAAAGTAGGCAGCATCCCAGTCACACCCACAACCTCAGTCAATGGGACAGCAGGTGGTGGGGTCTGGAGCTAAGCGGGCCAATCAAAGAAATCCTAAATTGGGTTGCGAGTCTGGGCCATTATACTTCCCCTGGGAAGAAAAATGCTTCATGGGAAAATGGCTTTACCCATTCCCGGTTACTGACGGCCTGCTTCAGTCCTGAAGAGACCTAGGCTGTGCAACACAGCATCTACCCCAGGATACAACAGGCCTCCTGAAGACAGAGCTCTGAGCACTCAAGGGACAGATCCCATTTCTATCCATTTGATATGACTTTTCTGTCATGATACTTTACAAAGGACGTGGGTGTCAAATACATGGGATAGTTAGATGAATGGGTTGAGGGATTTCCTAAAGCAGATGGCACCTGGCCTGTTAGGCACGAGAACCAGTCTGATCACAGCCATGAGAAGCGACAGCGTCCCGTTTGCACAGTCCTGCATAGAAAGTGCCTTCAACGAGAGCGAGTAGTGCCCTTGTGCAAATTTTAAAAGGCTCTCTTAAGCGAAAGCTTAATTTCGTGGATTACCCCCATCCGTGCACACCTCAGCATCCCCGTAGGGGCGGGAGGCGGCCGACCTTGGCAGCAAAACCAACTGCTGCGCCTCGTCTCTTCTAAACCTTCGACTCTTGGCTTCCCGTCCTCAAACAGGAATCGCGCTGCATTTGGAGTTCCCCATTTCCCACGTACATACAGGTGTTATCTAAAGACACTGGGGTTGGGACGAGAAAGAGGTCTAAACTTCAGGCGCAACAGAGTTAAAGCGGCGCCAGTGAATACAGCGCATAGTAAAGATTTCAGGGCCGGCGCGCCTGCAAACTCCCCGAGTGCGCATGCTCATGGAAGGGGCGCGGGTGCTGGGCGGGGCTGAGGTTGCTAGGCGACGTCTCACGGCCTCGCGTCAGCCTAGGCTGGCTGGCGGACCAGCTACTGGCCTGAAGCCTAGCTCTCACGATCCTCACTCCATCTGAGCAGCCAATGGCCGCGCTTCCAGTGCCGCGTTCGCTCGAGTCACACGATGCCGGCAGCTGCGTAGGCCAATCACGGCTCTCAGAAGGCGGGGCGGAGCCCACGCAAGCCAATAACGGCGGAGGAGCCCGTCGACTCTCGAGTGGTAGCGCCTAGCGCAGCTCTGGAGGCGGCGGCTGCAGACTGGGTGGCGCGCAAGGTGAGGGACTGGGGTGGAGGTCCTCGGTTGGCTCCCGCGTACAGAGGCCGGGACGGACGGCCTGGCGGCAGGTATTGGTGAAAACGAGTGAAATCTCTTAATGTCGGAACCAGGCAGTGGTCACAGCACAGAGTGACAGAGTGACCAGAGTTCTACAAAAGGAAGAAGCAAGATCTGTTTGTATGCGCGGCGGGGCGCGCGGGTGGGAAGGGCGTCCTGGAAGGGTTCTAAAGGGTGAATAGCAACTGGGCAGAGGGCTATACCGGCAAGAGATGCTGTTTCGTGGCCAGAGAGGCCCGAAGCGGAGGACAGTCAGAGACCTTGGTGTATCAGTACGGAGTGTGGGGGCGAAAAGCTGAGAGTAAAGGAGAGCAGAGGCCCAGGTGTTTCATCTGTGGGGAGGCACTCCCTGAAACTTTAAGGGTCTGCCGAAGGGCTGAACCCCGTCTGCTGTTTGCATGAATGCTGGCGTCGTGTTTTAGAGGGAGGGTTTAAGAAGGGCACACTTGGAGGTGCCAGGCGTCCGGGGCGGGCAAAGGCCAACAGGCAGTGCTTGCAGGTCTCAGAGACAGGGAAACTTCAAAGTTTCTGGGTGGGTGTGGGGGGGGGTGGGGAGCCACAGACAACTACATTTCTTTTTTTCTGAGTCTGTAGCAGACCTCAAGTCAATCCAGTTGTGCAAGGATGAAAAAGAGAAATAAAATTCACTTGTTATTTCCCCTCTCCTCTCTTCCTTAATACCTATTTTTTGCTTTTGTTCAGTTGGCAGTAGTGTATCCTTTTCCCTCCCTTAAATCTAGAGAGTAAACTCCTGAATGTTAATTAAACCAGTTGTTTCTAAATTGGGAAGTGTTTGAAGACTTAATCCAGGCAGCAGAGATAGAGATCTGGAAAATTCTGTCCTAGATGACTAAGTAGATAGTGGCATCAGTTCACCAAGTTAAGTACGTAGGGAGGGAGTATGTGGGAAGGGTTGCAAGGAGTAGTGGCCGAATTTTGGGACATGTTGACTTTGCCATGCCTCCAAACTGCCTAAATTGGAGATGGCCAGTGTACTTTGGATAATCAGAACCTGGGGTTTTAGAGAGAGAGGATATCAGCATATTCTCACAACAGGGAACAGATATGATCACTCCTGACACTGTAGAATAGTTGGAAGGAGTAAATCAAGCATCTCTGGGAAACTGTTCAGCCTCAATTGTTGAGCCTTTCTTTCTCAAAAGCTGTACCACAGACATACTAAATGGGAAAGTGCTGTATCCTTTCTTATCTCCTGGTTGAGTCTCTAGAACTGATATTTCTTCTGCTCAAAACCACCCATCGACCCCATCCCACCCTCTTTACTCTCTTTTAATCTAGTTAAATTAGATTTAACTGCCTTCCCTCCAGACTCCAGGTTTGAGTTTACATGCTTCTTTCTCTAGTATCTGTTCCCTGGGCCTCTGTGTTTTATATTTCCAACCTTTTATTGCTCTTATCACAGATGTTGTGACAGGGTTGTTACTTCTTTGTATTCCTCCCTAGATTTTGTGATTTGAAGAAATCATATTTATTTATCAAGGGTGAGAGCAGCAGGAAGCATAGTGGCTGCAAATAGTACCACATGTTAAATCAGAGTGAATACATGTGAATCCCAAGAAGCGAGAAAGGCGGGTATATCAAGGTGAGAAGTATCAAATTTTCCTTAAGGGCCAGATAAAATAAACTCTAAAATATTTTTGTTGGATCTGGCAGCTGGGAAACAGTGATTTTATTAAGAGTAAATTTAGTGCATTGATTAGAATACAAAACTGATTTTAATTGCTAGAGAGTGGATGTGAAATCTGAAAATGAAGACAGCCTATATGGAATACTCTTTCAGGAGGCTTGGGTGAACTTTGAGAATTATTCCTCTCTTACTATACCATTTATTGTGTGCTTTATTATTTAGGATCACAGTATGATATGGATGAGAGCACAGACTCCTCCACTTAGTGTTTTTGTAATTTGGGAAAATTAATCTTTCTGAACCTCAGTTTTTATCTGTAAAATGAAAATAATAAAAGTGCCTACCTTGACGCTATGGTAAGGAGTAAAGTCTATAATATAGAGAGAGCATGTGACACTGTTAGAAGTTACTGGTGTATATAAAGCGCTTAATAATTGTTAGCTTTTTTTAGCTTATGTGTCACCTCAACGTAAGTACTTCACATGTATCATTTCTTGGACTCTTTAGAAGAACTATACTGTTATTCCTTATTTTTTCAACTTTATTGAGGTTCTGTTAGCAAAATGTACATTGTGGTTTGATATACATGTACATCATGAAAAGATTCCCATCATCTAGTTATTGTTATTATTTATATTTTGCAAATAATAAAACTGAGGCTTAGAGAAGTTACTTAACTTGCTCAAGGTCGCACAGCTAGTAAGTGGTGTTGATTCAACATTATTAGATTTGGAATCTGCCCGCAATGGAGGAGACCCAGGTTTGATCCCTGGGTTGGGAAGATCCCCTAGAGAAGGGAATGATTGCCCACTCCAGGGTTCTTGCTTAGAGAATTCCATGGACAGAGGAGCCTGGCACACTACAGTCCATGGGGTCACAAAGAGTCAGACACGACTGAGAGACTAACGCTTTGACAGTTTCATGTATTATGCATTCAAGACATACCTAACTTTATTTTATTTTTTTATATTTCTAGGCTATGCAGTTCACCTGTGAGTTTTTTTTCAAATTGTCACAAATCTCCCCAAGTTTTTCCAATTTGTTTTTTGAAAAAAAAACTAAGTCTAAGTGGACCTGCCTGCACAGTTCAAAGCTGTGTTATTGAAGGGTTAGCCATAGTTGAGTGGGTTATGGGGTGGTGCTCTAAGACAAAGGAGCATTTTAAACAATATTAAGAATGCTTTTGAGGTTTAATATATTTATTTTTAGAGTGGCCCATCATAATTTATAAACAAGGGACATCAGTGAACATTTTTAGGAAAGTGACATTCTTTATAAGTTTCTCTGTTTTTTGATTTGGTGGCCTATTAAGCTTATTTATAAGTGAACATACTCATGAAAAAATTAAAATTATAAGAGGTATAAAATGGAAGGTAAATTTTTTCTCCTCTTCATAACCCCTCCCTACCATGTATGCATAGGCATTTTCTATTTGTGTGTTTCTCCTATTTATATATGTGTAAAGTGCATAGATAAAGACATAACCTTTTCACAGAAACATAGGTAAGGCTCTTCCTATACATTCTGCAACTTGCTATTTCACTTAGATGTCTTTCTATGTAGAATATGTAAATCTTCCTCCTCAGTCTTTGGAAGGACCTGATAGAATTTATTTAATTCATTTCTTGTTGATGGCCCTAACATCTTGCTGTATTTTTCTTTGTTTTTGCTATTGTGAGCAATGCTTCCTTCAGTCTTAGTGTGCTCATCTTTGTGTACTTAAGTGAGAAAATTGCTGGCTCAAAAGGTGTATTCGTTTTGAATTGTAATAAATACTGTGGTTTTTTTCCTTAAAGAATAAACTAATCCTCCCATCAACAATGTACAGTGATGCCGGTTTCCCCAAAGTGTTACTGCTAGGCGCTCTGTGAAACTAAGTTTTTGTTTTAGGATGCATTTCCTATTTGAGTCAAACTGAGCTGTTTATTTGCTTAGTATTTGTATTTATTTTTCTGTGAATAGTCTGTCATTTTTCTATTGGGTTTTTAGGCTTTTTCTAAAGGACTCATTGTAGCCCTTTGTCATCTTTGACTTTATTGTTGTCTTTTTATTCCCAATTATAAATATTTAGTATTTATGTAGTCATATTTGGCAGACTTTTTCTAAATAGGTTCTTAAGTGATACTTTTAAACCCAGCTATTGCTCTTTGAAATTACAAGTTTTTCCTGGGAGATACTTTTAAACCCAGCTATTGCTCTTTGAAATTACAAGTTTTTCCTGGGAGACCACACTGATAAGTCTCCTTAAAGATGGCTTGAAATTTCGTATCCACTATTTTTTAGATATTTCTCTTGAACTTTAACATGTGGCTTTTAAATCCTATCTACAAATGGAGGTGGTGATGACATCCTGTAGACTGGTGTTTTTAATCATGGGTTTAGGACCTGAGAGACTGGCACTCCTTTAGCAATTTAAAAATTAATCAGAAGCATTTTAAAACCTGTTATCTCATAATTTTGTTGTTTAGCTTGCTTATTTACTTATTTATTTATATTTACAGAATAATAAGGCTGTCTGCAAAGATTTGAAAAATGGCAACAAATGAAAGTATCAGCATCTTTAGTTCAGCATCCTTGGCTGTGGAATATGTAGATTCACTTTTGCCTGAGAATCCTCTGCAGGAACCATTTAAAAATGCTTGGAACTATATGTTGAATAATTATACAAAGTTCCAGATTGCAACGTGGGGATCTCTCATCGTTCATGAGGTCCTTTATTTCTTGTTCTGTTTACCTGGATTTTTGTTTCAATTTATACCTTACATGAAAAAGTACAAAATTCAAAAGGTGAGTATAATGGACTTGTACTGGAGTATTATCATTAGTCTTGTTGAATATTTTTTTAAAGTAAATATAATTTGTAACTGAAAATAGACTGTACATCAGGGCTGTCCAACAGACATGTAATGAAGCCGCATACATAATTTCCTACTAGAATATATTAAAAATAACAAAAGGGGGGGAATAATGTTCACAATGTATTTAGTTTAATCCAGTAAATCTCAATTATATTTCAGTAAGTAATCAAAATTAAAAAGTATTTAATGGGATATATTGTGTTCTTATTCTTACAATAAGTGTTCAAAATTTAGTGTATATTTTACACTAATTTCAACTCATCTTAGTTAAGACTAAGTGTATTTAAAATGTTCAATAGCCACATTTCTAGTTGCTACCATATTACACAGCACAACCCTAGATCATTACTGATAAGGTTTCAGAAAGAATTTGTTGAATTGTGCCTTCAATAGATGTGATGTTTATCTAATTTGAGTTTATAAGTTTTAATTAAAAAAAATTTTTATTGAGTTATAGTTGATATACAATAAATTAGTTTCAGATGTTAGTTTCAATGCTGAATCACAGCATTGTGATTCGGAATTTTTGTACATTATGCTCTACCTTACATTATTATGAAATACTGGCTATATTCCCTATGCTATCCTTGTTTTGCTGTGCTTAGTCACTCACTCATGTCCAACTCTTTGCAACCCCATGGACTGTAGCCTTTGAGGCTCCTCTGTCCATGAGTATTCTCCAGGCAAGAATACTGGAATGGGTTGCCATGCCCTCTTTCAGGGGATCCTCCCAACCCAGGGATCAAACCCAGGTCTCCCATATTACAGGTGGATCCTTTACCGTCTGAGCCACCGGGGAAGCTAACAAGGGAAATAACAAGTAACAGGGAAGTAACAAGGGAGTAAGAGCCTTGTTACTTAACTATTAACTTATGTAGTAGTTTGTACTTCTTTTTTTTTTAATCTCCTACCTCTATCTCACTCCTTCCCTCTTTCTCCCTGCTGGTTGTAACCTCTAGTTTGTTCTCTAGATCTGAATCTATGTCTTGTTTTATTCATTCGTTCGGGTTTTTTTCTCACATCTAAGTGATAACATACATATTTGTCTTTCTCTGACTTATTTCACTTAGTATAATACCTTCCAGGTCTATCCACGTTGTTGCACTGGCAAAATTTCATTCTTTTTAATGGCTGAGTAGTCTATTGTGTGTATATACCCCGTCTTCTTCCACCATTCATCTGTTGATGGACACTTAGATTGCTTCCATATCTTGGCCATTGTAAAGAATGCTGGTGTGAATGTATGGTATGCTTGTATCTTTTCTAATTAGTTTTTTTTGTTTTTTCAGGTATATACTCAGGAGTGGAATCAATGGGTCATAAGATAATTCTATTTTTAGTCTTTTGAGGAACCTCCATACTGTCCACAGTGTCTGCACCAGTTTACATTTGTGCCAACTGTGTACCGAGGTTCCCTTTTCTTTACATCCTCACCAACATTTGTATTTGTAGTCTTTTTTGATTAATAGCCATTCTGACATGTGTGAGGTGATATCTCATTGGGATTTTTATTTGCATTTCCTTAATGATTTGTGATGTTGAGTATTTTTTCATGTGTGTATTGACCATCTGTATGTCTTTGGGAAAATGTCTGTTCAAGTCTTATGCTCATTTTTATATCAAATTATATGAGCCCTAATCATATGTTTTAGATATCAATCCCTAATCAGTCTTGCAAATTAAATAACTTGCAAATATTTTGTCCCGTTCAATAGTTGCCTGTGGTGTCAGGAGTTTCCTTTGCTATGAGAAACATACTTCAAAGTTTAGGTCCCATTTGTTCGTTTTTGCTTTTGTTTCCTTTGCTCTAGGAGACAGATCTAAAAAGGTATTATTGTGATGTGTTGTCTTCTATGAGTTTTATGGTGTTCCCATACAAATACTAAAATTATTTGTTCCAGTTCTAAAAAAAATGCCAGTGGTGTTTTGATAGGGATTGTATTGACTCTACAGATTACCTTGGGTAGTGTGGTCATTTTAATAATAATTCAATTCAATAGAATAGTTCTTCCAATCTAAGAACATGATGTATCTTTCCGTTTGTGTTATCCATTTGTGTTTGTTTCATCTGTGTCCTAAGAGTTTTTTGAGTACAGATCAATTATCTCTTTAGGTAGGTTTATTACTAGGTATGGTATTCTTTTTGCTGAAATGGTAAATGGGATTGTTTCCTTAATTTCATTGTTAGTGTATAAAAATCTGTTGATCGAGTTTCATATATTAATTTTGTATCCAACAACTTTACCAAATTCACTGGTAAACTCTAGTAGTTTTCTGGTGGGGTTTTTAGGGTTTTTCATGTCATCTGCAGACAGTGACAGTTTTACTTCTTCCTTTCCAATTTGGATTCCTTTTCTTTCTTTTCCTTGTCCTATTGTTGTGTCTAAGACTTCCAGTACTGTGTTGAATAAAAGTGGGCATCCTTATCTTATTCCTGATCTTAGAGGAAATGTTTTCAGGTTCTCACCGTTGACTGTGTTAGCTGTGGACTTACCATCTGTGGCCTTTATTATGTTAAGATATGCTCCCTTTGTACTCACTCTATGGAGAAGTTTTATCATATATAAATTGTAATTTTTGAATTAGCTAGAAGGGAATCTTATTCCTTCATGAGTATTATTTTGCAATTCACTATAATCCTTAATGTCTCAACTCTTCAGTGTTGTTAATATGCTAAGACTTTGATCAAGAGTGTTAAAATTTTGTTTTATTCTAAATATAACATGGTTTTTCTGCAGCATTCATGTCATCTTCCAAAAAATGTTGATGTTCCTAACTTCTCAGTATTTGCTTCAGTACACTAAGTGTTTCTTGAGAGCTTGTGTACATGGTATGTCTTCTCAGGTTTAAACATAGGGAAAATAATGAACTCTTGTAACTAAAGAGTTTGACACAGTTCTCAGGAAGGAGTCTGTACCATATTGTTAAAGAAAGAAAGAATTTATCAACACTTAGTAAACCTATAATAGTTTCTAATGCTTACTATTAGCTTTTTTCAAAAAGTCATGCCAAACTCAGACTTGGGCACACAGTCTTGATGTAAAGTAGGCCTTTTGGGAATGTTCATCTAAAGGTTGCACTCACTGAGTTCATGTCTGGTGGCAGTCAGCGCACATCCTCTGTAATCAGTCTCTTCACTTTGTAGCCTCTCCTGGTGAGTCTCACGTTAAGCAACTATTAACATTGATCCTTTTTGGGGATACTGCATGGGGCCAGCTGCTTGTGGACTCCAGGTCAAAGGAGGGAAGAACAAAGAGTAAAGGGAGAAGGAATTAAAAGGGCTGTGGCCTAAAGGAGAGTATCCTGTTACTGTAAATAAAGGACACAATATTTCCAAAATGTTTTTTATAAAAAGGCCTGCTTTGAAAGGCAGAATTGTGTTTGAGTGTCTTAAGTTCTCATGCATGTTTGGAATTCTGACTGCAGTGGGTCACCCACTGCATTATTTGTGGGGCTGATTGGTTGGTTGTATGACTATCCAGGCCACACTATCCCTCTCTGCCTTCTGCCCTCTACAGTTGACTCACTGGCAGAGGTGGTAACTTTTTCAGAGAGAAAGGCCTGTTTCAGTTAAGATTTTATGAAGACTCCAGAGAAAAATATGGCAAAAGAAAGGACAAGCAATAATCTAGTTTACAACTAGTTACTTACAAACAGATTGAAAGCCTTCAAGTCTGTGCTTAGCATGTGTTTCTTGAGTTTCACAACCATTAAAGTCCCTGCTTTGAGATTTTTTGATAATAAAATTAACTGAAGATTAATCAATACAAGTTTTCACAATATAAAGGGATTTTAAAAACAAGCCAATAAGTCAGTATAAGTTAATTACAGATTTATGCATTTTGAAGGCAGATACCCTAAAACACTGACACTGATGGAGCAACACCAAAAATTCTGCTTTGAAACAGAATAGACAGTTAATGTACATGCTTGCTAGGGGGAAGGGTGATATTCACTTCTGTGAAAGTAAAGAAATAGACCTTGCAGGATTTTTTTTTTTCTTTATGTCATACATCTCAATAATTCTCTAGGAATTTTCCTCAAAGATTTATACATTAAAAACATTCTTTCTGAAATCTGTGACCCTCATAAATGTAAATCGTGATTTTTTTTAAGTTATAACTGATTTCTTTTTCTGTTAATTTCTACAGCTACATCAGTGTTAGATTCTAGCCAAGATATCACCAGTTAGTTAAACATAGTTCTTTGGAGAAAAGAGTGGCTTTTCCCACCCAAGCCAGAATCTTTCATTTATTTTGTCCCCAGTCACAGACTGGAAGTTCAGAGGAGCAAGGTCAGATCATGCTCAGAGCAGAAATAGAAAATTGTAAAGTAATCTTGCCTAATTCCTTCATTTTATTGTTGAGACTGAGATGTGAGATTCACAGAGACCCTGAGGTTAGAACCAACTCTGACTGATTACCAGTTGAACTCTCCCTTTTTTGTCAGGGAAGGAAGCTCTTCTAAAGAATTTCAGGAACAATACTGGAACCCTAGATTTTAGTTAGTCCCAAGTTCTGCTAATAACTGCCTATGTGTTCCTGGGCAAGATGGTTGACCTCTGGGCCTCTGCTGAGGTCAGTGGTTTCCATTGCAGATTTCTGAATTTAGGGGTAAGGGCATTTAAAAGAGCAAAAACTATTTATTATTTGCTATCTTTTTGTAAAACCAAAAGCACTTCTTAACTAAGTACAGCCGTTTGAATTGAATACATATTCACTTTTCTTTATGGCTTGCTGAGCAAGTTGATAATCCTGATGGGGCTTTGTGAACATTTCTCTGCACTGATCACTTGCTCATTTGATTTTAATCTGTGAACTTCATCTGTGGCCAGTAGCTCTCCATTCTTTGGGAACCACGGGACACATTTGTTTCTGGAGTTCTTTCAGCTCAGAGTTTCTAATTCTGTCAATGTGTATGAAGAAAAATGCACTAATTTCTGGGAGTGAAAACCACTGAATGGTGTTGCCTGCCTGTATAGTAAGGCTTTCAATGCTGTGTGTATAGCTCCCTCAGCAATTGGGAGAACTCAGCTGTGATTGTAGCATGACACATGTCTTCACCTCTGGAATTCCTGATAAAAGTAAATGATCCGTGGGCAGCAAAAACAGGACTTACTTATTCTCTAGTGTTGCTTTGGTTTGCTCTGTAGTGTTGCTTAAAGATCATTTGGACCATTATGCCTGAACCTGAGTTTTGACAATTTCTTCATCTGTTTATAGTAGTGATAATAGTTGTCAAGAATTTAGAATGTTGAGGATGAGTGTTACAGTTCCTGGGCCTTAGTTACTGTAACTTAGCAATTATAATACAGAATCTACATAACATAGGATTAATTAAATAACAAATTTCAGGTTCCATATAGACATTAGAGAAAAAGCTAAGAATTTACTTTTAGTTTTCAGGTGAAACTTCTGATAGCAGAGGCTAATACTAAATGTTTTAATTTTTTTCTCCATAGGATAAACCAGAAACATGGGAAAACCAATGGAAATGTTTTAAAGTGCTTCTCTTTAATCACTTTTGTATCCAGCTTCCGTTGATTTGTGGAACTTATTATTTTACAGAGTATTTCAGTATTCCCTATGATTGGGAAACAATGCCAAGATGGTATGTAGATAAAGATATGATTTTTATACTCAGTTATGGTTTATCATTCAATTAAAATATCTTTAGTATTATGTTCTTTCTTCATTTGGTTAATGTTTGTTCTTAACTTGGAAGTAAATATAGAAAACTATAGTAGAAACTTAAAATGTTCCCATTTTTATGTGTTTCTATATTTTAATATCTTTATTGGAGAGTGAGTTTCTTACATTAGAAGTTTCTTATAACAGAAGTTATATGATTATGTATAGGATACGGAGGCTTATACCAAGAAAAAATATATTTTAAGTCTAAAATGAAAAAAATGAGTGTAAAGTTTATAAAAATTTTGTCCATATAGACACACACGTATATATATATATAATATGAGCATAAGTATTTATGTTCAGATAAATTTTGTATTCTAGCTTTTTGTTCTGACTAAACCTGAATAGATGTACAATATATAGATATGTGCTTATCCTATTACTGTATATGCAACATATAAGAGAATTTGTGTATTTGTTCCTATATAAATAAAATATTTTTGCCCATTGCACTTACATGCTTCTCTTTGGCAGAAGAAAGTGATTTTACTGTTAAGAGTAGTAAGTCCTTTATCAGCGTTGCTCTTTGCCTAGAAATTTTGAGTTTTGTTTCTTAGCTCTGATTTTATAACTTATTATTTTTTAATTTAATTAGAATTGATATGGTGGTCAGCCTCTTTAACCCTTCTTCAGCTGGTATCATATATCTAGCTTGTATCTATATGTATTGTTTTGATAATTTTTTGATCAATATAACCAGTTAAATCAAGATAATATTTGATTTTATGCAGTGTCCAGCAGTGATCCTAGGTAAAAGTCTAGATTGTTTTAGTAAGTTATTTTATCCTCATTACGGTATTTTCATCTTAAAGGTACATGCTTTTGGCAAGATGTTTTGGCTGTGCAGTGATCGAGGATACTTGGCACTATTTCTTACATAGGCTTTTACATCACAAAAGAATATATAAATATATTCATAAAATTCATCATGAGTTTCAGGTATGTTAGAATTATCTTTAATATATTTTTTACTCTTTGAGCCAAAAATGTTATTTTTTTAAAGAATCTGAACTTAAAAAAAATTGTCAGTGATGTCTTTATTTCATTTTCCTTTGGCATAATTGTTTAGAATACATACACACATAAACATGAACACAAAGCTAGTTCTACAGATTTTTTCTAGTATCCTAATTTCGTGGTAAATTGAGGCCTGAAAGAAAAATTTTCATTTTTGTGTTTTGATTCAGAGCACTGTACTCACACAGCTGGGTACCTGGCAGTTTGATGGAGGCTCTAATGCTGTTATGATCATTTAAGTGAGACCCCAAAACAACAAACCTTGAATCATTAAGTTTTTCAAACAGTTTTCAACTTAGCTTTAATGCTTTTCCACCTCATTGCTAACTTCTTCCCACAAAACAGGGATTTTTTTTTTTTTTTAAATCAGAAGTGCTTTGTAGTTAGCTTTGTCAGATTTGTTTCATTGGTATGTTCTGCACTGATCCTGATTACCTGATATGATAAATCAAATATCCCTTTCTTGGCAGAACAAATTCAGGTGCATAAATGACATGTAGAATTCAAGCCAGTTGTTTTGATGCCTTTATCTCAAACCATTAAAATAGATCATATTAAGGACATCCCTAAGCCTTCTAATATTTGGTAAAAACAGAGAGATATCTTTATTGAGAATTACTGTTAATGTTTATATAGGTATGACTAGATATACAGTTCACCCGTAATATCCATGGGTTCTGAATCCATGAATTCAACCAACTGAATGAATATGCACATCCTCTGGAAACCCTCATTGAAAATATTTGGGAAAAAAGTTTCAGAAAGTTCCTAAAGGCAAAACTTGAATTTGCCTTGAATGAGCAACTATTTACATAACATTTAAATTGTGTTCACAACAATTACACAATTACATAGCATTTATATTGTATTAGGTCTTATAAGTAATCTGTAGATGATGTATATGGGAGGATGTGCATAGGTTATGTGCAAATACTGCCTTTTTATTAAAGTTTGGTGTCCATGGGGGTCCTTGAACCAATCCCTTTAGAATACTGAGGGATGACTGTATTTTCATAACATATAGAAGGGATATCGTTTTATAAAATGATATGCACAAATAAATTTAGAAAGATGGTAATGGTAACCCTGTATGCCAGACAGCAAAAGAGACACAAATGTAAAGAACAGACTTTTGGACTCTGTGGGAAAGGGAGAAGGTGGGATGATTTGGGAGAATGTATACTATCATGTAAGAAATGGGGAAAAAAAAAGAATATTAAAGAAAATTAATAAAATACATGTATATATTAGTCAGGGTTCTTCCAAGAATCAATAGGAGATACATACACACAGATTTATTTTAAGGAACTGGCTCATGCAGTTGTGGGGGCTGGCAAATCTGAAATCTATAGGGCATCTAACTGGAAATGCAGGAGAGACTTGATGTTGCAGGCCTGAATCTGAATTCCTATGGGCAACAGGCTGGAAAGCACACAGGTTTTCTGTACTGTAGTCTTGAGTGTTCCTTCTTTCCTTGGGAAGCCTCAGTCTTTGCTTTTAAAGCCCTTAGCTGATTGAATGGAGCCCACCTGCATTATAGAGGATCCTCTTTACCGATTTAAATATTAAATATTGATCACATCTAAAATAGACCTTCACACCAAATCTAGACTGGTGTTTGACCAAGCAACTGGACACCATGGCCTAGATAAGTTCATATATAAAATTAACCATTATAATATATTAAGCAATTCTTACTTATTTTAGGCTCCATTTGGAATGGAAGCTGAATATGCACATCCTCTGGAAACCATAATTCTTGGAACTGGATTTTTCATTGGAATCATGCTTTTATGTGACCATGTTATTCTCCTTTGGGCCTGGGTGACTGTTCGTTTGATAGAGACTATTGATGTCCATAGGTAAGGTTTGTTTTCTATTCAGGTAGAAGGTATCATAAAATATCCTTTCTTCATGGTCATAGATTATCTTTATTTTTTTAAATTGAGATGTAATTGACATATTGTGTTTTAGGTATACAGTGTAATGGTTTGATATATATATTGCTGATCCATCTTTATACATTGTTACAATTTTTTTTTTGTGTGTAATGAGAACTTTTAAGATTTACTCTCTTTGCAACTTTCAAATTCACAGGACTGTTGACTTCAGCCTCTATGCTATTCATTACATGCCCAAGGCTTAGTCATCTTACAATTGGAAGTTCATACCTTTGACCACTTTCACCCATTTTACACACTCGTAGTCATTGTCATAGATTATCTTTTCTAAGTAGACTAATAGTAGGAGAAGTTAAACCTTGTTAATGTTACTGTTTTTAAGAAAACAGGAGAATATAATCGTTGGGGAAAAGTTCAAATAATAGACTTATTTTTTGCATTCTTATCTATAACTGTTGTCATTTTTATGATGAGAATATATTCATGTATTATTTGGGAAGACGAAACGAAATTTTGGAAGTGCTGCAAAACTGCCCTCCAAAGGGCCCCTCTTTACATGCCCAGCAGGAGCCGGCAAGAATGCTTTCCCTGCTTCTGATACCTTTTCCAGCCTGGGCATGACAATATCATTAATCTTGGTTATTAGGAGAGCAGAGAACCTTCAGGGTTGTGATCTGCATTCCCCAGGGACTGGTGAGGCTGCACGCCTGTATGCTTGTTGACAACAGTTATTTTTTTCTTTGAATTAGCATTTTATATCACTTGCCTACTTTTTGTTAGGTTATATGTTTTATAACCTATTATGAAAAAGTGAAAGTATTAGTAACTCTGTTGTGTCCTAGTCTTTGTGATCCCATGCTGTGTAGCCCATCAGTCTCCTTGGTCCATGAAATTCTCCAGGCAAGAATACTGAGGGATGGAGTAGGTAGCCATTCCCTTTTCCAGGGAATCTTCTCAACACAGAGATTTAACCCAGGTCTCTCCTGCATTGCAGGCAGATTCTTTACTGCCTGAGCCACCAGGGAGACTTATAACATTTTGGTTCATGTGTAAGCTTTGTTCAGTTCAGTTCAGTTTGGTCTCTCAGTCATGTCTGACTCTTTGCAACCCCATGGACTACAGCACGCCAGGCTTCCCTGTCCATCACCAACTCCCGGAGCTTGCTCAAACTCATGTCCATCATGCCATCTAACCATCTCATCCTCTGTCATCCCCTTCTCCTACCTTCAATCTTTCCTAGCATCAGGGTCTTTTCTACGGAGTCGGTTCTTGAATCAGGTGGCCAAAGTATTGGAGCTTCAGCATCAGTCCTTCCATTAAATATTCAGGACTGATTTCTTTTAGGATTGACTGGTTTCATCTCCTTGTAGTCTAAGGGATTCTCAAGAGTCTTCTCCAACACCTCAGTTCAAAAGCATCAGTTCTTCAGCGCTCAGCTTTCTTTACGGTCCAACACTCATATCCATACATGACTACTAGAAAAATCATAGCTTTGACTAGGTGGACCTTAGTTGGCAAAGTAATGTCTCTGCTTTTTAATATGCTGTCTAGGTTTGTCATAGCTTTTCTTCCAGGGAGCAAGCATCTTTTAATTTCATGGTTGTTACATGAAATTACAAAGTAGGTAACTTTGTTATATATGTTGTAAATATTTTCTGTCCCATCTGTCATTTCAGTTTTAATTCTTGATGGTTCTTTTGCAGTACTGAAGCTTTAAATTTTTATATAGTAAAATCTATCTGTTTTATTTTTTTTCTGGCTTTTGGATTTCATGCCTTGCTTGAAAAGCAAGTTTAATGTTCCTGAAACACTGTTGAAAGAAATATATTTGTGGTTTTAATTAAAAAATTGGTTAAATAGTGTAATTCAGGCCAGCAATTATTTTATTCTTCTGTAATGACCCTAAAGCTAACCTTTACTTGAAAAAAAATACTGAAACATCCAGCCTTCACCAAATAGAACACTTCTGTACATTTCTGCCCACCACTGACAAATATTATGTGCATATTTCACATGCTTCCTTTGTATTGATTAGAAGGCATTTTTTGGTAAATTATTTCTATCTAATTCCTTTTCAAATGCCTAATACAATACCCTAATTGATTATTTAAACATGATTATATATTTTTTGAATTTTGGGGGGAGCTTTTATTTCATCTGTGAAAGCAGAATATGAAATTCTAGAAACTATTTCTGAATCATTAAAATAGCAAAATTAATGCTTCTACTCTTAGGCAGAGAAGTGGTAGATGATGTGTCCTTCTTTCTTTCTTTCCATTGCTCCTTTCTATTTCCTTCCTTCTAAGCCTGCTCAAGGGAGGGAAGGATTGGGGTGGTTCAGACTGGTATAATTGTAGATACCAGATTTTAGACTTGTAGTTAGAAATAAAGAAGTTGCAAAACAGTAATCCTCAGATTTAACCTTTGTAATGCTTGGTACTAATTTTGTATAACTTTCCTAAAAGACATACGTAGTATTATGGGTGTTACAAACTTTGGTAAGCAAATTCCTCTGAAACAGAAAAAATTCATGAAAATCTGTGTCTAAGAATTCATTACTATAATCCTTCCTTCATCTCCTGATTGTAATATTAATATTAAATTCTATAAATTGTTCAAGTTTTTCTTTAATTACTGAAAGTGGTTTCTAGAGTATGTACCATTTGCTGTGAACTTTTATAAACATGTCAGAAATAAGTGACTTAAGTACAGTGGAATGTTATTTGAATGGTTAACAAGCATATTATGGTCAGTGAACAAGTTGATTATTGATGGTGTGTTTACTTCCTTAATGATCTTTATCATTTTCATTTTAGTGGTTATGACATTCCTCTCAACCCTTTGAATCTCATTCCTTTTTATGCTGGTTCTCGGCATCACGATTTCCACCACATGAACTTCATTGGAAACTATGCTTCAACATTTACATGGTGGGACAGAATTTTTGGAACAGACTCTCAATTTAATGCCTACAATGAAAAGATGAAGAAAGTTGAGAAAAAGACTGAATAAGCATCTCATATAAACCTTCCGGAAAATATGCATTTCCTGAATTGAAGCTAGTAGCTAACATTGCTTCTGGGGAACAGAAATATACATATGACTTGGCCACTAAGTGATTTAAAAGAATAGTAACAACTTTTAATTAATTTCCTAGTGGGAGCTTTCATATATTTAAATAGTTTTCCTGAGGAAGTTTTAAGGGCCATTTTGCTAACTTACAAAAAGGATTTAAGTAATGGAAGGAGTATTAATTGTCCAACATTGTACCATAGGCGTGAAGCCAAAATTGGTCTTTAAACCTTTTAAATATATAGTGGCCATTTCAGGAACTCTTGGTAGTGGTGTTGGCCTCCTGTTGAACTTTAAATACCTTTTTGGAATTTGCATAAAAATCAAATGCCATGGATTGAACTATACCAGTCTGTACAGTATGAGTGAGTGCCGAATCCAGAATAGCCAGTGCCAGGAATTTCTTCTTATCTGGAGCTGACCAGTTTGAAGTGACTCTTTGGGAAGTCCATTTTGATTACAATGTACCACTGTTATCTATAAATTAAGGCATTTATGAATTGATGTAAGACTATTTTAGTCTAAAGGTTTTCAAGTTACTTGAACTTTTTTAAAAAATTGAGCTTTATTTCTGCTATTTACCCTTTCATTTTTGTATATCAAGTTTTCTTTGTACTTAAAGCAGTGTCCTGAAACTGTGTACTGGCTTGCTGTATTTGCACTTGGAGCTATTGAAATAAATGTGATTTTGTTTGATTATTCCATTTCCAATTTAAAACATCGTTTGTCACCTTTTATTTATTCTTATCAGGAAAAGTATAAAAATCACTAAATTATTGTTTTATAACAAAAGGAATAGTTTTATCTTTTTAAATGCTTCATTTCTTAAACTTTTTGACAGTTTCAACATGTATTTATCAGGCTATTGTGGGAAATTCTGTTGACCTAATAAAATGGAGGATATCAAAACAGCTCTTTACTTCACTTAGAAAAAATACAGATGGAAGAATAGAGACAAACTTTATAGGGCAGACTTAATTTCAAGTAGGTAGCCCAGTGGAAAAAAATCCACCTGCCAGTGCAGGAGACATGGGTTCAATCCCTGGGTTGGAGACATCCCCAGGAAAAGGAAATGGCAGTGCATTCCAGTACTCTTGCCTGGGAAATCCCATGGACAGAATAGTGAGGTGGGTTACAGTCCATGGGGTCACAAAGAGTCACATGACTGAGCACACATGCACTGTTTTTTTGTTTTTATATACTTATACAGTAAAGAGGTTTAAATAAGGACTGAGAAAGTTGCAGCTGAGACTCTGGCTGTTGTTTGGTTGCTACGTCATGTCCCACTCAACACCATGGACTGCAGCATGCCAGGCTTCTCTGACCTTCATTATCTCATGGAGTTTGCTCAAATCATGTCCATTGAGTAAATGATGCCATCCAACCATCTCATCCTCTGTTGTTCCCTTCTCCCACCTTCAGTCTTTTCCAATGAGTCGGCTCTTCACATCAGGTGGCCAAAGTATTGGAGCTTCAGCATCAGTCCTTCTGATGAATATTCAGGGTTGGTTTCCTTTAGGGTTGACTAGTTTGACCCCCTTGCTGTTCAAGAGATTCACAAGAGTCTTCAACACCACAGTTCAAAAGCATCATTTCTTTAGTACTCAGCCTTCTTTATGGTTCAACTCTCACATCCATACATAACTACTGGAAAAACCATAGCCTTGACTAGATGGACCTTTGTCCACAAAGTAATGTCTCTGCTTTCTAATATGCTGTCTTGGTGTATCATAACTTTTCTACCAGAGAACAAGTGTCTTAATTTCATGACTACAGTCACCGTCCAAAGTGACTTTGAAACCCAAGAAAATAAAAGTGTCACTGTTTCCATTGTTTCCCTTTGTATTTGCCGTGAAGTTGTGGGACTCGATGCCATCCATACTCTTAGTTTTTTGAATGTTGAGTTTTAAGCCAGCCTTTTCACTCAGCTCTTTCATCTTCATCAGGAGGCTCTTTAGTTTCTCTTCACTTTCTGCCATTGAATTGGTATTATCTACATATCTGAGATTGTTGATATTTCTCCCAGAAATCTTGATGCTAGCTTGTGATTCATCCAGCCTGGCATTGCACATGATGTACTCTGTGTGTAAGTTAAACAATAAGTAGAGTAGCAATATACAACCTAATGTACTCCTTTCCCAACTTTGAACCAGTTGGTTGTTTCATGTCCAGTTCTGTTGCTTCTTGACCTGCCTACAGATTTCTCAGGAGGCAGGTCAGGTGGTCTGGTATTCCCACATCTTGAAGAATTTTCCATGGTTTGTTGTGATCCACAGAAGCTTTGGCATAGTCAATGAAATGGAAGTAGATGTTTTTCTGGAATTCTCTTGCTTTTTCTATGATCCAACAGTTGACAATTTTATCTCTGGTTCTTCCACCTTTTCTAAAGCCAGTTTGTACATCTAAAAGTTTTTGTTTCATGTACTGTTGAAGCCTAGCTTGAAGGATTTTGAGCTTTATCTTCCTTGAATGTGAAATGAGTGCAATTGTATGGTAGTTTGAACAATCTTTGGCATTGCCCTTTGAGACTGTAATGAAAACTGACCTTTTCCAGTCCTGTGACCACTGCTGAGTTTTCCAGATTTACTGACATATTGAGTGCAACACTTTAAGAGCAACATCTTAGGATTTGAAATAGCTCAGCTGGAATTCAGTCACCCACACTAGCTTTGTTGGTAGTAATGCCCACTTGACTTCACATTCCAGGATGTCCAGCTCTAGATTTGTAACCACACAATAGCGGTTATCTGGATCATTAAGACCTTTTTTGTACACTTAGGTGTATTCTTGCCACCTCTTCTTAATCTCTTCTGCTTCTGTTAGGTCCTTAGCATTTCTGCCTTTATCATGCCCATCTTTGCATGAAATGTTCCCTTGGTATCTCAAATTTTCCTGAGCGCTCTCCTCTTTCCCATTCTATTGTTTTCTTCTGTTTCTTTGCATTGTTCACTTAAGAAGGCTTTCTTATCTCTTCTTGGTATTCTCTGGAACTCTGCATTCAGTTGGGTCCATCTTTCCCTTTCTCCTTTGCCTTTCACATCTTTTCCCAGCTATTTGTAACGCTTACTCAGACAACCATTTTGTTTTCTTGCATTTCTTTTTCTTGGGATGGATCTGGTCAACACCTCCTGTACAGTATTACTAACCTCCATGCATAGTTCTTCAGGCAGTCTCAGATCTAATCCCTTGAATCTTTTTGTCACTTCCACTGTATAATCATAAAGGATTTGATGTAGGTCATACCTGAATGGCCTAAGTCTGAATTTTGCAATAGAGAGTTTATGGTCTGAGCCACAGTCAGCACCAGGTCTTGTTTTTGCCCACTGTGTAGAACATTTCCATCTTCAGTTGCAAAGAGTATAATCAATCTGATTTCAATATTGACCCGTCTGGTGATGCCCATGTGTACAGCCATCTCTTGTGTTGTTTGAAGAGGGTGTTTTCTATGACCTGTGTGTTCTCTGGGCAAAACTCCTGTTAGTCTTTGCCCTGCTTCATTTTGTACTCCAAGGCCAAACTTGCCTGTTACTCCAGGTATCCCTTGACTGTCTACTTTTACATTTCAATTGCCTATGATGAAAAGAACATCTTTTGGTGTTAGTACTAGAAGGCCTTGTAGGTCTTCATAGAACTGTTTGACTTCAGCTTCTTTGGCATTAGTTGTTGGGGCATAGACTTGGATTACTATGATATTTGAATGGTTTGCCTTGGAAATGAACCAAGATCATGCTGTCGTTTTTGAGACTGTACCTAAGTAATGCATTTCAGACTCTTTTTTTTAACTATGAAAGCTACTTCATCCCTTTTAAGGGATTCTTGCCAACAGTAGTAAATATAATGTTCATCTGAATTAAATTAGCCCATTCCCATCCATTTTAGTTCACTGATTCCTAAAATGTTGATGTTCACTCTTGTCATCTGCTTGACCACGTCCAGTTTACCTTGATTCATGGCCCTAACATTCCAGGTTCCTATGGAATAATCTTTTTTACGGCATTGGACTTTACTTTTTCTTTTCATCAGACTTTACTTTCACCACCAGACAGGGTATCTTTTCTGCTTTGGCTCAGCCTCTTCATGCTTTCTGGAGCTATTTATCCACTCCTCCTCAGTAGCATGGTGGATGCCTACAGACCTGGGGGGGTCACTTTCCAACCCTCCCCCAACGTGTGTGTGTGTGTGTGTTTAATAAGTTTGTTCTTAACTCTCAAACAACAATTTTGAGGCTGTACCTCAAACTATGCTGTTTAGTTGTAAGGTATCTAAGGGAATTGTTTTATCATCTACTTTCATTCCCTAATACTCTTGGAACACAGGGGTCTGAACTAAGAATAGAGTGACACCTACTGTTGAAAATGGTGCTAAATACTTTTAAACAACTTGTTATGTTCTAATTCTCTTTTTATACTAGATAACTTTTACTGTGAATTGTGGTTGATCTCACTTATTGCTCTGCAATGTAGATGCCTTTTTTTTTTTCTATTTATATGTGAACGAATTGTCTCAGAGGTGAAGTTAATCCGGATGTATGGGGCCAGACTTTCGACTTTAGAAACCATGATTGTGGCCACCATATGCCCACACTGCAGACTTGCATCTTCTAGAAAATCTCAGAAAATGCTTCCCAGAATGTCCCCCTTATGCACAATTTTTTTGAGAAGACAGATGCTTTGAAAGGAAAGAAAAAGTTCTAAGCCAGTAGCCATCCAGAAACAAAGACTCATTAATAGGCACTTCAGTACAAATAAATTTTTATATGATTTATTGACCAGACTTCTTTTAAGATTACCTGAATTAAGCTATATTTTTTTAGCACTTGACAGTGGGATAGAAACAAATAAATATGAAGACTGCCAAGTCACTTCAGTCGTGTCCGACTCTGTGCGACCCCATAGACGGCAGCCCACCAGGCTCCCCCATCCCTGGGATTCTCCAGGCAAGAACACTGGAGTGGGTTGCCATTTCCTTCTCCAATGCATGAAAGTGAAAAGTGAAAGTGAAGTCGCTCAGTCATGTCCAACCCTTAGCTACCTCATGGACTGCAGCCTACCAGGCTTCTCCATCCATGGGATTTTCCAGGCAAGAGTACTGGAGTGGGGTGCCATTGCCTTCTCCGAATATGAAGACTAGAGTACAAAAACAATATATAGATCTGTCTAGAAAACAAGGGATTCTTTGTTTCTTAGATTATCTATTTTTAATTTTGCTGAAGTAGTAATTTGAAAGCTTAAAATTAATATAATTAAAATGAGGGTGTAGGATATGCTTAGAGTTAATATCTCTAATGTTATAATTAATTAATATTTTGAGCTTCCCTGCTAGGTCAGTGATAAAGGATCTGCCTCCAACACAGGAAACCCAGGTTTAATTCCTGGGTAGGGAAGATCCCCTGGAGGAGTACAGGGCAACCCACTCCAGTATTCTTGCCTGGAGAATCCCATGGGCAGAGGATCCTGGTGGGCTACAGTCCATAGGGTTGCAAAGAGTCAGACAACACTGAAGTGACTGAGCATGCATGCAATTAGTATTTTACTCTTTTCTATATAATCTGGCTAAAGACATTTTAACCTTTGGAAAAGCTTGGATCTGCAATACTTAAATTCCTAGCTCAACTTCTAACTAAACTCTCACATAAAGCCTAGGGCTTTTAAATTTCCCAAGTTGGAGAAAGACTCTGTTCAAAGTCTTCATGCATGAATGCACAGAAGGCTGTATATTTGTCTCTGAGGATTTAATCCCAATCTATTATTTGAAAAGATCAAAATCTTCCAGCTAATTATCAGAAGAGTGAGCTATGCCTTTGGTCAAATAGATGCTGTGGCAAGTGATTGTCAAATGCTGATGTTCTCCCATAAAATCACCAGAGGACTGTGGTAAAACGTCTTAGGACACACTGAGTACTGTTGTGCTCCACATGTTGAAAGGAAGAGGATGTAAGAGGGTAGAACCCACTATACAAAATGCTACTTTCAAACTATTGAAAAAATAAACCTCGGGAAGGGTGGAGCTCACTGTGCAATTAGAGGCTCAGAGCCTAGGCTATCTTCCCAGTAGACTTGCTCACAGGAGAATGAACCCAGCACCAGGCAGGACTGAGCCGTGGCCTTGTCCCTTTGCTTCAGGTAACTGGTCCACTTCCTGGAAAACCTTTCCCTCTCCTGCTACTCTACAGCAATTTCCTCATCCTGAAATGAGGATGGTAACGTTTCATAGGCAGTTTGTGAGAATTGATTAAAATGTTTCATGTGAAGTACATGTCGCTGTGTGCAATAAATGTTAGCTATTGTGTTATCAGTTCCTGCCATGCTTTCTAATTGAACCAGCTCCAGCCCTCTCCCACCAGCCCTGACTCCCTCACTGAGGTCTTGTGCTGCTTCAGAGAAGGGCAGCCTCCCACCTTTCTCCCGCCTCCCCATTCTGGATCTCTAACCTCTGTCTCTCATGCCTCAGCACATTCTGCCTTGGGTTGCTACCTCTTTTAATCCAGAGATTTCTATGTACTTTCATTCTCCTGTAACATTGTTCCTGCTAATCTCTTTCTGAGCCTTTAAGAGGTTCAGTGAGGGTTATTAATAAGGTCAAAGTCATGCAGGTCATGAGTGACTGCAGAGCTGGAACCTTGCTATTCTCCATCTTTCCTCCCATATCCTCTGTACACCTGGCATGATACCTTGTACATGATAGGAGATCAAGAAATGTTTTATTAATTAAAAAAGGGGGAGACTATTGTAATAGGAACTTAATATAGGATTTGCCAATTATATTGCCATTTAAACAATTCAGTGTTTTAAGTAATAAGAGCCAGTAGTGGGGGTACAGGAGGGGTGTGAGGGATGTTTGAAGTGCATAACAAAACCAGAGCTAGGTGTAGGACTGCTTGGGCCAGCTGAAGTCTTTGTGCTAATTCTTCAGGATCCTAAAGTTTGATATCACTGGTACAAATTCTCATGGAGTATGCAGTTTGATGCGCTCTTTTAGGGAACAAGTTACAGATTAGAGGGCATATGTGTGTGTATTTAACTTGACAAAAAACCCTACCTAACTAAGATCATGGTATCTGGTCCTATCACTTCATAGGAATAGAGGGGAAACAGTGGAAACAGTGTCAGACTTTATTTGGTGGGGGGCTCCAAAATCACTGCAGATGGTGATTGCAGCCATGGAATTAAAAGACACTTACTCCTTGAAAGAAAAGTTATGACCAACCTAGATAGCATATTCAAAAGCAGAGACATTACTTTGCCAACAAAGGTCAAGGCTATGTTGTTTCCAATAGTCGTGTATGGATGAGAGTTGGACTGTGAAGAAAGCTGAGTGCTGAAGAATTGATGCTTTTAAACTGTGGTGTTGGAGAAGACTCTTGAGAGTCCCTTGGACTGCAAGGAGATCCAACCAGTCCATTCTAAAGGAGATCAGTCCTGGGTGTTCTTTGGAAGGAATGATGCTAAAGCTGAAACTCCAGTACTTTGGCCACCTCATGCAAAGAATTGACACACTGGAAAAGACTCTGATGCTGGGAGGGATTGTGGGCAGGAGGAGAAGGGGACGACAGAGGATGAGATGTCTGAATGGCATCACCAACTTGATGGACATGAGTTTGAGTGAACTCCGGAAGTTGATGATGGACAGGGAGGCCTGGCATGCTGCAATTCATGGGGTCGCCAAAAGTCGGACACGACTGAGTGACTGAACTGAACAAGAAAAATGTAGGGGGGGGGTGGTCCCAAGATGGCAGAGGAATAGGATAGGGAGACCACTTTCTCCCCCACAAATTTATCAAAAGATGAGTTGAATGTTGAGCAACTTCCACAAAATGACTTCTGAACACTGGCAGAGGACACCAGGTACCCAGAAAGGCAGCCCAATCTCTTCAAAAGGAGGTGGGACAAAATATAAAAGATGAAAACAGAGACAAAAGATTTAAGGATGGACACCCATCTAGGGGAGGGAGCTGTGAAGGAGGAGAAGTTTCCACACAGTAGGAAATACTTTTACAGGTGTGTCTGTGGGGAGTTTGCAAATCCCAGAGGGCAACATAACTGGGAGGGGAAAAAAAAACCCCCACAGAATATGCACCTAACCATAACCACTAGTGAAGTCAGAGAAGTGACACAGATGCTCGCATCCACCACCAGCAAGTGGGGGCTGGGCAGGGAGGCACAGGTAGCATCATTGGTCCTTAGCTTAAGGACCGGGCTTGAACGCCCTGAGGACTATCTGAGGAAGCTAATGTGAGATAGCAACCCAAACTGTGGGATCGCCACAGAGACAGAAAAAAAAAAAAAAAAAAAGACCTTTGTGAGAAAGGCTGTCATGCCGCACAGTGACCCCTGGCACATGCACAGAACAAAGGAGTGAGCAAATACCCAAAGAGAGCAAGCTGGCTGCCATAGAGGGAGGGTCCTCCCTCCCCAGAGGCAGAAAGGCAGGCGTGTGACAGCCTGAGCCAGAAAGCAAGAGGCTACTGCAATCTTGGCCCCAGAGACTGCATCTTCCACCAAACTCTGAGCAGGCTGCCAGTTGCTAACCACATCTTCCTGGATACTAGTTGGTTCACATCTGCCAGGAGTGTCACAGTATGAGATCAGCTCCCCAGAGGAGACACACGACACACCTGGGACTGTGCTCTCGTGGTGTACCTGGGAACTGAGCAGCTGGGACCGGGGAGGTATATATGATGCACAAACCACTTGCTCAACAAGCACCCAGTCGCCTGAGCTGCGTGCACCTGGGAAGAGCACAAAATGCACAGCCCATCGGGGTCTGTGCCCTTGCAGAGCACCTGAGAACCTGAGCAGCTTAGAGCTGGTAAGTGCACAAGACACAGGGTCCACTTGGGACAGTGCCCTTGCAGAGCAGGCTGGAGCCTGAGCAGTGTGGACCTGGGAAGTACATGCTGCCTTGGGCTGTGGCAAACCCAGTGTGGTCCATCCACTGTGAGCACTCCCCACAGGTGTCATCAGTATTTGTCTGCAGTGTCCCTCCCTCCCCACAACCCAACTGAACAAGTGAACCTAAATAAGTGGCCATGCTTGCTCCCTCGTATCAGGGAAGAAATTAGACACTGAAGAGACTTGCAAACAGAGGAAGCCAAGATAAGCAAAGAAGGCGGAACCACTTTGGAAGTGACAGATGCAACAGACTAAAACCCTGCAGTTAATGCTGAGACTGTGCATTTGATGGACACCTATAGACCTTGAGAACAAGTACAAGCCAGAACAAAGGACTGTCTGGCACTGAACCAACCCCACACTGCCCACCACAGCTCCAGAGAAATTCCTAGATATATTTTTACTATTATCACTTTTTGGTTTTTTAGAAAAAATTTAGTTCTTTATTACTCCTCTAACTTTCATTCTTATAACCTACTATTACCTTTCCAAAAAAAATCTGTTTTTTAAAACAAATTCCATATATTTTTTTTAATTTTTGTGATTGATTTTGCTTTGTATTTTTATATTGCATTTTTGAGAGTCTAACCTTTATTCTAGGTTTTTAATCTTTGCTTTTTGAGATTTGTTATCAGTTTTGTACCTTAAGAACCTAATCTTCAGTATCCATTTTCACTTAGGGATTTGATTACTGTCTTGATTGCTATCTCCCCTTTTGACTCACCCCTTTCTCCTCCAGGTCACCTCTATCTCCTTCCTCCCTCTTCTCTTCTCTGTATAACTCTGTGAATTTCTCTGAGTGTTCCAGGCTGTGGAGAGCCCTTAAGGATTTGATCACTGGCTAGATTGCTCTCCCCTCTTTTGATTCTCCCTTTTTTCCTCCTGGTCACCTCTATCTCCCTCCTCCCTGTTCTCTATATAATTCTGTAAATATCTCTGTGTGTTACTGGCTGTGGAGAATTGTTTCACCATTAACATAGTGGTCTTATATTCTTTGCTGTATGGATGGAAAAGTCTTGAGTCTACTGTAAGAGAAGGACTGAGCCAGAGGCAGGAGGCTTAACTCCAGAACTTTAGAACATCAGAGAACTCCCGACTCCAGGGAACATTAATAGACAAGAGCTCACCCAAAAGTCTCCATACCTACACTGAAATCAAGCTCCACACAGAAGCCAACAAGTCCCCGTGAATCACACACCAAACTAATTATCCAGCAAAACAGGAACACAATCATGAACATTAAAAGATGGACTGCCCAAAGCTATGCCAAACACATGGATCCCCCCAAAACTTGCTACTGGATGCTTCATTGCACTCCAGAGAGACAAGATCCAGCTCCACCCAGCAGAACACAGACACAAGTTCCCACAACCAAGAAACTGTGACAAGCCACTGGTCCAACCCCACCCACAGGGAGCAGACTCCACAATTAAGAGGAACCACAAAGTTCCAGCCTGCAGAAGGGGCACCCCAAACACAGCAATCTAAGAAAAGGCTGAGAAATATTCAGCATGTGAAGGAATGTGATAAAACCCACCAAACCAAACAAAAGAGGAGGAGATAGGGAGTCTACCTGAAAAAGTATTCAGAACAATGATGGTAAAGATGATCCAAAATCTTGAAAACAAAATGGAGTTACAGATAAATAGACTAGAGACAAAGATTCAGAAGATGCCAGACATGTTTAACAAGGACCTAGAAGAAATAAAGAAGAGTCAATCAATAATGAACAATGCATTAACTGAGATTAAAAGCACTCTGGAAGGAACCAACAGTAGAACAGCTGAGGCAGAAAAGAGGATAAGTGAGGTGGAAGATAGAATGGTGGAAATAAATGAAGCAGAGAGGATAAAAGAAAAAAAGAATTAGAAGAAATGAGGACAACCTCAGAGACCTCAGGGACAATGTAAAATGCCCCAACATTTGAATCATAGGAGTCCCAGTAAAAGAAGACAATAAGAAAGGGCACGAGAAAATACTTGATGAGATAATAGTCAAAAGCTTCCCTAAAATGGGGAAGGAAATAGCCACTCAAGTCCAAGAAACCCAGAGAGTCTCAAACAGGAGAAACCCAAGGTGAAACACCCCAAGACACATATTAATCAAACTAACAAAGATCAAACACAAAGAGCAAATATTAAAAGCAGCAAGGGAAAAGCAACAAATAACACACAAGGGGATCCCCATAAAGACAGCAGCTGATCTTTCAATAGATATTGTTCAGGCCAGAAGGGAATGGCAGGATATACTTAAAGTGATGAAAGAGAAAAATTAAAACCAAGATTACTCTGCCCAGCAAGGATCTCATTTAGATATGGAGGAGAAATCAAAAGCTTTACAGATAAGCAAAAGCTGAGAGAACTCAGCACCACCAAACCAGCTCTTCAACAAATGCTAAAGGATCTTCTCTATATAGGAAACACAGAAAAGGTTTATAAAAATGAACCCCAAACAACAAAGTAAATGGTAACAGGATCATACTTATCAATAGTTACCTTAAATGTAAACGGATTAAAGGCTCCAACCAAAAGACAAAGACTGGCCAAATGGATACAAAAACAAGACCCCTATATATGCTGTCTACAAGAGACTACCTCGAACCTAGTGACACATACAGACTGAAAGTGAGGGGCTGGAAAAAGATATTTCATGAAAATGGAGACCAAAAGAAAGCAGGAGTAGCAATACTCATATCAGATAAAATAGACTTAGAAATAAAGACTGTGATAAGGACACTACATAATGCCCAAGGTATCAATCCAAGAAGAAGATATAACATTTATAAATATATATATGCACCCAGCATAGGAGCACTGCAATGTGGAAGGCAAATGCTAACAAGTATCAAAGGGGAAACTAATAGTAATGCAATAGTGAGGGACTTTAATACCCTACTCCCACCAATAGCTCAACCAAACAGAAAATTAGTGAGGAAACACAAGCTTTAAATGATACAATGGACCAGTTAGAGTTAATTGATATCTATGGGCATCTCACCCCAAAACAGTAGATTTCGCCTTTTTTCTCAAGTGCACACAGAGCATTTTCCAGGACAGATCACATCCTGGGCCATACCTAGCCTTGGTAAATTTCTAAAAATTGAAATCATTTCAAGCATCTTTTTGATCAAAATATGGTAAGATTAGATGTCCAAAATCACTGCAGCCATTAAATTAAAAGATGCTTGCTCCTTGGAAGAAAAGCTATAACCAACCTAGACAGCATATTAAAAAGCAGAAACATTGCCAACAAAGGTCCGTCTAGTCAAATCTATGGTTTTTTAAGTAGTCATGTATGGATGTGAGGGTTGGACCGTAAAGAAAGCTGAGCACTGAAGAATTGATGCTTTTGAACTGTGGTGTTGGAGAAGACTCTTGAGAGTCCCATGGACTGCAAGGAGATCCAACCAGCCCATCCTAAAGGAAATCAGTCCTGATATTCATTGGAAGGACTGATGTTGAAACTCCAATACTTTGGCCACCTGATGTGAAGAACTGACTCACTGGAAAAGATTGAAGGCAGGAAGAGAAGGGGACGACAGAGGATGAGATAATTGGATGGCATCACTGACTTGATGGCCATGAGTTTGAGCAAGCTCCTGGAGTTGGACAGGGAGGCCTGGCATGCTGCAGCCCATGAGGTCCCAAGGCATTGTACACAACTGAGCGGCTGAACTGAACAGGAGAAAAAACTATTAAAAATATAAACATATGGAAGCTAAACAACAAACTTCTGGATAACCAACAGATCATGGAAGAAATAGAAAAGGAAATCAAAATATGCATAGAAACAAATGAAAATTAAAGAACAACAACCCAAAATGTACGGGATTCAATAAAAGCAGTGCTATGAGAGAGGTTCATAGCAATAGAGCCTACCTTGAGAAACATCAAATAAACAACCCAACTTTACATCTAAAGCAACTAGAAAAAGAATAACAGAAGAACCCCAAAGTTAGTAGAAGGAAAGAAACCATAAAAATCAGAGCAGAAACAAGTGAAAAAGAAATGGAGGAGACTATAGCAAAGATCAACAAAACTAAAAGCTGGTTCTCTGAGAAGGTATCTAAAATAGACAAACCATTAGCCAGACTCATCAAGAAAAAAAGTGAGAAGAATAACATCAATAAAATTAGTCATGAAAATGGTAAATCACAACAGTCAACACAGTAATATGAAAGATCATAAGAGACTACTGTGAGCAACTATATGCCAATAAAATGGACAACTTGGAAGAAATGGACAAATTCTTAGAAAAGTATAACTTTCCAATATTGAACCAGGAAGCAACATAAAATCTTAACAGACCCATCACAAGCACAGAAATTGAAGCTGTAATAAAAAATATTTCAACAAACAAAAGCCCGGGACCAGATGGCTTCACAGGTGAATTCTACCAAAAATTTAGAGAGGAGCTAACACCTATCCTACTCAAGCTCTTCCTGAAAATTGCAGAGGATGGTCAACTCCCAAACTCATTCTAAATGGCCATCATCACCCTGTTACCAAAATCAAACAGTTCAGTTCAGTTCAGTTCAGTTCAGTTCAGTCGATCAGTCGTGTCTGACTCTTTGCGACCCCATGAATTGAAGCATGCCAGGCCTCCCTGTCCATCACCAACTCATCGGAGTTCACTCAAACTCATGTCCATCAAACAGAGATGCCACAAAAAAAGAAAATTACAGGCCAATATCACTAATGAACATTGATGCATAGATCCTCAACAAAATTCTAGCAAACAGAGTCCAACAACATTAAAAAGATCATTCTTCATTACCAAGAGGGCTTTATTCCAGGGTTTGAAGGATTCTTCATTATTCACAAATCAATCAATGTGATACACCATATTAAAAAATTGAAAGATAAAAAGCATATGTTTATCTCAATAGATGCAGAAAGTCTTTGACAAAATCCAACACCCATTTGTGATAAAAGTTCCAGAAAGCAGGCAAAGAAGTAACATACCTCAATGTAACAAAAGCCATATATGACATACCCACAGCATACATTATCCTCAAAGGCAAAAAATTGAAAGAATTTCCCCTAAAGTCAGGAATAAGGCAAGGATGCCCTCTCTCACCACTACTCTTCAACATAGTTTTGGAAGTTTTGGCCACAACAGTCAGAGAAGAAAAAGACATAAAAGGAACCCAAATTGGAAAAGAAGACGTAAACTCTCACTGTTTGCAGATGACATGATCCTCTGCATAGAAAACCCTAAAGACCCCACCAGAAAATTACTCAAGCTAATTGATGGATATAGTAAAGTTGCAGGATATAAAATTAATATACAAAAATCCCTTGCATTCCTATACACTAACAATGAAAAAAAAAAGACATATTAAGGAAACAATCCCATTCACCATGCAATGAAAAGAATAAAATACTTAGGAATAAGATTTATCTAAAGAAACAAAAGATGAAAACTATAAAACACTGGTGAAATAATCAGATATGACACAAATAGATGGAGAAATATGCCATGTTTGTGGGTTGGGAGAATCAATATAGTGAAAATTAGTATACTACCCAAAGCAATCGATAGATTCAGTGCAATCCCTATCAAGCTATCAATGGTATTTTTCACAGAACTGAAACAAGTAATTTCACAATTTATATGTGAAAGACAAAAAACCTCAAATAGCCAAAACAATTGTGAGAAAGAAGAATGGAACTGTAAGAATCAACTTTGCTGACTTCAGACTATACTACAAAGCTACAGTCATCAAGACAGTATGGAACTGGCACAAAGACAGAAATATAAATCAATGGAACAAAATAGAAAGCCCAGAGATAAATCCATGCACCTATGGACACCTCATCTTTGACAAAGGAGGCAAAAATACACAATGGAGAAAAGACAACCTCTTTAACAAGTGTTGCTGGGAAAACTGATCAACCATGTGTAAAAAAATGAAACTAGAACACTAACACCATACGCAAGAATGGATTAAACTTAAAGTGGATTAAAGATCTAAGTATAAGACCAGAAGCTCTAAAACTCTTAGAGGGAAACATAGACAGAGCACTCTCTGAGATAAATCACAGCAAGATCCTCTATGACCCATCTCTCAGAGTAATGGAAATAAAAACAAAAATAAACAAATGGGACCTAATTAAACTTAAAAGGTTTTGCACAACAAAGGAAACTATAAGCCAGGTGAAAAGGCAGCCTTCAGAATGGGAGAAAATAATAGCAAATGAAACAACTGAGAAAGAATTAATCTCCAAAACATACAAGCAGCTCGTGCAGCCCAATACCAGAAAAATAAATGACCCAATAAAAAAGTGGGCTAAAGAACTAAACACATTTCTCCAAAGAAGACATACAGATGGCTAACAAATACATGAAAAGATGCTCAGCATCACTCATTTTCAGAGAAATGCAATGAAGCACCATCTCACACAGGAAAGAATAGATGCCATCAAAAAGTCTACAAACAATATTAAAACCTAACATACAGAGTGAAGTGAGTCACAAAGAGAAAGATAGATACCATATTCTAACACACATACACGGAATCTAGAAAAATGGTACTAAAGAATTTATGTACAGGGCAGCAACGGAGAAACAGACATAGAGAATAGACTTATGGACATGGGGAGAAGGGAAGAGAGGGTGAGATGTAAGGAAAGAGTAACATGGGAACTTACATTACCATATGTAAAACAGATAGCCAACAGGAATTTGCTGTATGGCTCAGGAAATTCAAACAGGGGCTCTGTATCAACCTGGGGGGGTGGGATGGGGAGGGAGATGCGAGGGAGGTTCAAAAGGGAGGGGATATATGTATACTTATGGCTGATTCATGCTGAGGTTTGACAGAAAACAGCAAAATTCTGTAAAGCAAATATTCTTCAATAAAATAATAAATTATTTTTTAAAAGTCTATAAACAATAGACACTGGAGAGGATGTGGAGAATAGGGAACCCTCTTCCGCTGTTGGTTGGAATGCAAACTAGTTCAGCCACTATGGAGAACAGTGTGGAAATTCCTTTAAAAATTGGAAATAGAACTGCCATACAACCTAGCAATCCCACTGCAGGCCATACACACCAAGGAAACCAAAATTGAAAAAGATATATATATCCCAATATTCATTGCAGCACTGCTTATAACAGCTAGGACATAGAAGCAACCTAGATGTCTGTCAGCAGACGAATGGATAAGCAAGTTATGGTACATATATGCAATGGAATATTACTCAGCTTCAGAAAGAATGCATTTGAGTCAGTTCTAATGAGGTCAATGAAACTGGAGCCTATTATACAAAGTGAAGTAAGTCAGAAAGAGAAACACCAGTATAGTATACTAATGCATATATATGGAATTTAGAAAGACAATAACAACGTGAAATAGCAAAAGAGACACAGAAGTAAAGAATAGACTTTCTCTCACTATGTGAGAGAAGGTGAGGGTTGGATGATTTGAGAGAATAGCATTGAAACATGTATATAACCATATGTAAAATAGATGATCAGTGCAAATTCAATGCATGAAGCAGGGCACTTGGGATGGGGTTGGGAAGTAGGTGAGAGGGGGGTTCAGGTTGGGGGTACACATGTGCACCCATGGCTAATTCTGTCAATGTGTGGCAAAAACCACCACAATACTGTAAAAATTAGCCTCCAATTAAAGTAACTTAAAAAAAAGAAAAATATAAAACTTTGTTTCATCTTTCGGCAGATTTAAGCAAGACTTCTTGTATTCCATGAAGAGTCTCTGAGCTTTCTCTTGCTAGAAAATAACTCATCTGTTAGTAATAGAAGAAGGTAAAGAGGAAGCCATGAGAATAAGGCAGGGGCTACTCCTGAGGAATAGGTGGAACACCATTAATATCTAGGGGGCTTCAGAACCACTCAATGCTTACTCTTCTTCATCAAGGTAAATCCATGTACAAGGTGGGAAATGAATCAAATAGCCCTGCTGAAAGGGAATTGAATCCCAATATAGATGAGGAGATATTTCATCAAGTGTGTAATAGCTTTAAATGAACTATGAAATTACCAGCTTCAAATGAGTTACATTTCTGAGAAGGGGAAGGATTTGCAAACATGATTCTAAAACCACTTTAGATGATCAGGCCGCACTCTGTTTTTTCAGATTTTGTCTCTTTAGGTTGAATTCAGTTTCTCCAGAGAAGAGTCTCCTAATCTCTGCATTGGGAAGAATATGCCCCAATGTCATCCTTTTGAGGATCAGCTATGGAAAAGGGACTTAGAATCCCTGAGTTCAGCAAAATGCCTCTGTTCTCAGCTGTATGCCCACCTTACATGAGGCCTCTCCAGTTCAATTTCTATTCAATTTCTCCAGAGAATAATCTGCTCCCTTTGAGGGATGTCTGTGGGGAGCTAGGGGAAGAAGCCTCTGACATAAAGCCTTTGTGAACAGAGTTCTGAATAGAGATTGCAATGCTGTTGTCACTATTTTTCAATACTGTGTTAGAGGGTTTTAACTGAAATACATCATGCAAACAAAAACCCACAGCTTGATAAGTGATCACATTCATGCAGTCACTACCCAGATCAAAAACCTGACTAGCTCATTATCACTTTTGACCAGGAATATAGTTAGATTCTTATGGGCTTCCCTGGTAGCTCAGCAATAAACAATCTGCCTGCAATGCAGGAGCCACAGGAGATGCAGGTTTGATCCCTGGGTCCAGAATATCCCCTGGAGAAGGGCATGGTAACCCACTCCAATGTTCTTGCCTGGAGAATCTCGTGGACAGAGGAGCCTGACAGGCTACAGTCCATAGGGTTGCAAAGAGTTGGACACAACTGAAGCGACTTAGCATGCACACGTAGTTAGATTTTTACCTGGTTTAACAACAAAATACAAATTATCTTGATTAGTGAAAGTTTCTGTGCTGTGACAGGAAACTTTGTAGTGGTCTTTTCCTGTTAAACTCATATATCGTTCATTTGGATAATACCATTGAAGGCGAACTTATCAAATTATTGATCAAGACAAAGGCAAAAAGAAATGGTAACACTTTGTTTTACATGACAGACTCAAGAACCAATAATTTTTTTGCTTTTAAGTTCAGCTGTTCAAATGGAAGCTTAGAGTTACAGACTTAGATAAATAGCAATATATATCTGAAGAACTTACAGAGTTTTAGTAGAGTACAAGCACTAACCTACTCCAATGTTAAGAAAATCTTAAACTGAATTATTGGCAAGCCCGAACTTCAGAGAGAATAATCAGTCATCTCATTGACTGCTTGGTTGACAGCACCTGGAACAGTATATCATGATTACTATGGAACATTTTGATTCCAAATGATAACCAGGAAGGGCTTAAGACCCAGCAATAATGACACCAAAATAGTGTGAGTGAATGTAGAGACCTAGTCTAGAGCTGCTTTATCAAGTATGAAAGTGACTGGCTACATATAGCTACTGATGCAGTTGACAGCATAAATTATAGAATATGTTCATCATTACATTATTCTTTTAGAAAGCACTGATTGATTACAAAAGGACTAAATACAAATTTCTCTATAGAAGAGGCTTAGGCATTCTTTATTGCTTCAGAGAGAAGAACTTTACTAAGAAATAAAGTTATAGAATTCTTTTTTAATAGCTCAAACTTTGAAAGTACTTTATAGCCATCAGAGTTTGTTGCTTGCTTCTTCCTTGACAGTTTAGGCAGCAGCTGCTGCTGCTGCTAAGTCACTTCAGTTGTGTCCGACTCTGTGTGACCCCATACATAGCAGCCCACCAGGCTCCTCTATCCCTGGGATTCTCCAGGCAAGAACACTGGAGTGGGTTGCCATTTCCTTCTCCAATCATGCATGCATGCTAAGTCGCTTCAGTTGTGTCCAACTCTGTGCAATCCTATGGACAGCAGCCCACCAGGTTCCTCTGTCCATGGGATTCTCCAGGCAAGAATACTGCAGTGGGTTGTCATTTCCTTCTCCAAGACAGCAGCTATAGGATCATTAATCAGTATTTCACAGAAGAAATCCCTGAGATGAGGGAAAATTTGTATAGGGTTGTTTCCAATGATACTTCCAGCTCTGCCCATGATTCTAATGGATATATTTTAACTTATTGTTATAATCATTTTTATATGGTTACAGGGTTTTATCTCAATTGATCCTGCTTCTACCATTCCAATCAGGTCCATACCAAGCTGCTCAGCCCTGCAAAGAACCTTATGCTCTCTTGCCTCTTGGCACTTTCATTTTCTCTTCTTGATGCCTAGAACAGTCTTTCATCTCCCAGAACTTTGGTCCTCTTCACCTGGCTAATTCCCATGCATTCTGTCTCAGATCAGGCATTTCTGATGATCATTTTCTGATCTCTTCTTTCCAAGTCTGATATGGGTACTTTTCTGATGTACTCGACACTGTTCTTTCCCTACCATTCCACTAAGCATATTGCATTGCAAAGGCCAATTTGCTTGTCGGTAAAGTTTCCCTCAGTGACTGTTGTAGTGGTTATTTTACTCACAGTAACCTTCTCAGTTCCTACACAGTGTCTGGGGGTACTAGGAAAGCTAAATAAAATGAAAATATGACTATTTTCACTGAAACCAGAATAGATTGACAAAAGTGCTTAGAAGAAAACTGATTTCAATGTAAATATTAAGTGGATGAATATTTAGTCATTGTTGAACAAAATGACACCACCCTTATGGCAGAAAGTGAAGAAGAACTAAAGAACCTTTTGATGAAATTGAAAGAGGAGAGTGAAAAAGTTGGTTTAAAGCTCAACATTCAGAAAACTAAAATCATGGCATTGGGTCCCATCATTTCATGGCAAGTAGATGGGGAAACAGTGGAAACAGTGGCTGACTTTATTTTTGAGGGCTCCAAAATCACTGCAGATGGTGACTGCAGCCATGAAATTAAAAGACGCTTACTCCTTGGAAGAAAAGTTACGACCAACCTAGACAACATATTAAAAAGCAGAGACATTACTTTGCCAACAAATGTCTCTCTAGTCAAGGCTATGGCTTTTCCAGTAGTCATGTATGGATGTGAGAGTTGGACTCTAAAGAAAGCTGAGTGCCAAAGAATTGATGCTTTTGAACTGTGGTGTTGGAGAAGACTCTTGAGAGTCCCTTGGACTGCAGGAGATTCAACCAGTCCATCCTAAAGGAAATCAGTCCTGGGTGTTCATTGGAAGGACTGATGTTGAAGCTGTAACTCCAATACTTTGGCCACCTGATGTAAAGAACTGACTCATTGGAAAAGACCCTGATGCTGGGAAAGATTGAGGGCAGGAGGAGAAGGGGACGACAAAGGATGAGGTGGTTAGAAGGCATCACTGACTCAAAGGATATGAGTTTGAGTAAACTCTAGGAGTTGGTGATGGACAGGGAGGCCTGGCGTGCTGCAGTCCATGGTGTCGCAAAGAGTTGGACATGACTGAGCGACTGAACTGAACTGAACTGGTATTTCTGGGAGAAATCCTCTTCAGTTCAGTTCAGTTGCTCAGTTGTGTCCAACTCTTTGCGACACCAAAGACTATAGCATGTCAGGCTTCCTTGTTCATCACCAACTTCAGGAGCTTGCTCAAACTCATGTCCATCAAGTCGGTAATTCAATCCAACAATCTTATCCTCTGTCGTCCCCTTCTCTTCCCACCTTCAATCTTTTCCAATGACTCAGGTCTTCACATCAAGTGGCCAAAGTATTGAAGTTTCAGCTTCAGCATCAGTCCTTCCAATGAATATTCAGGATTGATTTCCTTTAGGATGGACTGGTTGGATATCCTGGCAGTCCAAGGGACTCTCAAGTGTCTTCTCCAACACCACAGTTCGAAAGCATCAATTATTTGGTGCTCAGCTTTCTTTATGTTCCAACTCTCACATACAAACATGACTACTGGAAAAACCATAAATTTGATGAGATGGACCTCTGTTGGCAAAGTAATGTCTCTGCTTTTTAATATGGTATCTGGGTTGGTCATAGCTTTTCTTTCAAGGAGCAAGCATCTTTTGATTTCATGGCTGCAGTCACCATCTGCAGTGATTTTGGAGCCCCCCAAAATAAAGTCTCTCAATGTCTCCATTGTTTCCCCATCTATTTACCATGAAGTGATGAGACCAGATGCCATGATCTTTTTTTTTTTTTGAATATTGAGTTTTAAGCTAGCTTTTTCACTCTCCTCTTTCACTTTCATCAAGAGGCTCTTCAGTTCCACTTTGCTTTCTACCATAAGGGTGGTGTCATCTGCATGTCTGAGGTTATTGATTTTTCTCCCAGCAATCTTGATTCCAGCTTGTGTTTCATCCAGCCCAGCATTTCACATGATGTACTCTACAGATAAGTTAAATAAGCAGGGTGACAATATACAGTCTTGACATCTTCCTTTCCCAGTTTGGAACCAGTCTGTTGTTCTACATCTGGTTCTAACTGTTGCTTCTTGACCTGCATACAGATTTCTCAAGAGGCAGGTCAGGTGGTCTGGTATTTCCATCTCTTTCAGATTTTTCCACAGTTGCTCCACAACTGTCAAAGGGTTTGGTGTAGTCAATAAAGCAGAATTAGATATTTTTCTGGAACTCTCTTGCTTTTTCTATGATCCAATGGATATTGGTAATTTGATCTCTGGTTTCTCTGCCTTTTCTAAATACAGCTTGAATATGTGGAAGTTCTTGGTTCACATTCTGTTGAAGCCTGGCCTGAAGAATTTTGAGCATTACTTTGCTAGAGTGTGAGATGAGTGCAATTGTGCAGTAGTTTGAGCATTCTTTGGCATTGCTTTTCTTTGGTCTTGGACTGAAAACTGACCTATTCTAGTCCTGTGGCCACTGCTGAGTTTTCCAAATTTGCTGGCATATTGACTGAAACACTTTAACAGCATCATATTTTAGGATTTGAAATAGCTCAGCTGGAGTTTCATCACCTCCATTAGCTTTGTTTGTAGTGATATTTCCTAAGGCCCACTTGACTTCAGACTCCAGGATGTCTGGCTGTAGGTGAGTGATCACACCATCATGGTTATCTGGATCGTGAAGATCTTTTTTTTGTATAGTTCTTCTGTGTATTCTTGCCACCTTTTCTTAATATCTTCTACCTCTGTTAGGTCCATACCATTTCTGTCCTTTATTGAGCCCATCTTTGCATGAAATGTTCACCTGGTATCTCTGATTTCTTGAAGAGATCTCTAGTCTTTCCCATTCTATTGTTTTCCATAATTTCTTTGCACTGATCCCTGAGGAAGGCTTTCTTATCTCTTCTTGCTATTCTTTGGAACTCTGCATTCAGATGGGTATATTTTTACTTTTATCTTTTGCCTTTAGCTTCTCTTTTCTCAGCTACTTGTAAGGCCTTCTCAGACAGCCACTTGGCACATCCCAGAAATATAAAGGTTAGTTTAACACTCCCAAGCCAATAAACATCATGCTAATAGAATAAAAGAATAAAAACCATCTCAATGGGTGGAGGAAAAGTTATTCTACAAAAATCCAACAGTATCATGATGAAAACACTCAACAAACTGGCACTAGAAGAGAAATACCTCAACCTGATAAAGGGCATCAACACAAACCTTACCAAACATCTACCACAGCTAGTGTATTAATAATGAAATACTGATGGCTTTCCCTATAAGATCAGAAACAGAAAAAGAATGTCTGCTCTTGTCATTTCTATTTGTCATAGTAATGGAGGCTCTGGACAGGCTAATTGAGAAAGAAAAAAAATAAAAGTTATCTAGATTGGAAAAGAAGATGTAAATTTACCATCATTTGCAGATGGCATAATCTTTTATTTTAAAAAGTCCTCAACTAAAACTAGTTAGGATAACTAATTAATTATAACTAATAATTATAACTATTAGTCAATTGAAAGTAATCAGAATAATGATCCCATGGACTGTAGTCTGCCAGGATCCTCTATCCACGGAATTCTCCAGGCAAGAATACTAGAGTGGGTAACCACTCCCTTCTCCAGGGGATCTTCTTAACCCAGGGATCAAAAATGGGTCTCCTGCATTGCAGACCGCTTCTTTACCATCTAAGCCATCAGCGAAACCCTTTAATAATAACAAAATGGGTTTATCTAGGATGCAGAGTACAAGAAAAATATACAGAAATAAATTATCTTTCTACGCACCAATGAAATCAAGCAGGACCCTCAGGGGCCCTCCCATGTACAAAAGCCCTTCTTTGTTCCCTGTTTCTTGTTTGCAGAGAAAGGCTTTAGTCTCCCAGGGGGATCCCTCAAGCCACAAAAGTATAGCTCAAGAATTAATGATTGCCATTCTCCCAAATCCAATACAATATTGTAAAATAATTAGCCTCTAATTAAAATAAATAAATTTAAATTAAAAAAAATTATGATTGAAAAGATACAGACATATATGATAAAAATAGCATTTAGGCCAAGAGAACTGCTAACAATTTAAACAGTGAATCAGTCATATGACAATCACAGAATCTTTAGTTTTCCCACTGAAAGACATAGACAATATAGATAGATTATATACAATTATAGACAATATAGATAGACAATACAGATAGATACACATTCCTAAGCTGTTTTGCACAGTTCAAGAGGCTAGAAGCTGAGATCAGGTATTGCCAAAGTTGATTTCTTCTGAAGTCTGTTCCATGAGCAACATTCTGAGGGAGAGTCTGTTTCACTCCTGTCTCCCAGGTTGTGGGGGTATGCCAGTCTCTGGTGTTCTGTGATGTATATTGATAGATGCATCCTCAGATCTACGCTTTCACATTCACACAGTGTTTTGTGCGTGTGTTCACATCTATCTTTTTGTCTAAATTTCCCCTTTTTATAAGGATACCAATCCTACTGGATTAGGAAAGTGAAAGCAAAAGTGAAAGTGATAGTGTGGCTCAGTTCTGTCTAACTGCTTGGGACCCCATGGACTGTAGCCCACCAGGCTCCTCTGTCCATGGAATTCTCCAGGCAAGAGTACTGGCGTGAGTAACCATTCCCTTTTCCACAGGATCTTCCTAGGAATCAAATCCAGGTCTCCTGCATTGCAGACAGATTCTTTACCATCTGAGCCACCAGGGAAGCCACTGGACTAGAGCCTTACCCTAATAACCTCATCTTAACCTGATCTTCTTCAAATACCCTATTTCCGACTAAGGTCACATTCACAGATCCTGGTGGTTAGAACTCCAAATTCTTTTGTTGGGGGGGAGCATTACAATGCAGTAAGAAACAACTAAGACATTATTATTTTCTTTCTTTTTCTATTTCTTCTAAATAGAGGCCAAGATGTAAGAATCTTGTTTCCTTCTAAAAAAAACTCACTGAATTCTCCTTTTAAGACGTTAAGACTGTAACACAGAGAGAAGATATTCTCCTTTTTAACTTCCTGTTAGCTTGAATATTTACTTAGAAGAAGCGGAACTTTTCCAGATGAAATTTCAGAATGTTTCTGTGTCCTTCAGTGACCTTAAAAGTAATTTAATTTAGTCACCTTTTCTAGACTTGAATTTCCTTTATGTAATGATAGACATGAAACAGGGCTTGGAACTGGGACCATCGTATTCCAAGAGCAATTCAAGTAGCTCCCTTTCCAACTGGTGACAGTATTTTGCTTGAAGCCCTGCAGTCTGAGGAAAGGGCATAAGAACTGCAGTGTTCCCTGGTTTGGAGCCAGTTTATTGTGCGGTCTGTCTGTGTGACCTTGGGTGGTTGCTTAACTGAGTCTTTGTTTCTTTGTGTATAAAATGAGACTAGTATTGCTTACCTTGCACAGTTCAGTTCAGTTCAGTTCAGTCACTCAGTCCTGTCTGACTCTTTGCGACCCCACGGATCGCAGCACGCCAGGCCTCCCTGTCATTCACCAACTCCCAGAGTTCACTCAGACTCACGTCCATTGAGTCCGTGATGCCATCCAGCCATCTCAGCCTCTGTCGTCCCCTTCTCCTCCTGCCCCCAATCCCTCCCAGCATCTAAGTCTTTTCCAATGAGTCAACTCTTCTCATGAGGTGGCCAAGGTACTGGAGTTTCAGCTTTAGCATCATTCCTTCCAAAGAAATTCCAGGGTTGATCCCATCCCACTTAAGGTAAATACTATAGGCTTTGCAGAAATATCACACTTGGTTGCAGTGTTATACGACAGAAGTCATACTATGTTGTCTCCTTAAAAGAATAATCAAAGGTCTAAGTTCTGACACACTACTCTCTATGAGAATTAGAAGTTATGTGCTAACATATTTAAAGTTGGCACTATGATAATATCCATTTTTATAGAAAAAGATACTGTAACAGGTCAATAATGAAATATTTAACAAAAAGGGCTATATTAAAGTCTGCAATCTTCTGGTTGGAAAATTTGATGGAAAAAATTAAATATCTCTTCCTTTATTGTTTGTAATTGGAGGAAAATTGCTTTACAATGTTGTGTTGGTTTCTGCATACAAGAAAACATGTCAGCCATAATTATACATATACCCTCTTCCTCATGAGCCTCCCTCCCCTCCCCATATTATACCCCTCTAGATCATCACAGAGTGCCAATCTCGGCTTCCTGTGGTATACAGGAACTTCTCACAAGCTATCTAATTTACACACTATTCAGTTCAGTTCAGTCGCTCAGTCATGTTCGACTTTGTGACCCCATGAATTGCAGCATGCCAGGCCTCCCTGTCCATCACTATCTCCCAGAGTTCACTCAGACTCACGTCCATCGAGTCAGTGATGCTATACAGCCATCTCGTCCTCTGTCATCCCCTTCTCCTTCTGCCCCCAATCCCTCCCAGCATCAGAGTCTTTTCTAATGAGTCAACTCTTCGCATGAGGTGGCCAAAGTACTGGAGCTTCAGCTTTAGCATCGTTCCTTCCAAAGAAATCCCAGGGTTGATCTCCTTCAGAATGGACTGGTTGGATCTCCTTGCAGTCCAAGGGACTCTCAAGGGTCTTCTCCAACACCACAGTTCAAAAGCATCAATTCTTCAGCGCTCAGCCTTCTTCACAGTCCAACTCTCACATCCATACATGACCACTGGAAAAACCATAGCGTTGACTAGACAGACCTTAGTCGGCAAAGTAATGTCTCTGCTTTTGAAAGGACTATCTAGGTTGGTCATAACTTTTCTTCCAAGGAGTAAGTGTCTTTTCATTTCATGGCTGCAGTCACCATCTGCAGTGATTTTGGAGCCCCCAAAAATAAAGTCTGACACTCTTTCTATTGTTTCTCCATCTATTTCCCATGAAGTGATGGGACCGGATGCCATGATCTTCGTTTTCTGAATGTTGAGGTTTAAGCCAACTATTTCTCTCTCCTCTTTCACTTTCATGAAGAGGCTTTTTAGCTCCTCTTCACTTTCTGCCACAAGGGTGGTGTCATCTGCATATCTGAGGTGATTGCTATTTCTGCCAGCAATCTTGATTCCAGCTTGTGCTTCTTCCAGCCCAGTGTTTCTCATGATGTACTCTGCATATAAGTTAAATAAGCCGGGTGACAATATACAGCCTTGACATACTCCTTTTTCTATTTGGAACCAGTCTGTTATTCCATGTCCAGTTCTAGCTGTTGCTTCCTGGCCTGCATACAGATTTCTCAAGAGGCAGGTCAGATGGTCTGGTATTCCCATCTCTTTCAGAATTTTCCACAGTTTATTGTGATCCACACAGTCAAAGGCTTTGGCATGGTCAATAAAGCAGAAATCGATGTTTTTCTAGAACTCTCTTGCTTTTTCCATGATCCAGCAGATGTTGGCAATTTGATCTCTGGTTCCTCTGCCTTTTCTAAAATCAGCTTGAACATCAGGAAGTTCACAGTTGAAGTATTGCTGAAGCCTGGCTTGGAGAACTTTGAGCATCACTTTACTAGCATGTGAGATGAGTGCAATCGTGTGGTAGTTTGAGCATTCATTGGCATTGTCTTTCTTTAGGATTGGAATGAAAACTGACTTTTCCAGTCCTGTGGCCACTGCTGAGTTTTCCACATTTGCTGGCATATTGAGTGCAGCACTTTCACAGCATCATCTTTCAGGATTTGAAATAGCTCAACTGAAATTCCATCACCTCCACTAGCTTTGTTTGTAGTGATGCTTTCTAAGGTCCACTTGACTTCACATTCCAAGATGCCTGGCTCTAGATGAGTGATCACACCATTGTGATTTTCTGGGTCGTTAAGATCTTTTTTGTACAGTTCTTCTGTGTATTCTTGCCACCTCTTCTTAATATCTTCGGCTTCTGTTAGGTCCATACCATTTCTGTCCTTTATCGAGCCCATCTTTGCATGAAATGTTCCCTTGGTATCTCTAATTGTGTTGAAGAGATCTCTAGTCCTTCACATTCTGTTGTTTTCCTCTATTTCTTTGCATTGATCACTGAAGAAGGCTTTCTTATCTCTTCTTGCTATTCTTTGGAACTCTGCATTCAGATGGCAAGAGATGGCAAGAATGAACGTCGACATTCTAGGAATCAGCATACTAAAATGGACCGGAATGGGTGAATTTAACTCAGATGACCATTATATCTACTACTGCGGGCAGAGATCCCTTAGAAGAAATGGAGTAGCCATTATGGTCAACAAAAGAGTCCAAAATGCAGTGCTTGGATGCAATATCATAAACAACAGAATGATCTCTGTTCATTTCCAAGGCAAACCATTCAATATCACTGTAATCCAAGTCTATGCCCCAACCAGTAACACTGAAGAAGCTGAAGTTGAATGGTTCTACCTTGCACAGTTAGCTAAAAAAAAAAAAAAAAAAGCTTTTTAAAATAGCAAAGTACCCAATACGAAACAGAAACAAGACCAACAAAAAGCTGCAAATTAAACAAAGCAACTGAGATTTGGTTTTCTAAATTAATTGACCAATGTTTCTCAAATGCATCATCAAGGAAATGAAAAGTTTGGAACCAATACTTATCCTTTTCATTGCAAGTTCTGTTTTCCCATAGACACACCAACTGAGATTTTTTTTTTTTTCTGTAAAGTTGTGGGTAGATATACTCACTAAATTAAATAGATGTAAGTATAAAGTGCACATTTAAAGTAAAAATAATTATTAGTTCACAATACTATAACTAAGCAGATTTATTAAAAATAAAACCCTGAAAAATTTGTCTTCAACTCTTTTTTACTTCCTTTTCCCACTGCTTTGGTCTTGCTGTGCAGCACATGAGATCTTTGTTCTCTGATCAGGGATTGAACCTGAGTCCCCTGCAATGGAAGCAAGGATATCTAACCACTGAACTTCCAAGAAATTCCTGATATTTCTTCAATTTGATTGGAAATTTTATGTTGCAAAAATGTTTTTCAGCCATTTTGTCAGTTTTTCTTATTTTAGTCCAAAGAAATCATGTTTTATTTTTCAGGATCTCTTATAACACTGCAAAAATGAAAGTGATGTTCCTTCCTTGCTGAATTGAAGGCATAAAATAAGTCTGGAACTAAATGGTCTAGGTGGCTATTCCCCCAGATGATTACGCTGACAAAAGTGAATAGTCTTCTTAAATTGTGTTCATTCTATTCCACTTTATTTTTACCTTCCCTCCCTCCTTTCTTCTTTCCCTTCCTTTCTATTTACTTTTGCTGCTTTTAATTCAGCGTATTTAAGTTGCAACAAAGGGGGAACTGATCAGTTCACCTACTCAGGACCTTCTAGTCAGTGGACTACATTCCAGATTCCCTTTGGTTTCAGGTGTATTTCTACACAAACTGACTGAAGTAATAGTGAGAAAGGGGTCCTTTCTCAAGCTCAGAACACTATTCCTCTTGGATCTGCATCTATTTATAACCATGAGCTTCTTCCTGTGGTAATGTGTTACAGCTTAGTGAACATAGATTTTGAGCAAGTTGATTTTAAATTGATAAGGCTTAACTTCACTGGTGGTATCTGTTATCAACTAAGACACATAGCTTGATGTTTAAGAATTTATATGTTCTTTCAGGAAATTTTTACTTAGTTTTAATTATATATCAAACTCTGCTAGGCACTAGGATACTCTAGGAGGCATGAGAGAGTGATTCCTGTCTTCATAAAATGTATAGTAAAAGGAAGATTAAGGTTGATTAAACAAGTTTTAATAATTATGAAAGAGCTCTGAAAAGGAAGAGAGGCACAAGGAACTTTGGGGACACAGAGTAGCAGGATCTTTCCTGCCTGATGAAGGCTGTTCGAGAAGGTTTCCATAGAAAGTCATGTTTACCTGAGACCTGAATGAATGATGGCAAGTTACCCAGGAAGAAGGGGGAGGCAGGGCAGGAGGGGATGAGTCATCGAAATCAGGGGGCCTTGTGCTAAGATCTGGTGGTGACTGTGGATTACATTGCCATCCACTGTGAGAAGGATGGAAGCAGTAGGTGAAGGTCAGAGAGAAAAACCTCGTTTGTGCTTGGGAGGTGTTTTAGGCAAAGGAGCTTGCCCGTCCCTGAAGCCAGTAACTAGAAGTCAGTTGAGTGGAAAGATAATCAAGGGATGTGCAGTTCATGTTTCATCAGAGCACCTGTTACCATCACTGATTCCCTCTTTCCTCTCCTATGTAATCCCATCAGTTCAAGGTACCATTTATTTGGTGCTGTTGCCCAGAGTCCATTGGCTGCCCAGCTGAGCCTGGGCCAGTCATAGACATCCAGGGGTAGATGTTAAATGGTTAACTAAATAGCAGAGACTGGGAGGCAGCCTGAACAACATAAGGAGATAAAAAATAGCTTCTATGAGCTCTGTGTTAATCAGTTTTGTATTCTTCACTGACCACATTCCACCAAGTAACTACCAAGCACATGGTTCTAAATAAAATTTTGTCCAGTGAATAAATGAATTTAAAGCCCTACAGTACTGCATGGAAATAAAGCCATGTTTCTTTACCATCCTGCTTTTATCACTTCCTATACATATAAACTTGTACTAATTATTTATGCTCTCTACACCTTTGGAGAAGGAAATGGCAACCCACTCCAGTATTCTTGCCTGGAAAATTCCATGGACAAAGGAGCCTGGTGGGCTACAGTCCCTGAGTCACAAAGAGTCGGACACGACTGAGCACTTGTCAGCAGCAAACCTTAGTCTTCTTATTTGTAAAATGCAATAAAATGATGAAAGATTAAAGCCAACAATTAGTACAGTGTTTAGTTCAAAGATTTTATATATTGAGACTACTAGAAATGATATTCTTCTTTTACAGGTAAATTGGTTATTTCCCTGAAATCTTTAAAGTCTAAAAGACATAAAGTTTTTGTAGAATTAATTTAAAATGTTAGGACATGTCTCACTTTTCAGTAAATATTTATCATCTTCTTTATGGATTAGATTTTAGCCTGCCATCAAGACTCTCACCTTCTCAAGGGCAAAGAAGCAACTCAAGTAAAAAACATCAACTTTTGCTGAGTGTGAAGAGAGAAATGAGCCCAAAGCCTGACAAGTGGTAATAGGGGTGCCTGGGAGATCTAGGAGAGGAGATTGTAGGGAGAAGATAGGGGAAGGAAAGGAGAGAGGGGAGGGAGAGGTAATGGGGGAGGGAAGACACAGGAGGGATGTGCTGTCCACATCTGTGCATTTTTGATTTCTGAGCAACTTAGCTCACACCATAAAGATCTTATTTATTTACAAGACTGATTAATTAAAAATATTCAAAAATTTATAAGATGGCCAACTTATAAGTGCTGCACTCAATATGCCAGCAAGTTTGGAAAACTCAGCAGTGTCCACAGGACTGGAAAAGGTCAGTTTTCATTCCAATCCCAAAGAAAGGCAATGCCAAGGAATGCTCAAACTACCACGCAATTGCACCCATCTCACATGCTAGCAAAGTAATGCTCAAAATTCTCCAAGCCAGGCTTCAGCAATATGTGAACCAAGAACTTCCAGATATTCAAGCTAGATTTTAAAGAGGCAGAGGAACCAGAGATCAAATTGCCAGCATCCATTGGATCATTGAAAAAGCAAGAGAGTTCCAGGAAAACATCTATTTCTGCTTTACTGACTATGCCAAGGCCTTTGGCGATGTGGATCACAACAAACTCTGGAAAACTCTTAAAGAGATGGAAATACCAGACCACCTGACCTGCCTCTTGAGAAATCTGTATGCAGGTCAAGAAGCAACAGTTAGAACTGGATATGGAATGATGGAATGGTTCCAAATTGGGAAAGGAGTATGTCAAGGCTGTATATTGTCACTCTGCTTATTTAACCTATATGCAGAGTACATCATGAGAAACACCGGGCTGGATGAAGCACAAGATGGAATCAAGATTGCCAGGAGAAACATCAGTAACCTCAGATATGCATATGACACCACCCTTATGGCAGAAAGTGAAGAGGAACTAAAAAGCCTCTTCATGAAAGTGAAAGAGGAGAGTGAAAAAGCTGACTTAAAACTCAACATTGAGAAAACAAAGATCATGGCTTCTGGTCCCATCACTTCATGGGAAGTAGATGGGGAAACAGTGGAAACAGTGTCATACTTTATTTTTGGGGGCTCCAAAATCACTGCAGATGGTGACTGCAGCCATGAAATTAAAGCGTGCTTACTCCTTAGAAGAAAAGTTATGACTAACCTAGACAGCATATTCAAAAGCAGAGACATTACTTTGCCAACAAAAGTTTGTTTAGTCAATCTATGGTTTTTCCAGTAGTCATGTATGGATGTGAGAGTTGGACTATAAAGAAAGCTGAGCACCGAAGAATTGATGCTTCTTAACTGTAGTGCTGCAGAAGACTTTTGAGAGTCCCTTGGACTGCAAGGAGATCCAACCAGTCCATCCTAAAGGAAATCAGTCCTGAATATTCACTGGAAGGACTGATGCTGAAGCTGAAACTCCAGTACTTTGGCCACCACATGGGAAGAACTGACTTACTTGAAAAGATCCTGATGCTTGGAAAGATTGAAGGCAAGAGAAGGGGATGACAGAGGATGAGATGCTGGATGGCATCACCGACTCAATGGACATGAATTTGAGTAAACTCCAGGAGTTGGTGATGGACGGGGAGGCCTGGTATGCTGCAATCCATGGGGCTGCAAAGAGCTGGACATGAGTGAGAGACTGAACTGAATATGGTCAACTTCTCATAGCTAAAGAGAAAACCAGTCATCTTTTATGATACTTGTCTGATGAGAATGTGGCATTTGATCTTTTTTTTTAGTAACGTCATTCTCAAACATAATGGATGTAAAAAATTAGTGGAAAAATTAAGACCTATAGAGCAAAGCATTCCTCTAGCTACTAGAGTCTAGCATAATATTTTATGTTTTTGTTATCTTTTTTAGTGTATTTTTGGAATGCTGTTTAAAATAGCAGAGTATATCATTTTAAGTTAAAGGTGGTGGTGGTGAACACCATTACCACATTTTATAGTTATTAAAGACATATCACAATTTATCGTTGACAAAGACCAAGGAACAATTTCTTCATGGATGGAGAGGAGTAGGCAGAAAGAAAATTCATTCTTAGCTCCAGTAACATATTAAGCCTCTAGATTTATAGTATGTTTTTCTAAAATATAATAATTCAGATCCAAAAGACTAAATGAAGGAGTAACTGTAAAATATATCTTTGAGTTATAATAATTCTGTTTGACCCAGTGTCCCCTTGCTTTGGAATTTATCCTCCATAAATTTAGGTGACTGGTCGCTAAAATGTTGATAATGAAATGAGGTCATTGTGAGAATTAGCAAGTTAGAAAATGCAGGGGAAACACTTCGTAAATGTTACAGATTTTATTTGTTGTTGTTGTTATGCAACTGTGTATCTCAAATAAGATATATGAAGAGATTCTTCAGTTTGATTTAGGATTAATCTTCCAAATTTCCCACACTTATCACAAAGTAGATGAAGTTTATTAAACTTCTAAGACCCTTGAATAGAGAAATTACCAGATTTTCAACTGCCTTACTTTTTCTTGTTTTCGTCCCCTCTTCCTCTTATTTTTTCATTCTCCCCCTTGCCCTCCTCTCTCTCTCACTGTTTCTCTCCTCCGACCCCAATCTTTCTCTCTTACACAGATCCCACCTAGGTTCTCAGCTACACTCTTTTCCTTTCTCCATGGGATTTCCCCTAAAGGGGGCAGTCTACTAAGGCACTCATAAGAAGGCATGACTGGCCAGCAGAGCCTTCTGGGCAGCCACCACTCCAGACTTCTTGGCCTCTCATATCCTAGTGTATTAGTCTGCCCTCTTTCTCTCTGGATGCAGAGTCGTGGAGTAAATCATACAACTGAGAGAGGAACAAGCCAAACCGTTTTCTTCTTTACCTTGGAGCAAGGCTCAACTTATGAGTTACTTTTCAACAAAAAGGCCAACCCCAGTCCTATGTATGGGGTGTAGGAGAAGTCTGGCTTAACTTCAAAGACCAATCGACCCACACTGAGGCGCACAATAACAGTGACTGCAACCGTACCGTGTTAAAGTCATCGATGTCTATGAACAGTGTTTGAGCATCCGCTTGACGAATGTGCTATGCTTTTTTTCTTTCCCAAATAATGATGTGACTGACTGCTCACCCACCCACAGGATGATGCAAGTCATTCCTTCAGTGGGTTTGTTGTCATCCACAAAGCTTCTTTGAAATTAAAGGTACAGTCCTGGTTATGAGTGAGAAGTTTGCTTGTTGACTTTCTTGTTTTCCTCTCTGTATCAGAGTCATCAGTCAGCCTCAATTTCAATCTCATTAGCACCTTGGTCTGTCCCTCTAGAAGCAGAAGCTTCCAAATGTTGGCCAAGGCAGAAGACACCTTAACTTATATGTGTGAGTGCAACATATATTTACTTATATTAATAATTTTGAGTTTACAGGAAAATGGGCAGCTTCCACATAGAAGAGACTGTCTCACTTTGACATTTCATATGTTCTATAAGGGTGTTTCCCTTGTGGTTCAGAAGGTAAAGACTCCACCTGTGATGCAGGAGATCCAGATTCGATCCCGGTGTCAGGAAGATCCCCTGGAGAAGGGAATGGCTGCCCACTCCTGTATTCTTGCCTGGAAAATTCCATGAACAGAGGATTCTGGTGGGCTACAGTCCATGGGGTGGTAAAACTAAGAGGTGAACAACTTTCTTTCTTGGACATTTGAGATTTAAAAAGGTACAAGAAATATTATGTAGTAGATAAGGCATGTTTATTGTTTGTAATGAGGAGTTTCAGTTTCATGATCTACATAATGTTTAATATTTCTGAACTCCATAAAGTTGGTATCTTGTGTAGGAAGTTGTCATGAATTATTCATGTTGATTGGCTTCCAGCAGTTGAAGGGAAAACCAATCATTCTTTGAGAGGTTTACATGATGGAAAATGACAATTTGATTTTCATTTCAGTAATTTGGTTTCCAAAGGTAAGAACATCATAGAAAAATCCACCTTTCTCTTCTGCATATTATATGTGTGATGTGGTTGGCTTAAACTGACCACATGAACAACAACAATGTTGATGGAGATAGGAACTACATTGAAGAATTAGACAGATAAAATGAGATCACTGGCAAATGTCTTGTTACTTGCAAGCAACTTAGTGCATGTGGTTGATGAGTGAAGAGGAAACTGGTTGTGTCAAACCAAGGAAGGGAACCTGTAGAAGAATGAAAGAGCCCAGGAATTCACTGAGTAATCAGAACGTTAAAAACCCAGGTATTAGTCTCAGTGCCAAAAGTAGAAGGCACCTGGAAGCAAGTTAGCAGTTTATCCACTGCCTGCAACCGTGTTTTGTCCCGTTGGCCGTGGCTCTCTCTGTGCCGGGCTGTGGAGGCAAATGTGCAAGCCAGGCCAGTCTCTGTCTCTCAGTGGGAGGGAATGGGTAAAGGACTCAACCTTAGGAGTGACAAACGGACAAATTGATACCATGAGCAAGGATAAGGTCACCCAGATGGAGCATGCGAAGAGGGAGCAGGACAGTGCTCCCAAGTGCGGGCCTGAGGAAGCCCAGGCAAGGCCAGGGGATGTTCAGTCTGGGTGAGGGGCAGAACCCACAGAGGAGAATTCACATGGGAGAGAGGATGCGCTGTGAGAAAGTTGAGGTGTTTGGATGATAACTAATGGGGAAAGTAAAAAGTGAGAATTTCAGTGCTTTCTAGATGAGAGAAGAGAGTTGCTCTCTCTTTTCAAGGATAGCAGACAGCTGCAATTTCAGGAGAGAGGAAGAGTGCTTGGTGGGGAAGTGAGGGCAGGCGTAGATTAGTGGATTGAGGCTGGACTAGGGAGGAGAAAGGGACAGCACAGGGGTAAGGAGAGCAGACGTAAATGTGTTGTGGTTTGAAGGGTGATGGTGCAGGAATTTGAGAGAGAAAATGTGCTAGTGAAAGAAGCAGGAGGAGGCACAAAAAGTGAGCTCTCTAAGGAAATTCTCTGAGGAAGAGGATCACAGCTTTGGCATTGGTCCACTGGGTGATGGACAGGACAGGATGGTGGATGGCATAATCCAGGTGAATGAGGAAAAAAGGTGGTTTTGGCAGCAAGATTAGAAACTGAGGTTAATAGCTGATGAGAGGAATAATCTTCAGGGGAGGATGTTGCCATAGTCCAGGCAAGGAATAACCAGAGCCTGTGCTAAGGCATTATCTGGGAAGATAAAGCAGAAGGAATAATTTTAGAAGATAGGAATATAAGAACAGCAGGATAGCTAACCTGTCCAACATAGCTGTCACCAGCCACTTGTGAGCTGTGAGCTCAGGAAATATGGGTAGTCTAAATTGTGCTGAGGTGCTATAATGTGAATTACACAAGCGATTTTGAAGACAGAATAAAAAAATTCATTAATAATTTATGCTATTTTCAAGTTGAAATGATAGTATTTGGAATATATTGGGTTAAAATTATTAAAATTAATTTCCCCTCCTTCCTTTTTAAGAAATATGGCTACTAACAAGTTCAAAATTACATATATGACTCATAATATGTTTGTGTTGAGTTGTGCTGCTGGGAAATCAAAAATACTGGAGTGGCCGCTGGGATACAGAGAAATTGGTATAGGTAGAGCTGTAGAAGGGGCTTCTCTGGTGGGTCAGTTGTAAAGAATCCACCTGCCAATGCAGGAGACATATGAGATGCAGGTTCGATCCCTGAGTCAGGAAGAACCCCTGGAGAAGGACATGGCAACTCACTCCAGCATTCTTGCCTGGAGAATCCTACGGACAGAGGAGCCTGATGGGCTACAGTGCATGGGGTTGTAAAGAGTCTGACACGACTGAAGCGACTGAGCACTAGAGCTGTAGAATGCTTCCCAGGTGGTGCCTGCCAAAGCAGGAGATGCAAGAGACAAGAGCTTGATCTCTGGTCTGGAAGATCCCCTGGAGGAGGGCATGGCAACCCACTCCAGTATTCTTGCCTGGAGAATTCCATGGATAGAGGAGCCTGGCAGGCTACAGTCCATAAGATCTCCAAGAGTCAGACAGTACTGAAGCAACTTAGTGCCCGCACATAGATCTGTACAATAACACTGATAAACCCTTTGGATTATATTTAATTTAAGCTGGTTATTAGGTTTTAGGCTGTGATATCTGTAAATGGGAGTTTTATCTTGCTGACTCACGTGATGGGTTCAGAGTGCCCTGGCTGTTACCTGTATGGGTAGTACATCCACCCACTAATGTGATACAACTGGAATATGCAGTGGGTATTTAATGAAAGAATCAGTTAAAGAGGAGAGTCATTTTTTAAAAAAGAAAGCACACTTTAACTTATTTGAGCTTAAAACATAAGTATCCAGTTACTCACCTGTTGGTTTTGTTTGTTGGGATGAGAACTCCTTCCCATAATGTGTTTTCTACCACTATAGTTTTGGTGTCAGATTTTTGAACAAATCTAAAAGCAGTATCTTTTGATATTTTTTATCTTTTCCTCAGTCCTTCACTGTTTTCTTATTCATACCTTTTCATACATTTTAATTCCATTTTTAAACTTCAAGTGCTTCCAAGGCATTCAACTTTTTTCTACTCTTGTATTTATCAGTTTACTCAGTTTTGTTTTATTTTATTAATTACACAGTGACAAGTAAAAGTGGCATGAATATTTTGGTGACTGATGCTTGGTTTGCACACAACCCAATAATGAGAGAAATGAGAAATGGGAAAAATGGGAGACCTATGAGACCAGCTGCAGCCCTGGTCAAGTCAGGGACACAGGCTTCATGGTGGGAGCAAGGATTCTGAAGCAGGATGACTGAATGGTGCTGCCAGGCCAGTGAGAGTACTGGCCACTGACCATGACTGGAGGCTGTCCTAGCAGGGAGGGAAGGAGCTCAGAAGGCTTCTTTACTGAGCACTCCTCTTGTGCCCACCAGCTGGGAGGCAGGGGAGTGAAGTGAAGTTACTCAGTCGTGTCTGACTCTTTGCTACTCCTGGAGTATAGCCCTCTAGGCTCCTCTGTCCATGTCACTTTCCAGGCAAGAATAATGGAGCGGGTTTCCATTTCCTTCTCCAGGGGATCTTCCCAACCCAGGGATCGAACCCAGCTCTCCTGCATTGCAGGCAGATGCTTTAACCTCTGAGCTACGGAGGATGGCTATAAAGATGGAGCTCAGCTCTGTGGACCAGAAGCTGAGCTCACTGCAGTCTCTGCTGGCCCAGAGGCCCTTCCCTGAGGCACTGTCTGGTCTGGGCGCTGTCGAGCTGCATGAGGATGAGTGTGGGGACCTGAAACCTGCTGCCCTCCTGATTCATGCCCATCCACGGGGCATCCACATGCATTCTGTGTCAGAAAGAGAACAGTGTGGTTGTTGAGATTTTTTACAGAAAATGAAGTGAGTTTACATGGAGATAAATTCTTATTTATTCATCATGGAAGCTGGGGGAGAAAAAGGCTTAGTTCCTTTTCCATCTTCTAGTGTCTGCCAGCATTCCTTGGTTTGGTGGCCTTTTCCTCCATCTTCCAAGCCAGCAGCATAGCCTCTTCTCTCTTTGACTCTGCCTCCCTCTGCTTGCATTATTATGAGTTCATGGAATGCTGTGTCCCTTATTTTAGGGTGAAGTCATGGAGCAGCTTCTAGGAATAAGCAGACCTGGGATTAGAATGCTGTCTGTCAAACCTCAACACTAGTCTCCTTAACCGGACAGTATTCCTCTAATCCTATTACGCACCAAAGTTCCCCTGAGAGGATGGGGGTGGGGTGAGCTTGCTCAAGTGCAGACTTCTAAGCACCAGCCCCAGAAAATTGTATTCAACTGGTCCAGAATGTGGCCATGCTCACCAGGTGATTCTGATGTGGAAAGTTCATGAACCCTGAAGTTCAATACAACCTTGCCTCTATGGGGAACCACAGAGGAGGGCCAGGCTGAAAGGGGTCCTGTTGAGTGAGGACTGGGGCTGGAGAGGGAAGAGTGGAGCCATCCTGTGTGGAAGGAAAATCAAACACAGTAGGCACTGCTAGAGGTGCTCTGAAACAAAGCCTCAAGGCCACCAAGGAAGTGATTCTGGATGGAATCTGACATTTTAACCACTTACTGTCTTAACTTGAGCAACCAGAGCATCTGCCCAATGTCCCAGAAACTCAAGATGCTTATTGGACCCTTACCCTAAATGATGCAGACATCCTATCCTTTAAGGAAAAATATCTCCTTCTTGCATCGAAGTCCATCATGATTTTTGCCAGAACTTTAACAACCTTGTGGCTTTTGCCTTTATACACCCCTGACTCCTTCTCTTCCTTTGAACTCTCGGTTTTACCTGAATCTGTGTCTCCAGTATTGCATTTTCTAGGACCTCCAGATAACTCTTTACTTATTTGCAACTCCTGGCTTTCTTGGTTGACACCTGCAAGAGGCGATGGTAAAACTGAAGGAATCTTATGACTCACTTGTTAAATACAGTCATTATTTATTAAAAAGTAAATTATATAAAGTTACAATTAAATAAATTATATGAAAAACTTACAGATGTACAAGCTGGCTTTAGGAAAGGCAAAGGAACCAGAGATCAAATTGCCAATATCAGTGGGATCATAGAAAAAACAAGGAAACTCCAGAAAAACATCTACTTCAACTTCATTGATTATGCTAAAGCCTTTTGACTGTGTGGACCATAACAAACTGTGGAAAATTCTTAACGTGATGGGAATATGAGACCACATTACCTGCCTCCTGAGAAATCTGTATGCAGGTCAAGAAGCAACAGTTAGAACTGGACATGGAACAATGGACTGGTTCCAAATTGGGAAAGGAGTACTTCAAAGCTGTATATTGTCACTGTGCTTATTTAACTTACATGCAGAGTACATCATGTGAAATGCCAGGCTGGATAAAGCACAAGCTGGAATCAAGATTGTTGGGAGAAATATCAGTAACCTTAGATATGCAGATGATACCACCCTTATGACAGAAAGTGAGAAGGAACTACTAAAGAGCTTCTTGATGAAGGTGAAAGAGGACAGTGAAAAAGCTGGCTTAAAACTCAACATTCAAAAAAATTAGGTCATGGCGTCTGGTCCCATCACTTCACAGAAAATAGATGGGGAAACAATGGAAACAGTGACATACTTTGCTTGGGCTCCAAGATCACTGCAGATGGTGACTGCAGCCATAAAATCAAAAGATGCTTGCTCCTTGGAAGAAAAACTATGACCAACCTAGACAGCATATTAAGCAGCAGAGATGTTATTTTGCCAACAAAGGTCTCTATAATCAAATCTATGGCTGTTCCAGTAGTCATGTATGGATGTGAGAGTTGGACCATAAAGAAAGCTGAGGCACTGAAGAACTGATGCTTTCGAATTGTAGTGTTGGAGAAGACTCTTGAGAGTCCCTTGGACTTCGAGGAGATCAAACCAGTCAATCCTAAAGGAAATCAACCCTGAATATTCATTGGAAGGACTGATGTTGAAGCTGAAGCTCTAATATTTTGGCCACCCGATGCAAAGAGCTGGCTCATTGGAAAAGACCCTGATGCTGGGAAAGATTGAGGGCAGGAGGAGAAGGGGACAACAGAGAATGAGATGGCTGGATGGCATCACTGACTCAATGGACATGAGTTTGAGCAAACTCCGGGAGATACTGAAGGACAAGGGAAGCCTGGTGTGCTGCGGTCCATGGGGTCACAAGGAGTTGGACATGACAGTGACTGAACAACAATGAAGAACAAAGGCAATACGTAATGGAAATCCATCACTTCTCCATATTCTGCCATATTCTATTACCCTCTGTGTGCTCAAGGTTGTTTATGTCTCTTGCATCAACATGGGGGACACTGTTTATGCATCGCACGTGTGTGCTCAGCCGCTCCGCCATGCCCCACTCTTTGTGAGCCTCCTGGACTGTAGCCCAACAGGCTTCTCTGTCCATGGGAGTTTTCAGGCAAGAATACTGGAGGGGGTTGCCATTCCCTTCTCCATGGGATCTTCCTGATCCAGATATCAAACCCTTGTCTCTTATGTCTCCTGCTGGGGCAGGCGTGTTCTTTACCACTAGCACCACCTGTAGATATATCCTATCACTTCTGCTATATCGCATTCATCAGAAGCAAGTCACTACTTCCTACACTCAAGTAGAAAGGAATTAAGCCCTCCCTCTTGAAAGGGAGGAGATAAAGAACTTGCATGAAAGTATGGTACTACATACCTCTTCTCAAGGCTGTGTTCAGTCATGTCACATTGGCAACTTGAAATCAGCCATGGAGGAACATTTACACGATGGAAATCAGGAAACACTCTAAATCAGGTTTTATATCCCAAGGAAAGTTGAGTGTCAACATTTACCACCAGATAGATATAAAGCTATGCGTTTACAGAACCTTTCTGGAGTAGATGACTAGACAGGGCTTTGGAAAGAAGTAATACATGGAACAACAGACTGGTTCCAAATAGGAAAAGGAGAACGTCAAGGCTGTATATTGTCACCCTGCTTATTTAACTTATATGCAGAGTACATCATGAGAAACGCTGGGCTGGAGGAAGCACAAGCTGGAATCAAGATTGCCGGGAGAAATATCAATAACCTCAGACATGCAGATGACAGCCTTATGGCAGAAAGTGAAGAGGAACTAAAGAGCCTCTTGATGAAGGTGAAAGAAGAGAGTGAAAAAGTTGGCTTAAAGCTCAACATTCAGAAAACTAAGATCATGGCATCGGGTCCCATCACTTCATGGGAAATAGATGGGGAAACAGTGGAAAGGGTGGCTGACTTTATTTTATTGGACTCCAAAATCACTGCAGATGGTGATTGCAGCCATGAAATTAAAAGACGCTTACTCCTTCGAAGGAAAGTTATGACCAACCTAGACAGCATATTAAACAGCAGAGACATTACGTTGTTCACAAAGGTCCATCTAGTCAAAGCTATGGTTTTTCCAGTAGTAATGTGTGGATGTGAGAGTTGGACTATAAATAAAGCTGAGTGCCGAAGAATTGATGCTTTTGAACTGTGGTGTTGGAGAAGACTCTTGAGAGTCCCTTGGACTGCAAGGAGATCCAACCAGTCCATCCTAAAGGAGATCAGTCCTGGGTGTTCATTGGAAGGACTGATGTTGAAGCTGAAACTCCAATACTTTGGCCACCTGATGTGAAGAGCTGACTCATTTGAAAAGACCCTGATGATGAGAAAGATTGAAGGCAGGAGGAGAAGGGGACAACAGAGGATGAGATGGTTGGATGGCATCACCCACTCAATGGACACCTGTTTGAGTAAACTCTGGGAGCTGGTGATGGACAGGGAGGCCTGGCATGCTGCAGTTCATGGGGTCGCAAAGAGTTAGACATGACTGAATGACTGAACTGAACTGAATACAAGGTTTGGGATATAGGAAGAAACAGTTTCTGGATTTGAAAATAATAGAAGTGATGCAGGAAGTGAAGCTTCAGGGGGCTTAAATATGCTCATATAGATGTTCAGAAGTGACACAAAAAACAGATCTTTCTTCCTTGTGTGTGTGTGCATATATATGAATAATTTAAAATGTGCCTTCATACTAGATTTACCTATGAATGCACAAGGTCAAATATATTAAATGTTTAGCATGCAAGATTTTCTATCTAGCAATCAGGATGGGTATATAACCTTTTACATAATTGCCTATGAAACTACAAAAAGTAATTACACTCCAGTGAAGCTGACCTACACCTAAAATTGCCCAGAAATTCAAAAACAAAGTTTTAATTCCTGTGAATTGATTTATTGGTTTATGTGGTGTGCCTCTGTGTTCTGGTGAACAGGAACTTTTCTCAAAAAGAAAACTTCCAGAGTTGCAGTATTTGAGATTTTTGAAGCATGTTCATCAATCAAACAGCAAAATAAAAAATACCTGGGTTCTTATTAAAACCTGGAACCTTGTTAATTCCTGAATCCCATCTCTGTATTGGTGGGTGTTTAGGAATCTGCGCATTTTACAAATTCTCTAGATGACCCTGCTGCACTTGAATGAATCAAAATACTTCATTTTAATAGATAAAGAAAACAAACTTCTAAGGTTCTTCCAAGAGATTCCTTTCAAGTGAGACCACATTGCTGGCAGGATCTCGCCTGTTTACAAAAAAGCAAAAAAAAAAAAAAAAAACCACCAAAAACAAAAAAAACAAAAAACAAAAACACTATAAAACTGAAATTTGGGAGAAAATAGAAAACACACCCTTTTTTGAAGAGAAACTTAAGGGCAACACAGGACTTCACCAAACCATATGCTGTTTACATGTGTTGTCACTAGTATATGACCCATCTTGCCACAAATTAGTGTGGTTACCATAAATTGCTAACCTGAAAATCTTAACCTTCCGCTGCTGAAGTGATTGGTTTTAGCTACACTGTTTTCTTTTTCTAGATTTACAAGGTTGTTCTTTTGGGCATGATTTTAGAAAGCTAATTATAACTCTGGTTGCAAACTTTTGAACCATGTAATCAAACTGAGATTGGTCACTGAGAAAAATACAGGGTTCTTAGCTTTGCCTAAATTGACAAGGTACATGGCCAGGTCCAAATTCAACTGAGTGGCATGTCTTTCCAGTGGCAGTCCATCCCCCAAAATTCAAAAAAGATCCATGCTGCTTTCAGAAAGTTTTGAAACCAGCACCATTTTTTCTTTTTTTTTTAATGAATCCATTCCCAGGAGAGAGTTTTTATTCAGTGCACTGCACTGTTAGGGGGAAAAGGAATGAGTTAAAACAAACAAATGTCTAACATAAAAAATTACCCATATGATGTGTATTTTTCCTGCTTGGTTGAAATACCCAGTGGATTACTTACTTAGATTTGTGCTATTATTGAATCCAAAAGGCAACCTCTTCAGAATAACATTTGCTCTACTACAAATTCTGTGTAAAGGCTGGGTATCTAAAGCTATAAATGATTTTATATTTTTGCAATAATTATGGGAGGGGAATGGAGATAGTATCTTTCATGATCAGAGTTTTCTTTCTGTAACAGTTTTGATCCTTAACTTTTTTTTTCTTGGAAGAAGATTCTCTAGCCCCAGTCAAGCCTTCAGATGACTGCAGTCCTGGCAGCATCTTAGTTACAACCAGGTAAGAGACTGAGCCTGAACCTCCCGGAAAAGCGGTTTTGGAAAGATTTAACCTTAATACCCAACTAAATCCCTTGACCAGCGCTTGAGCTGTACTCTGCTTTCTCCATAGGAATTACAGAAGGGGGTTGGCACAGGCACTGGCAGATGACATTGTCTTACTCTTTTCCTTCCCCTCGGGAAGAACCCAGGTATGTGCATAAACACAATTAAAGACACTATCTGCAAATCGATAGAACGCATTTTCAGTTTCTTAAACCTCTAAATCCAAGTGCCCAGTGTTCTGTTTTTCAGACAGACCATGCAATCAATTAACAGCCAACTGGTGGGTTTGTGTTTGAACTATCAATACAGTTATTAAAGACACATCACGGGCAGAAGGCAAGTGACTGCCTTTGTGTTTCTTTCTCTTTTTTTTTCTGGAATATTATCTAGTCCTGGGAGCATCAAGATGAAAACCTGGTCCGCTTGGAACAGATGGCACGTTTAAAAGACTCTGACGATCTCAGAGTGTTTTCCCCCACCTCCCAACAGGCACTGTCACAGGTCTCTCAATGATGACAGCAAAGTGCCCACATCCGACCTTAGCTGTCATCTCACCTGGGTCCTAGCGGCGCCATTTGATTCTGACGTGGCTCCAAGTCCGCAAATAGCATAGCGGCCCCCGGTTAGCGGCGAATCCGGCGGGCGGCGCCGCCCTCCCTGCCCCGCCCGTGCGCCTCGCCGGGCTCCGCGCCGCCTCCCTTGCGTCCCACACTCGGCGGCGGTGCGTCCTGCGCTCCTCTACTGCTTCGCGGTCCCTGCTTAGATCTTCGCTGCCCTCCCCGCTCCAGGCCGCCGGGAGGCGAGTCGAGGGGACCCACAGGCCGTGCACCCCGAGGTTGCGGGCCCAGAGGAGGCCGCACAGAAGACGCGGGACGCGATGGCCCGGCGAGGGGGCTGCGCGCTGCTGGCGCTGTGCGGCTCGCTGGCCGCCTGTGCCTGGCTCCTGGGCGCCGAGGCCCGGGGGGCTGGGGGCCCTGTGGCGGGCGCGAGGCGGCGCCGGCGGCCGCAGGAGGACGGCATCTCCTTTGAGTACCACCGCTACCCAGAGCTTCGTGAGGCGCTCGTGTCCGTGTGGCTGCAGTGCGCCGCGGTCAGCAGGATCTACACGGTGGGGCGCAGCTTCGAGGGCCGCGAGCTGCTGGTGCTCGAGCTGTCCGACAGCCCCGGCGTCCACGAGCCGGGTAAGGGAGCCGCGCGGGGTGGCCCGGCGGTGGGAGAGGAGGGCGAGAGGCACCCGGGGTGGAAAGTGTACGTGGGGGGAGGGCTGGGGCTGGGATTTGCCAAGCCCTGTCGGCTGGCTGTCCTCCCCAGCCTTGCACACCCCTCCCCCTGGGTAAGCCCAGGCCGGAGGGGCTGCGGCTGATGGAGGTGGGAGCGCGGCAAGCAAATCTGCGCCCCCGCAAACCCGCTGTCACCCCCTACTTCGCTGTGCCTAAGACCGTAGGGAATAACTGTGAGGCGTCAGGAAGGAGGTCGTCCTTCCTTGCAAGCTGGAGTAGAACGATAAGGTGCAGAAGGCAGGGTCTGAGGAAATGAGGAAAAGTCATTTATCATTTGTTTCCTAATTTCCAGAGGACCAGTTTATTGGCCTTGGAGGCTCTAGGTGTCCATCTCTACCTGTATGTGCGTATTAGGTAACGCGCACTGCTGGGATGTTAAGGATCTTGGTAACGCTGGCGGGTAGAGGGTGATAAAGCCGCCTATGGCAGGCATTCCGATCTCAAAACTGCACACAGTCTTTCTGAGGAAAAAGGAATATTCCTTTTTTTTTTTTTTTTTTTCTGTTCTAGCCTTGGAGATGAGTAGTTTGCGATCAGGATTTTATTACAACCGATGTTTCCATATGACCATCTTATTCATCTTCCTCTTGAGTGTGTTAGGGCACGTTTTAATTTATGTTAAATGTTACGCAATTGGTATTAATAAAGAGATATCTTGAAAAATGTTTTTGGTTCTTCTTTTTCTTTGCTCTTTGAAAATAACAAGTTTTAAGGCCTGGTCTTCTGACTATAAAGGTTAATCTGGGCTAATTGCATCAGCATGGTATGCTTTTTTTTTTCTTTTTTAATGACAAAGCAAGAAAACAGGTAAAAACTCTCAAATGTAGGGCCAGAATAGTTTTATAATGATATTTAAGAACCAAATTGAGATGGGATTAAAATATGTGATCCATGGAGACACTTTGATCTTCAAGTGGAAGGAGTATGGTCTGATCAATAGTAAATTTTTAGTAAAATGGGAAACATTTCTTACCTTCAAATAATGTAAATGGAAAGGTTTGTATAATTTTGCCATCAAAACCCTAAAACTAGATCCTGGAAAACATTTTCAGTAATGCTGTCTGATGCTAGGAACGATTGAAGGTGGGAGAAGGGGAGGACAGAGGATGAGATGGTTGGATGGCATCACCAATGCGATGGACATGAGTTTGAGTAGGTTTCAGGAGTTGGTGATGGACAGGGAGGCCTGGCATGCTGCAGTCCATGGGGTCGCAAAGAGTCGGACACGACTGAGTGACTTAACTGAACTGAATGCTCTCTAGCAGGATTCAGCATGTAGAATCAGAAATTTAGAAAGTTAGTTTCATATTTGTATCTGAAGATAAAGAAAAATTTTATATGTGAAAACTCATCTTCAGTTATTTTAGATAATTGAAGTCAAAACATCTTAGGTTTAAGGAGAATCTAAATATTTGTGATTCTCCTGCCTATTTAATTGGAACCTTTAGTTATTCTATCATAGACTGCTCCTCAGATTTTGTTATTTCTTCAAAGAGATCATATGAAAGCAAATGTTAACTATTTGTTGTCTTCAAGTTTAGAAACAAAATTGTAAAGTGATATTACTGTTAAAATGTGATATGCTTTTGAAAATGAAAACCATAATTCTTTTGCTTAAATATCTGAAATGTATAGTCTGTCAAGATCTGCAGGTCTCTTTCTCCAGCTCTAGGCTCCTTGGGGTAGAGCTGTGTCTCCAGCACCCAGGGCAGGTCTGGCACACAGCAGGCACTCAGGTCACATTAGGGAAAAAGATGAGTCAGTTATTTGCTGAATAACACAATGCCTTCTATGTTTTGTTCCTTTTAAACACAAAATACAGCAACTTAACTCATTTTAAGAAGGCAAAGAAAGAAATATTTACATTACCTGCTTTACTGCTTGTTAAATGAAGGAAACTAAGTTCATGGTATTGCTTAATAAATAGAATACAAAATGTCTACCAATTGTATTTTTAAAGGTTGCAATAAACTGTTATGTGCCAGCATGAAAAACACGGGGTGATTTCCCCCTCTACCATCTTTTAAGAAGAGATGAACAGGTTGGAAATCTTCAGGGAACTAATTAAAAAAAAAAATCAACTGAGTAAATTGTAAAGATCTTGTTGACTATTTGGTTATTCACGAATTGGACATCATTCAATCTAGCAGATAGAAAGATGTTCCTAAGATTTGTACAAAATGAAAGGCTTGTAGGTAGATGGGAGCTGGAACAAGGAAGTTACACTAGGCAAAAAATGGATTGCTTATTGCAAAGTTACTCCCTTTTACAGGACGTTGTACTGATCACAGGATTCCTAATTGGGTTAAGATTTCATTTCTGAAAGAGCCAAAACTGTAAGTTAGTCTTGGTTTGGTTTTGTGAGGCTTTAGCATGAGCAACTCCATGTGGCGCCTATTGTCTTTTCTTAAAAAATTATTTATATATTTGGCTGTATCTGGTCTTAGTTGGTCAGGTGTGAGTTTTTGCTTTGGCACACGGACTTTCCAGTTGTTGTGTGTGGGCTCCAGTAGCTGCAGCACACAAGTTCTTTAGTTGAGGCACGTGAGCTCAGTTGCCCCATGGCATGGGGGATTTTAGTTTCCCGACAAGGGTTTCACCCATGTCCCCTGCATTGCAAGGCAAATTCTTAAAAACTGGGCCACCAGGAAAGCCCTGTCTTTTTTTTGTTGGTTTTCAGTTATTTAATTGGAGGATAATTACTTTACAATATCATGATAGTTTTTGCCATGCATCAACATAAATTGGCCACAGGTGTACATTTGTCCCCCTATCCTGAGTTACCACATTTCCCTCCCCACCATGCCCCCTACCACTCTGGGTTGTCCTAGAGCACTGGCTTTGGGTGCGGAGATCTGATCAGTATATGAGCTTAACAGCGCTTGAGGGAATTAACTTTTAGGAAGTTTTGAATGAAGGGATGTAGTCACCATTCTTAAACGGCCTTCATATTCCTTTTTAGATTAAAATATTTTAAGGAATGAAAAGGAATTTTCATACTTATTTTGAGATAGAAATGGGTTAATTCAGTGTGTTTTGAACACCATATACTAAGTGAGCAAACTTACATGGGTTGTATAGTAATACACAGGATGGTCCTCGCCCTGTGGGAGATTGAGAGTTGGGAGGTTGCAGGACAGTTTAAAGGTCGTCAAGGCTGTAAGAAGGGAGTGGGAGGCCCAGAGAAAGAGACTATGGACATTAGGTCAGGGGCATTTGGTTATTGAAGAATGGATGATGAGAAGGCAGGGATATACTGATTACTGAAATTTACCAATTCCAATGTACCTCAACTCTTTTCATATTATAAGTGTTTTGGGGAGAGATGAAATAATGTTTCTGATGAAGCTACCCAGAAATAATGTTTAGCTTAACAAATTTGTTTACTTGACTTAAACATTGATGAAGTTGCCCATATTCATTTTATCTTCCAAAATGAGCAAGGTGTCACATGTCTTCTTAATCTAAATTATTTTTCTGAACTTTAAAAAATTGTAGATCATGACCAAATATTTAGTATCATCATAGAAAAACTCTCCCCAAACAAGACAACATCAAGCCTTTCTTTGTGGTAGAAGTTGACGTGGTTAGATTTGCAGTTATGGACAAAAGGTGTTCCTTGATCCCACCACCTCCCTTCCTAAGTGGAAAAAAATGATCATCAGACTTGTTTGGCACCAGACCATGGGCTGAATTTGAACTGATCTCCTGAAAATGATCTATTCTCTCAGGTATTCTGCATTTGAATTCATCAAAAGGGAAAGAAAATTCTATTTGGAACTGGTGAGGGAGGAATATCAACATCTATTCTGCCCAGCTGGATGCTGGATCTCAGTTATCGTTTTTATTACTTTGGAGGACTGAACAAATCTGCTGGAGGAGGGTGATGGGTCTAGCCATTCTCAGAAGACCTGTGCATGGTCTTGGCCCCAGTCTCATCTCCTCACACGTCGTGAATCTGGACTCCAGATCTAGGACTGGGATAGAGGCTCAGCTAAGATTTAGGCTCAGCTAAGATTTAGACTCTGCACTCAGATGTGTTCCCTTGAGATATTCCTGCCAAACCTGTTCTTGTTTCCCATTTTTCCTTCTGTTTGCTTATATTTTATACATTTAAAATATTTCTACATATGGGGCTCATATGCTTGAACCCAAACATATGCTTTCCTAGGCATATATATTCATCATTGCAGTACTTATAAAAGAAACCATTATCAATTTATGTCTAAGCAATGGAATCTGTTTTCCCAGACTACTTCTCTCAGGGCTAAACATGAGTTAAGATTAGTTTGTTTAAAGCTCTTAATTCTTTTACATGTAGTTTAAAATTGCTCTTGGGGAGTAAATCTGATTTATAGCTAAAATGTTATCTTAGAAATGTTCTTTAGGGCATAGACTTTCCCCTCTCAAAGTTTGGAATGATTATTTTGGACTTGTTCCTTCCCAAATCTGTTCAGATTTAAAGTGTATGAATGCCAGTGTGCATTTGCCAAATATTGTGATGGAATATTAAATGCTGGCAAAATTTCTATACAACTCAAAAAAAAAAAAAGAAGTGGGGATTTTGGTTATTTTGTATGGCCTCTTTTAATACTAGATTAGTGTGAATTCGTGGGAAATGCTCACAGCTGAGTAACACCTTACAACTAGTGAATATTGATGTTAGATTCTGGAGAGGGATCTAAATGTACTACATGTGGCCAAGAGTTATTTTTTAGACCCAAGTGAGTCAATGTAGCTCTTGTTGGAAATAATGTATTTGATTGATTTGTGATTGGCTAAAGAAAGAGAGGAAATTGAGCTGGCCCCTAACCTTGTATCAGATAAAATAAGTGTCTTTCTGTGAAACTGACTTGAGAGGCAGCAAAGGAATCATCTGCCAGCATCTCCCTCATTGTGTAGCACAGAGGATATTCCAATACTCACCTTTATAGTTCTTTAGAAAAGCTATTTTTGACAAATACAAAAACAGCTCCAGAAGAAGAAGTGACACATGACAGGCTTTTCCCAAAGTGTACTTAATGGAATATTAGTTAGCTTGGTTTGAAAAGGATTAGGTAAACAAAGATTAATAGGTTTGGGTGTGGCAAGACTTGAAATATGATAATGTGTGTTTCAAACCTCCAGCTGTATACCCTACAGCATTTTCACCATGGAACTTCTTTTTGTCCCCAAGGAGCTTATCTTGTTCCTGGTATTTCACTAGTTTGAAAAGTGTAGCACTCAGTCAGTCAGTCAGTTCAGTCCCTCAGTCATGTCTGACTCTTTGTGACCCCATGAACTGCAGCCCGCCAGGCCTCCCCAGCCTGGAGTCCACCCAAACTCATGTCCATTGAGTCAGTGATGCCATCCAACCATCTCACCCTCTGTCATTTCCTTCTCCTCCTGCTTTCAATCTTTCCCAACATCAGGGTCTTTTTAAGTGAGTCAGCTCTTCGCATCAGGTGGCCAAAATATTGGAGTTACAGCTTCAACATCACTCCTTTCAGTGAACACCCAGGACTGATTTCCTTTATGATGGACTGGTTGGATCTCCTTGCAGTCCTTATTATTATTCATTTTTGTATTTTGAGGGATTTATTTGGTAATTCTTTAGCAGAGACACTCAAATAAGGAGTTCCTCAGGGATGTGGAGCATAAGTTTTCCAAATTATTTTTTTTTTTTTGCCCATAAATAGCTAACTTAATGACTTATATAATCTCTTAAGATGTGCTTATTGAATTGAGAACATGATTTTGAGGACACATACTTTTGACTGGAAAGATTAAAGTGACAAATGCATTCCAATTCTTTTATTGTTAAGTAGCTTCATGCTTTAACTTCTGTTTACCTCCTTTTCTTGTCAATAAAATCGTTGTTGTTTATTTGCTAAGTCATGTCTGACTCTTTTGCGATTCCGTGGACTATAGCCTGCTAGGCTCCCTCTGTCCATGGGATTTCCCAGACAAGAATACTGACATGGGTTGCCATAGAAATACTTTAAGAACTCAAACTTCACAGGGCTGCTGTGAGACCAGAGTAATATAGAAAATAATTTAATGAATTTGTTTTCATGGAGTTATTAAGAACATGGGCTAATTTGTTAAAATGTGTCTTCATGATTGCAAATTGGTCTAGCCTTTGTTCATTGGCTTTCCCCATTGGAAGGGGCCTCCTTGGCTTGTCATCACAGGGGCCCTTGGATGTTACAGTGGAAGCCCATCTGCATAAGCCCAGCAGGAGACTCTGAGGGACTTCTTCCCATTATCTGGGTATCCTTGTTAACAAGTGTTTGTCTTCTCTCAATTTTTAAAATGTAGGCCATTTCTTCTTTGCTTCAGTTTGACATCTTATTTTGCTTCATTAATTAGAAACAGTGAAAGTGTTCATCATTATTTGAGAATGTCTTTAGGACTGTATCTTCAGGTAGCTAAATAAACCTAGGGCAACTCCAGGATTTACTTTGGCAAACTAACTTATTTTTCTGAAGAATTTATAATGAAAATGCTCAGGTCCTGATTGCTTTATTCCTTTACTGACTCAGTATAAGTGGAAGATCTTCGAATCCTTTCTCACCCCTGCCTAATTTTCTTACCCACACCGGGATCTTTTCTTTGTGTTTCCACAATTCTTTGAAGAGCGATAGCATAAAGATTTGGAGCTTCCCTGGTGGCTCAGTGGTAAAGAATCTGCGTACAATGCAGGAGAACCAGGTTTGATCCATGGCTCAGGAAGATCCCCTGAAGGAGGGCCTGGCAACCCACTCCAGTATTCCTGCCTGGAGAAGCCCATGGACAGAGGAGCCTGGCAGGCTACAGTCCATATGGCTATAGATTGCACAGAGTTAGACACGACTGAAGCAACTAAGCATGTTACTTATGAGAATTGCTGCTAATCCTTTGCTGTCTGAATGTTTCTGTTTCTTTTGAAATTCAGGGTGAAGTTTTCCTAGGCCTTCTAGCAGCCAGTTCTTTCTAATACAATATGGCCTTGAAGAAGGGACTGTTTGTGTTGTCAGTGTCTCTTAATAAGTCAAATGATTTATCTTCGACTTTGTTCACAGTTAGTAAATTTGAGGGTAGCTTTTGTACAGAGTTACAGAGTTGATTCTTAAACAAAACAAAAATAAGTAACTTAATTATGATAGTAAACCCCGAAACAACTTTCTACTACCAGTAAATATTTTGTTTTTTAAATAGAGATCTGTTTACCTATGAAATCACTCTGACACCATAGTTCAATAATAATAATGCTGCTGATATTAAAGGTACTTGATTTCAAATAGAAATTTTAATATTTAAAAAGTGGATACAGATTACTTATTATTTAAATAGGACTTCTATGGATTCTAAAAAAAATCCCTTGCTGTGGTAATTCATGTCAAGGTAATTAGGAAAGACAACAATTATCTCATGTATTTGCACATGCAGGCAGCTACTCAAATGTGTAAGTCCTACATGTGATGCTGCCAGAGTGGACCTGCCTGACTTCCCTTCCTCTATAGCCTAAAGTATTAAAAAAAAACAGAAAATTTCCCTTCATTGCCATGCTGTAATTTTTGTCCCCCAAGAAATGTCTTGTTTCTAGTGCTCAGTTCAGCAGATTGAACAAATCATAAGCTTTGACCATGAGTTCAGAGTAGGATAACTTGAATATACAGGTTGAACCGTCACCTCCCTGATCAGTGTCCTAAATACTTCGTATGTTTCCCTTCCTGGCCAAGGGGTGATTTTTAAAACAACCTTTTCTCATAACCATTATAAAAATTTCTATGTAGCATTCTAAGCTGGAATCAACTTTGCAAGATGAAAAGAAACTATAGGCTTTTGTTAATATAGTTTGTACTGTCAATTTAATTTTGGGAATAGTTACTGAATATTCATGATGTACATGCTATTTTCCTCTATCTGCCAGTCACCCTTTCAGGCAGTTCCTTAGTGTACTGAAATGTGTATTTGGGTATTGGTCTTGGATTCACTCTTTCACGAATGTTGAGCTTAATGGACATGTTGTATAGCCAGTGGATGGACTCCCCAGGTGACGCTAGTGGTAAAGAACCCACCTGCCAACGCAGGAGACGTAAGAGACATCGGTTCAAGCCCTGGGTAGGGAAAATCCCCCCCCGGAGGAGGGCATGGCCTGGAGAATCCCATGGATCGAGGAGCCTGGTGGGCTATAGTCCATAGGGTCGCAAATAATTGGAAATGATTGAAGCGACTTAGTATGCACAGTCAGTCAGTCAGTCAGTCAGTCAGTTCACTTGCTCAGTCGTGTCCGACTCTTTGTGACCCCATGAATTGCAGCACGACAGGCTCCCTGTCCATCACCAACTCCTGGAGTTCACTCAGACTCATGTCCATCGAGTCCGTAATGCCATCTAGCCATCTCATCCTGGGTCGTCCCCTTCTCCTCCTGCCCCCAATCTCTCCCAGCATCAGGGTCTTTTCCAATGAGTCAACTCTTCGCATGAGGTGGCCAAAGTACTGGAGCTTCAGCTTTAGCATCATTCCTTCCAAAGAACACCCAGGGCTGATCTCCTTCAGAATGGATTGGTTGGATCTCCTTGCAGTCCAAGGGACTCTCAAGAGTCTTCTCCAACACCACAATTCAAAAGCATCAATTCTTCAGTGCTCAGCCTTCTTCACAGTCCAACTCTCATATTTATACATGACCACTGGAAAAACGATAGCCTTGACTAGATGGACCTTTGCTGGCAAAGTAATGTCTCTGCTTTTGAATATACTATCTAGGTTGGTCATAAGTTTTCTTCCAAGGAGCAAGCGTCTTTTAATTTCATGGCTGCAGTCACCATCTGCAGTGATTTCGGAGCCCCCAACAATAAAGTCTGACACTGTTTCCACTGTTTCCCCATCTATTTCACATGAAGTGATGGGACGAGATGCTATGATCTTCGTTTTCTGAATGTTGAGCTTTAAGCCAACTTTTCCACTCTCTACTTTCACTTTCATCAAGAGGCTTTTTAGCTCCTCTTCATTTTCTGCCATAAGGGTGGTGTCATCTGCATATCTGAGGTTATTGATATTTCTCCCGGCAATCTTGATTCCAGCTTGTGTTTCTTCCAGTCCAGCATTTCTCATGATGTACTCTGCATATAAGTTAAATAAGCAGGGTGACAATATACAGCCTTGACGTACTCCTTTTCCTATTTGGAACCAGTCTGTTGTTCCATGTACAGTTCTAACTGTTGCTTCCTGACCTGCATACAGATTTCTCAAGAGGCAGGCCAGGTGGTCTGGTATTCCCATCTCTTTCAGAATTTTCCACAGTTTCTTGTGATCCACATAGTCAAAGGCTTTGGCATAGTCAATAAAGCAGAAATTGATGTTTTTCTGGAACTCTCTTGCTTTTTCCATGATCCAGCAGATGTTGGCAATTTGATCTCTGGTTCCTCTGCCTTTTCTAAAACCAGCTTGAACGTCAGGGAGTCCACGGGTCATGTATTGCTGAAGCCTGGCTTGGAGAATTTTGAGCATTACTTTACTAGCGTGTGAGATGTGTGCAATTGTGTGGTAGTTTGAGCATTCTTTGGCATTGCCTGTCTTTGGGATTGGAATGAAAACTGACCTTTTCCAGTCCTGTGGCCACTGTTGAGTTTTCCACATTTGCTGGCATATTGAGTGCAGCACTTTCATAGCATCATCTTTCAGGATTTGAAATAGCTCACCTGGAATTCCATCACCTCCACTAGCTTTATTTGTAGTGATGCTTTCTAAGGCCCACTTGACTTCACATTCCAGGATGTCTGGCTCTAGATTAGTGATCACACCATCGTGATTATCCGGGTCGTGAAGATCTTTTTTGTACAGTTCTTCCGTGTATTCTTGCCACCTCTTCTTAATATCTTCTGCTACTGTTAGGTCCAGATCATTTCTGTCCTTTATTGAGCCCATCTTTGCATGAAATGTTCCCTTGGTATCTCTAATTTTCTCATAGAGATCTCTAGTCTTTCCCATTCTGTTGTTTTCCTCTATTTCTTTGCATTGATCGCTGAGGAAGGCTTTCTTATCTCTTCTTGCTGTTCTTGGAACTCTGCATTCAGATGCTTATATCTTTGCTTTTCTCCTTTGCTTTTCACCTCTCTTCTTTCCACAGCTATTTTTAAGGCCTCCCCAGACAGTATTTTGCTTTTTTTGCATTACTTATCCATGTGGATGGTCTTGATCCCTGTCTCCTGTACAATGTCACATGTATATAACTAGTGGACACATCCCTTAATTCTGCAAAATGTATTCTGCACATAGATTCAAGGGTCAAATAGTTCCTTATACTATTCTTAATGCAGTGGATATAAAGACAGTATCTGCAAGTGAAACTACTGGAAATCTTAGACATTTACAAAATAAAATGGTTTTTGCCCTTTTGTGTTAGGTGTGGCACTGGACATCTGCTTTTAAAGTATGATAGTTCTATTGAAATAGCTCCATTTGTCTCAAGTTGTGATGTTGTTCAGCACAATTTTAAAAATTTTATTAGGGAGACGTCAGGCTCCCGCGGCCGGAGCGGCGGCCCCGGCTCGGCGCGGCGCAGCGCAGTCTGCTTGAGCGCTCACCGCAGCGAGAAGGTTTCCTCTGCCGTCCCGCTTCCTGCCGCCGCCGCCGAGCTTCCCCGCTCGTGCCGGGACGCGCCTCAGCGCTCCTCGCCGCTTCCACCCCCGCGGCCGCCGCTCCTCTCGCCGTCGGCACACACACCATGACGAAGACAGACAAGAAGTCCTTCAACCAAAGCCTGGCCGAGTGGAAGCTCTTCATCTACAACCGGACAACCGGAGAATTCCTGGGGCGCACCGCCAAGAGCTGGGGTTTGATCTTGCTCTTCTACCTAGTCTTTTATGGGTTCCTGGCGGCACTCTTTTCATTCACAATGTGGGCCATGCTTCAGACTCTGAATGATGAGGTTCCAAAATATCGTGACCAGATTCCTAGTCCAGGACTTATGGTTTTTCCAAAACCAGTGTCTGCGTTGGATTTTTCATTCAGCCTGTCTGATTTAGAATCCTATCAAGGGTACATTGATGACCTTAAGAAATTTCTAAAGCCATATGGCTTAGAAGAACAGAAGAATCTCACAGATTGTACCAGTGGAACCTTTTTTGAGCAGAAGGGTCCAGAATACACAGCGTGTCAGTTTCCTCTTGCTTTACTTGAAGCATGCAGTGGTGTGGATGATCCCACGTTTGGCTACCAAGAAGGAAAGCCTTGTATTCTTGTGAAAATGAACAGAATAATTGGATTAAAGCCTCAAGGAGAACCCAGGATAGACTGTATTGCAAAGAGTGAAAGCACAGCATTTCTATCAACTTATCCTTCCAATGGAACGATAGATTTAAAATATTTTCCATATTATGGGAAAAAACTGCATGGGAGCTACCTGCAGCCACTAGTTGCCGTCCAGGTCAGCTTTGGTAGTGATGGTGACGTAAAAGAAGTAATGGTTGAGTGCAAGATTGATGGATCACCCAACCTAAAAACCCAGAATGACCGTGACAAGTTTTTAGGACGCGTTGCATTCAAGATCACCATGCATGCATAGTAGGAGTTAGGATGTCTCTACAGAGTAAACGTTGTGTTGTCTGTCTTCATTTTGTATAAGCGGGACCTGCCATTCCAGAATTATGAGACCGCCTTGGAGAAAGGTGGAGTGGTACATGACACTGGGATAACATAATGTGCTTCCAGATAATAGTGGTCCATGTCCTTCGGAGTAACTGCCTGTTGCCTCTGCTGCCTTTTGAACCATGTACACAGATAGGGACTGTGAACACCTGATTCTGAACATGTAGGTTGGGGGTCTTGTCCAATTTTTATGTGGTTTAATTGCCAAGTGTCTAAAGCTTAATGTGCTGTGCTATGTAAATATTTTATAGATTTAACACTGGTTAACTGTCATATTTTGATGCCAGCAAAGTTTTAAGGGATAAAATGGTACCTGACCAACATCAAGTGACTTTATAGCTACAAGAAATTGAGTGTGTGGAAAAGTTCTGTATGTGAGGAGGAAAAAGGAAAATAAAAGTGGATTTGAAAAAAAAAAAAAATAAAAAATAAAAAATAAAAATTTTATTAGAGAAAACCAGTCTTATTCACTGTGGATCTCAGTATATTATGTTAGGCCATATTCGGCACATAATCAGTATCATGAAAATTAAGTTAACCTACTTTGGGAAACAGCACTAACTCTACAAAATCAGCAGGACCTATATCATGAAGTATACAGAGACAATTCTGCTTGTTAAATATATTCTCTCAAGAGTCAAATTCAGTTTTTGGAAGATGCTAATGCAATGCAAAATATGGATACTTCTCATGTAACTATTTTATGGATGTATAGTGACTAATCGGAGAAGGCAATGGCACCCCACTCCAGTACTCCTGCCTGGAAAATCCCATGGACAGAGGACCCCATGGATGGGGTCGCGAAGAGTCAGACACAACTAAACGACTTCACTTTCACTTTCATGGACTGGAACAGGAAATGGCAACCCACTCCAGCGTTCTTGCTTGGAGAACCCCAGGGATGGGGGAGCCTGGTGGGCTGCCGTCTACGGAGTTGCACAGAGTCGGACACGACTGAAGCGACTTAGCATCAGCATTAGCAGCAGTGACTAATGCTTTATTGACACGTAGACTAAAATATCATATAGACATGTAGGTTTTGTCTAAGTCTTGATGACGGCGGGATAATCATGAGTGTGGCAGTCATTTTGCATTATTTTAAATTTCACTTGCATCTATAGAATGCCTTCATTTTAATTGTTTTTACTTTATCTGTAGCTTTTATCAGAAATTAAAGAATTTTCTCTTTTATCTAAGTGGCTTATATGAAAAATCATTTCTCAAAATTTTTTTCTCGAAAATTTTCTTGGGCTATTATTTTTCTCTTTAAATATGGTCATATATTCCACCAGGATTTCAAATATTTGGCCACATTGTCCTTTCATGAGGATTCTGCCTAAGTACCCTCTGAGATGAGTTTGGAGACCATAATAGATGGATGTAGCCTTTCCTGTTCTACTCCTCACCCTCTGCTTCCTCCTCTTCTGTGGGTATTAGAATAAGAAAGGGTCATCATCTGGATGTCATCTGAGAGGCTTCCTCTGATAAATGTGGGACTTCCTTGGTGGCACAGATGGTAAAGAATCTGCCTGCAAATGTGAGAGACCTGGGTTTGATCCCTGGGTCAGGATCCTTCTGGGGGAGGGCCTGAAAACCCACTCCAGTGTTCTTGCCTGGAGAGTCTCAGGGACAGAGGGGCCTGATGGGCTGCAGTCCACAGGGTCACACAGTTGGACACAACTGAAGCGACCTAGCATGCACAAACCCACGTTGTCCTGGCTCATTTACTTCATGGCTCCCCATAAATAGTCTCTAGTTTGGTCTTAAATAAACAGCTTTTTCATACCTATCACAAGCGAGGAATTAGATAATATTTATCTTTATGGGGACTTAAAGAGCCATGCCTGTGGGGCAACCCAAGACGGGTGGGTCGTGGTGGAGATGTCTGACAGAATGTGGTCCACTGGAGAAGGGAATGGCAAGCCACTTCAGTATTCTTGCCTTGAGAACCCCATGAACAGTAGGAAAAGGCAAAATGATAGGATACCGAAAGAGGAACTCCCCAGGTCATTAGGTGCCCAATATGCTACTGGAGATCAGTGGAGAAATAACTCTAGAAAGAATGAAGGGATAGATCCAAAGCAAAAACAATACCTAGTTGTGGATGTGACTGGTGATAGATGCAAGATCTGATGCTGTAAAGAGCAATATTGCATAGGAACCTGGAATGTCAGGTCCATGAATCAAGGCAAATTGGAAGTGGTCAAACAAGAGATGGCAAGGGTGAACGTTGACATTGTAGGAATCACTGAACTAAAATGGACTGGAATGGGTGAATTTAACTCAGATGACAATTATATCTACTACTGCGGGCAGGAATCCCCCAGAAGAAATGGCGTAGCCATCATGGTCAACAAAAGAGTCCGAAATGCAGTACTTGGATGCAATCTCAGAAACGACAGAATGATCTCTGTTCATTTCCAAGGCAAACCATTCAATATCACAGTTATCCAAGTCTATGCCCCAACGAGTAACGCTGAAGAAGCTGAAGTTGAACGGATTTATGAAGACCTACAAGAACTTTTAGAACTAACACTCAAAAAAGATGTCCTTTTCATTATAGGGCACTGGAATGCAAAAGTAGGAAGTCAAGAAACACCTGGAGTAACAGGCAAATTTGGCCTTGGAATGCAGAATGAAGCAGGGCAAAGACTAATAGAGTTTTGCCAAGAAAATGCACTGGTCATAGCAAACACTCTCTTCCAACAACTCAAGAGAAGACTCTACACATGGACATCACCAGATGGTCAACACCGAAAGCAGATTGATTATATTCTTTGCAGCCAAAGATGGAGAAGCTCTATAGAGTCAACAAAAACAAGACCAGGAGCTGACTGTGGCTCAGATCATGAACTCCTTATTACCAAATTCAGACTCAAATTGAAGAAAATAGGGAAAACCTCTAGACCATTCAGGTATGACCTAAATCAAATCCCTTATGATTACACAGTGGAAGTGAGAAATAGATTTAAGGGCCTAGATCTGATAGATAGAGTGCCTGATGAACTATGGAATGAAGTTCGTGACATTGTACAGGAGACAGGGATCAAGACCATCCCCATGGAAAAGAAATGCAAAAAAGCACAATGGCTGTTTGGGGAGGCCTTACAAATAGCTGTGAAAAGAAGAGAGGTGAAAAGCAAAGGAGAAAAGCAAATATATAAGCATCTGAATGCAGAGTTCCAAAGAATAGCAAGAAGAGATAAGAAAGCCTTCCTCAGCGATCAATGCAAAGAAATAGAGGAAAACAACAGAATGGGAAAGAGTAGAGATCTCTTTGAGAAAATTAGAGATACCAAGGGAACATTTCGTGCAAAGATGGGCTCGATAAAGGATAGAAATGGTGTGGACCTAACAGAAGCCGAAGATATTAAGAAGAGGTGGCAAGAATGCACAGAAGAACTGTACAAAAAAGATCTTCACGACCCAGATAATCACGATGATGTGATCACTAATCTAGAGCCAGACATCCTGGAATGTGAAGTCAAGTGGGCCTTAGAAAGCATCACTACGAACAAAGCTAGTGGAGGTGATGGAATTCCAGGTGAGCTATTTCAAATCCTGAAAGATGATGCTATGAAAGTGCTGCACTCAATATGCCAGCAAATGTGGAAAACTCAACAGTGGCCACAGGACTGGAAAAGGTCAGTTTTCATTCCAATCCCAAAGACAGGCAATGCCAAAGAATGCTCAAACTACCACACAATTGCACACATCTCACACGCTAGTAAAGTAATGCTCAAAATTCTCCAAGCCAGGCTTCAGCAATACATGAACCGTGGACTCCCTGATGTTCAAGCTGGTTTTAGAAAAGGCAGAGGAACCAGAGATCAAATTGCCAACATCTGCTGGATCATGGAAAAAGCAAGAGAGTTCCAGAAAAACATTGATTTCTGCTTTATTGACTATGCCAAAGCCTTTGACTGTGAGGATCACAAGAAACTGTGGAAAATTCTGATAGATGGGAATACCAGACCACCTGGCCTGCCTCTTGAGAAATCTGTATGCAGGTCAGGAAGCAACAGTTAGAACTGGACGTGGAACAACAGACTGATTCCAAATAGGAAAAGGAGTACGTCAAGGCCGTATATTTTCACTCTGCTTATTTAACTTATATGCAGAGTACATCATGAGAAACGCTGGACTGGAAGAAACACAAGCTGGAATCAAGATTGCTGGGAGAAATATCAATAACCTCAGATATGCAGATGACACCACCCTTATGGCAGAAAATGAAGAGGAGCTAAAAAGCCTCTTGATGAAAGTGAAAGTAGAGAGCGAAAAAATTGGCTTAAAGCTCAACATTCAGAAAACGAAGATCATGGCATCCGGTCCCATCACTTCATGGGAAATAGATTGGGAAACAGTGGAAACAATGTCAGACTTTATCTTTTTAGGCTCCAAAATCACTGCAGATGGTGACTGCAACCATGAAATTAAAAGACGCTTACTCCTTGGAAGAAAACTTATGACCAACCTAGATAGTATATTCAAAAGCAGAGACATTACTTTGCCAACTAAGGTCTATCTAGTCAAGGCTATGGTTTTTCCTGTGGTCATTTATGGATGTGAGAGTTGGATTGTGAAGAAGGCTGAGTGCCGAAGTATTGATGCTTTTGAACTGTGGTGTTGGAGAAGACTCTTGAGAGTCCCTCGGACTGCAAGGAGATTCATCCAGTCCATTCTGAAGATCAATCCTGGGATTTCTTTGGAAGGAATGATGCTAAAGCTGAAGCTCCAGTACTTTGGCCACCTCATGTGAAGTGTTGACTCATTGGAAAAACCCTGATGCTGGGAGGGATTGGGGGCAGGCGGAGAAGGGGATGACCGAGGATGAGATGGCTGGATGGCATCATGGACTCAATGGACGTGAGTCGAGTGAACTCAGGGAGATCGTGATGGACAGGGAAGCCTGTCTTGCTGCAATTCATGGAGTCGCAAAGAGTCAGACACGACTGAGCGACTGAACTGAACTGAACTGAACTGAAAGATCCAAGGATGGTTTGCCTGTTGTTGAAAAGAGGTATTTAAGAGAAAAATTAGAAATGTGGACTGTCTTGTTTTTTAGAGACCTTGTCACAATGATCTTAATTCCGTGTTAAAAGGCACATAAATTGCTGTTACTTTTGAAAAATCTTAGTGAATATATTAAGAACAGTTACACTGTAAAAAAGACAGGTAACTTCAGGTGTTCAGTTTTTAAGGAAGTTATTTTAAACAGCTGTAGAAGGAACAGTTTGAATCTTAAAATATTGCACATTTTGTTAAGTCTGTGCAGTCATCCTTCAGTATCCGTGGGGAATTGGTTCATATGTGTATTTTACACATTCTCACGTACTTTTCAAACCCACTTAGTGCCTAATTTGTCATTCTTCACTGTTACCTGTGGACGACCTGGAGAAATCTCATTGACAGAATTAATTTCACTCTGGTGTCTACATGAGGTGCTGTATGTTGAGGACAGCTCTAGGTCTTGAACTAATGATAAAAGCCATGAAATATGTGATAAATGTCTTTAATATTTCTGAGACATCTTTTACATTATTTCTAGATCTTTTGGTGTGCTTTTCATAGTTGATTCAAATGGCTGGATGGCACCTTGTATTATTCTAACAAATATTTTCCCTTCTCTTTGGACTCTGTTTTAGTTTGCAAAAAGTATATTTTTAAAAATAACACATAACTTTCAGGAACATCAAGCATTTTTCCTGAATAGTTTTAAAACTTGTATTGTTGTTGTTGTTTTTCTAACATTGAGGCTGAATCATTGGCTGCAGTAATTCTATGCCATGTTTGCACAAGGAGAGGGAATGAATGAAAACGTGTTTCTGAAATGAATCTACAGAGGGTGAGGCTGAATGGTATTTCCCCCAAAATTTATAGAATAAAGATGATGTGTTTATAGCTTCTATAAAGACAGTAGCATAAGTAAAACATTCATACCCTTACCAGCATTTTGAAGAGGCCAAAAAGGCTTTCCTTTGTAGCTAGTTCATACCAGACTTTCCATGATGTCCTGTTTCCAGAACAAGGTAGTAACACTTTAGTATTTTTATATCATATTAACCTTGCAGGTATCAGTTCAGTTCAGTTCAGTCCCTCAGTCATGTCCGACTCTTTGTGACCCCATGAATCGCAGCATGCCAGGCCTCCCTGTCCATCACCAACTCCCGGAGTTCACTCAGACTCACGTCCATCAAGTCAGTGATGATGCCATCCAGCCATCTCATCCTCTGTCGTCCCCTTTTCCTCTTGCCCTCAATCCCTCCCAGCATCAGAGTCTTTTCTAATGAGTCAACTCTTTGCATGAGGTGGTCAAAGTATTGGAGTTTGAGCTTTAACATCAGTCCTTCCAATGAACACCCAGGCCTGATCTCCTTTAGAATGGACTGGTTGGATCTCCTTGCAGTCCATGGGACTCTCAAGAGTCTTCTCCAACACTACAATTCAAAAGCATCAATTCTTCGGCGTTCAGTTTTCTTCACAGTCCAACTCTCACATCCATACATGACCACTGGAAAAACCATAGCCTTGACTAGACGGACATTTGTTGGCAAAGTAATGTCTCTCTGCTTTTGATTATGCTATCTAGTTTGTTCATAACTTTTCTTCCAAGGAGTAAGCGTCTTTCAATTTCATGGCTGCAGTCACCATCTGCAGTGATTTTGGAACCCCCTCAAAATAAAGTCTGACACTGTTTCCACTGTTTCCCCATCTATTTCCCATGAAGTGATGGGACCAGATGCCATGATCTTAGTTTTCTTAATGTTGCAGGTATAAATCACCCTAATTGTACAAATTACCAAGAAAACTGAAGGCATTCATTCACTAGACATTTGGAAATACCAGATAGAAATGCTTTTAAACCATCTCAAACTCTTGAATAGCGCAGGGCAGAATGAAGCGCATCTTTCATTACTGTGTGTGCTATTATATTTGTATCTGTGATGTACTTCACAAGAATAGCCAAGTGCCTGCTGTTTTAGTGACATTCTGAACATTGAAGAGATACTTACAAAAGGAACAGCACACAGCAGTTTTACAGGGTACTTAATATGAAGGTATAATTCAATTTCTATGGTAAAGTTGACAGATCATCAAAGGAAGGGGTTCAGAAGGAGGTGGGGATTTGAGCAGGTCTTAAAGGACGAATCACATCTGGAAAGAAGATTAGAGGACTTCATTCTGTGCCAGTATAAGATCATTGATGCATCTTTTGTCTCTTTCTCCACTATCCCAATGGTGGTGTCATAGCTATATTCAGTTAGCATTGTGACATATAATTATATTCCATTATTGTGAAATAATGACACATTCCATTAAATTGAAATTTCCACCTTGTTAGAGATAACATAGTTTTTGGGATGTTGTCCTTTAGAGTTGATTTCTCTCATCATGAGGGTAAAACTATTTGAGATGGAGGTTATGATATATATATGCTTTTGAACTATGGTGTTAGAGCAGACTCTTGAGAGTCCTTTGGACAGATACGTATATATCTTTTTGCCTTTTTATACAGTTCATGGGGTTCTCATGGCAAGTATACTAGAGTGGTTTGCCGTTCCCTTCTCCAGTGGATCACATTTTGTCTGAACTATGTCTTATCTGTCTTGGGGAGCCCTGCATGGCATGGCTCACAGCTTCATTGAGTTATGTAACCCTTCACCATGACAAGGCAGTGATTCATGAAAGGGATAAGGGTGAAAGAGGAGAGTGAAACAGTTGGTTTGAAACTCAATATTTAAAAAAACTAAAATCATGGCATCTGGTCCCATTCAGTTCAGTTCAGTTCAGTTGCTCAGTCGTGTCCGACTCTTTGCAACCCCATGAATCTCAGCACGCCAGGCCTCCCTGTCGATCACCAACTCCTGGAGTTCACTCAGACTCATGTCCATCAACTCAGTGATGCCATCCAGCCATCTCATCCTCTGTCGTCCCCTTCTCCTCCTGCCTCCAATCCCTCCCAGCATCAGAGTCTTTTCCAGGGAGTCAGCTCTTCGCATGAGGTAGCCAAAGTATTGGAGTTTCAGCTTTAGCATCAGTCCTTCCAGTGAACACCCATGGCAAATAGAAGGGGATAAGGTGGAAACAGTGACGGATTTCCTCTTCTTGAACTCTAAAATCACTACAGATGTTGACTGCAGCCATGAAATTAGAAGATGATTGCTTCTTGGAAAGAAAGCTATGACAAACCTAGACAGTGTATTAAAAAGCAAAGACATCACTTTGCCAAGAAAGGTCATATAGTCAAGGCTATGGTCTTTCTAGTAGTCACGTATGCATGTGAGAGCTAGACCATAAGGAAGGCAGAGCACTGAAGAATTGATGCTTTTGAACTGTGGTGTTGGAGAAGACTCTTAAGAGTACCTTGGACAGCAAGGAGATCAAGCCAGTCAGTTTTAGAGGAAATCAATCCTTAGCTGTTCCAATACTTGTTGGAACAACCGATGACTGAAGCTTTGCCCACCTGATGTGAAGAGCCAACTCATTGAAAAAGACTCTAATTCTGGGAAAGATTGAAGGCAGAAGGAGAAGAGGGTAACAGAGGATGCGGTGGTTGGATGACATCATTGATTCAATAGACATGATCTTGGGCAAACTCCAGGAGATGGTGAGGGACAGGGATCCCTTGCAGTCCAAGGGGTCGCAAAGAGTCAGACATGACTTGGTGACTGAACAACAACAACAGATATGTATATATATATATGTATAATGATATGGTTATCATGTAAGTATAATTATATTAAGCATATGATATGTATTACATTGTAGTAGGTCATGATTCCTTTTGCCTCAAGATAGAGAAACAATTCCTTTCCCCTCAGGGTTAGTTGCTCAGTTATGTCTGCCTCTTTTCAACCCCACAGACTGTAGCCTGCCAGGCCCCCCTGTCCATGGGATTCTCTAGGCAAGAATACTAGAGAGGGTTGCCATTTCCAGGGGATCTTCCCAACCCAGGGATCAAACCTGGGTCTCCTGCATTGCAGGCAGATTCCTTACCATCTGAGCCACCAGGGAAGCCCCTCAAGGTATCTATTATTTTCCCTCAAGGTAGCTATTACTGAACACTCTCTTAAAGGCACAGAGTAAAAAGATGTCAAGTAATTTTGGTTTTATTAGGCCAGTTTCCAGCAGGTACATACAACCCATTTATGCATTTCACAAACTATTTAACAACAAAATAAGAACCACAACAAGAAAAGTGCTATAGTCTGAGTTATTGAAGGAAGATGCAACCCAGTTTTTCTTCATGTACTGCAGCCTCTCTAGAACATCATCTAGCTACTCTTTTCTAACACTTAAATATGATTTTGTAGTTTGTTGAATGCTTTTGGGGAGAAAATTTCACTATTAAGATTTATTATTTACAATTTATAATTATACATTTTTGATTAGGTTAAATTTATTTTTAATTACTCCTTATGTTAATCCCAATCTTCATTAATGTTACGTAGAATTGTGAAACACTGAATTATAGGTTTTTCCCTTAGCTGAAAGGAATACTCATTTTAAAAATGAATAAATTGTTTCAGAGAGATTTTTAAACAATGTGCTCAAGTTTATTATATAGCCTTGAAAGCTAGAACCCATTTCCTGATATAGGAGGTTGGGCATTATTGTCAAAATATTCCCCACAGCAATGTATACAGATGGGGGATAAATATAACTATTTATTCTGTGGCCAATAAGGGTCATGAATCATTATTATTATTTTTAAATATGAATTTATTTATTTTAATTGGAGGTTAATTACTTTACAATATTGTATTGGTTTTGCCATACATCAACATGAATCCACCACAGGTATACACGTGTTCCCCATCCTGAACCCCCCTCCCTCCTCCCTCCCTGTACCATCCCTCTGGGTCGTCTCAGTGCAGCAGCCCCAGGCATCCAGTATCATGCGTCAAACCTGTACTGGTGATTCATTTCATATATGGTATTACACATGTTTCAATGCCAAGAGTTATGAATTATTTATGTGGACTGCAGTCTGTGCTGGTGTGTACGGTAATATAACAGTGAATTTTCAATTCTTTAGTGCAGTTTCCTGATCTATAATCTGTAAATGGGTCTGTGTTTCCAGGTAGAATAATAGGACATGGGCGGTGGGAAAGTATGTTGAGAGGCAAGAAATCCAGAAAGGATTGAGGTTAAATCACTTTGGCATACTGTATAGTGTCACCCTGCTTATTTAACTTAAGTGCACAGTACATCATGAGAAATGCTGGACTGGAAGAAGCACAAGCTGGAATCAAGATTGCTGGGAGAAATCTCAATAACCTCAGATATGCAGATGACACCACCCTCATGGCAGAAAGTAAAGAGGAACTAAAAAGCCTCTTGATGAAAGGGAAAGAAGAGAGTTAAAAAGTTGGCTTAAAGCTCAACTTTCAGAAAATAGGAGAAGGCAATGGCACCCCACTCGAGTACTCTTGCCTGGAAAATCCCATGGATGGAGGAGCCTGGTGGGCTGCAGTCCATGGGGTCGCTAGGAGTCGGACACGACTGAGTGACTTTACTTTCACTTTTCACTTTCATGCATTGGAAAAGGAAATGGCAACCCACTCCAGTGTTCTTGCCTGGAGAATCCCGGGGACGAGGGAGCCTGGTTGGCTGCTGTCTATGGGGTCGCACAGAGTCGGGCACGACTGAAGCGACTTAGCAGCAGCAGCAGCAGCAACAGCAGCATTCAGAAAATGAAGATCATGGCATTGGGTCCGATCACTTCATGGGAAATAGATGAGGAAACAGTGGAAACAGTGTCAGACTTTATTTTTTGGGGCTCCGAAATCACTGCAGATGGTGATTGTAGTCATGAAATTAAAAGATGCTTACTCCTTGGAAGGAAAGTTATGACCAACCTAGATAGCATATTGAAAAGCAGAGACATTACTTTGCCAACAAATGTCCGTCTAGTCAAGGCTATGGTTTTTCCAGTGGTCATGTATGGATGTGAGAGTTGGACTGTGAAGAAAGCTGAGTGCCAAAGAATTGATGCTTTTAAATTGTGGCACTGGAGAAGACTCTTGAGAGTTCCTTTATTTCCAGTATTTCAATTTGCCCCTCCTTCTCTTTCCCCCATGGTGCCTATAAGTCTATCCCCTATGTCTGCATCTCCAGTATCATTTTTCTAGATTTCATATATATGCATTAATATGGACTGCAAGGGGATCCAACCAGTCCATCCTAAAGATCAGTCCTGGGTGTTCATTGGAAGGACCGATGCTAAAGCTAAACTCCAATACTTTGGCTACCTCATGCGAAGAGTTGACTCATTGGAAAAGACTCTGATGCTGGGGGGGATTGGGGGCAGGAGGAGAAGGGGGCAACAGAGGATGAGATGGTTGGATGGCATCACCGACTCGATGGATATGAGTCTGAGTAAACTCCAGGAGTTGGAGATGGACAGGGAGGCCTGGCGTGCTGCGATTCATGGGGTCGCAAAGAGTCGGACACGACTGAGTGACTAAACTGAACTGAACTGATGATATTTATTTTTCTCTTTCGGACTTACTTCACTCTGTATGACAGACTCTATGTTCATCCACATCACTACAAATAACCCAATTTTGTTCCTTTTATGGCTGAGTAATAGTCTATTGTATATTTGTACCACATCTTCTTTATTCATTCATCTGTTGATGGACGATTAAGTTGCTTCCATGTCCTGGCTGTTGTAAATAGTGCTGCAGTGAATATTCAGATACATATGTCTTTTTGCATTATGCTTTTCTCAGAGTATATGCCCAGTAGTGGGATTTCTGGGTCATATGGTAGTTTTATTTATAGTTTTTTAAGGAACATCTATTCTGTTCATACTGGTTGCATCAATTTACATTCCCACCAACAGTGCTATCTTTTTGGCATTAGATAGCTATTGGAAAACGGTTGTGTAGCACAGGGAAGTAAGCTCAGTTCTCTGTGATGACCTAGATGGGTTGGATGGGGAAGGGTGGAAGGGAGGCCTAAGAGGAAGGGGATTTATGTATACATATAGATGATTCACATTGTTGTACAGCAGAAACTAACACAACATTGTAAAGCAATTATAGTCCAATTAAAAATAAAAATAACTTTATATCCATATTTGTGAATCTTTTATAACATATTACAATGGTGTAAGAATTATTGATATTATGTTGCATATCTAACAAATAGCCTATAGTAAAAGAATAAATATATATAAGAACTATGCTTGGAGTAAAGTGTGTCCTTAAATTATTATTCAGGGAATAGTGGAATTCATTATTGCAGGAATTTAAGAATATAAAATATAGTTGAAATTTTCTGTTTTGTTTCTTACCATTTGAGAAACTCTACCGAGATGAGTAGATGATAAAAATTCTGTTGGTAATTTGTAATCAGGACATGGACAAACAAAAAACATGCCTATATCTTCAGGCTGATGTTTGTATGAGAGGTTGTATTTTCATGAGCAGGAAGGGGGCTAATAACACAGTGAAATGACAAGGTAGTTTCAGTTAATTTGGGGTAAATAACTTACCTTTTGATGACCATGTTATTTCAGGTGAAAGTGTTTGGTCTGAATGATGCAGTTAATTACTTAAATCTTCTTTTGGTCTGTGTACAGTCATAGCTGTTGGGCATTAGGAGAGTGGGAGCCCAGAACCTAATCAGGTGCAAGGCCAGGAAGAAGGTTGGGGAGCGAGAGTTCTGTGTGTAGTAGGGGTCAGTAAGTAATGCTGGGATCCTTTGGGCAGTTTTATTAGCAGCCATTTCTTTTTGTCAGACTAATAAACAGTGACTTATTACCATCATTTTCAAGTCCTTTTCTGTAAATGGATTAGAATAAAGAGAAGACTGTGAATCAGCTTTCGTTTTTTTCTTGCTTTCTGTTAAGTATATATTCAGTTTAGAGGCTAAATAGACACTTAGGATACACCTTGAAATCATAAATGCTGTGCATTCTATGTAGTTCAAAGGTATTAGCTATTGTTTCCTATGCAGGGAATTGTACAGGACTCTTGGGAAATGTTAATTCTAGAAGGTGCTAATCCATTACGTGCAGGACCCATGGGTGCCTGGAGTACTTCAGAAGCAGGATGGGGTGACCCAGTCATGTATGCATGGGCCAGAGGGCCTGGCTAATTCTGAGATGTGGAATTCTGGCCTTCTCTTAAGTATGATAAATAAAAAATTATATTGACCTCTATCCAGTCAGTTGTTCTAAGACCATTGCAATGTTTTTCTCCCCACAAAAAGGAGGCACCTCAAAGATGTTCCATTGCCTTTGCTCTTTTCTCCTCCCTTCAGAGGGAAAGTGCATGTGTGTGTGTGCGTGTGTGTGTGTGCGTGTGTGTGCGCATACATATGTGCTCTTATGCAGAAATTTCAAATACAACAGGCTTCATGAAAGAAACTTTTCAGACCAGCAGCTGTATTTTTTTTGCATGGTGAGGTTTTTGTTTCCTGGGATGAGTTCCTGAAGTCATCTTTAATTAGGGGGAGGTGACAGAGGTGATGTAGGAGCTATCAGTGTCACAACCATGGTTTGTGGCCTGGTGTCAGTCTGTCTGTTGTAACTCCTACAACTTGGCTTTGAGGTATCTCCTAGGAAGTGAGCCATCAAATACAGGAAATCTCAGATAGGAAGTTAAGATAGTAAAAGATGGCTAAAAAGATTAAGACAGACTGAAATATGAGGCAAACATAGAAAAAAAAATTAGGAAACAGTAAAAGTAAGAAAAAAATCAAATTTAAAGATGAAATAGAAAGATTAAACAGAAAATTTAAATGTTGAAAAATGTACAATTGAATATACTTTTCCCCCCTCATAGTTAAGTAATGCTCAGTACATATCAAGTACTATTTAAAAGCTTAACTCATCTAATCCTCAACCCCTGTGGAGTTGGTACTATTATTATCCCTATTCTATAAATTAGGAAGCTAAAGCACAGGGAGATAAGTGATTTATTCCCTTACCTGAGAGATCACAGGCTTATAAGTGGCAAAACAAGATATGAAAAATATATTTATATATAACTACATTGTTAGCTAAATATAAAAATAAGTACATTAGACACCATTTGCTTCTTCCCCTTTCCTTCTGAATTATCTCCTTTCTTCTCGCCTTTCTTTCCTTTTGGAGAATTCTTCTTACCATGTGCTTTGAGTGGGAGTTGCTGCCATGTTCTAAGATACTCTGTGTCCTTGCTTCCAAAATAAGGCTCCTCTCCACCTCATCATCATATCTTGATTCTACAATATATTTCCAAACATTATTTCAGATTCTCTGCATTTTCATGAGGTAAAATAAGATCATTTTCCTTGGGCAAATTATCATTTCAACTTAAATATAAAGCTGTTTTAAAAATAAGATTTAATTGTTACTTTGAATGTTCATATTAGTTATCTTAAGTAATAATAAGAATATCATTCAGTCTTACCACATTATTTATTTCTTTGCTTATTCTCTTTAATCAGATATAATAGACTGATAAGAGAATGTACCAGTGAAAATTTTCTAAGGCAGTAACATTTGTCATTATATTTACAACTATTAGCCTGCAAGTATGTGCACATAAATATATATAAACAAAAACATCTTTAAATGGGATGTGTTTATCTAGGAAGTCAATAAAGTTAGAAACTGAGTGTAAATAAATATTTTTAAGTGAAAGGGCAAATGAGTAGGTCTGATTTGAGATGAGTGAGAAAATCTAGGCAGTTCTTTTAGCTGAAGTATGATCATCATAAGCTTGAAGGATACTGAAATTTTAAGATGGGTGGCCCTTTAAACTTAAAAATCCAATATTTTTTTCTGAACTAGAGGTTGCCATGGTGACAGGGTGGCTTAGCAACTGAAGACTAATTTCATTGGTTGAGTGTCTGCAGACTTGTTTGCTGAGTAGCATTAATATGTTGCCTCCTGCTGTTTTTTATTGAGGAGACCATCTGGCATTAGCTGTTTCAAAAGGTACAGTTCTGTTGGATAATGAATATGGGATGACACACTGAGGTGTTAGAAACAGGTTTTGTTGGCATTAGTTGTTTTAAGAAATAAGTGACTAAGAAATTCTCCTTCAAATCACTGCCTATTATAGCCAATTAGTAATTCATAATTCTTGGCTATGAGACTAGAAATTAAAAAGCTTTATTTTTGAGCTTTACATATACTACATAAATAACATATGTTACATAAATTTAATTCCCTAAATACACACCTTCACGTGGTCACATTAATTTTTATGTACCTAAAAATGTACCTATTCAATAAAACATCCTCTCACACTGTGTTTTTTAAAATAATGATTGCTTAGGATGATTAATAGGTTAGAGCATGAATAGTTGGAAGTGGAGGAAGTATTCCACTACAACACTAACCTTTTTGTTACCCATCAATCAAACCGAAGTTCTTGAAAGACTAGTCTTCATCACACTTTCCTTCTGAACGTACAACAGTGTGGCTTGCACTGCTTCTCTCTATTGAAACTGTTTACATGAAGGGGACTGGTGACCCCTTAACAGGGTGTCCTTATGTCCTGGCTTGCACGGGACAATATTCCTGAGGTATTTGCTACTGGAACTCTCTTTCACTCTCAAAACTGTCCAGGTTTGGATGACAAGTTTTGAGTCACCCTAGGTCTTAACTAAAAATTTCAGTGAGCAGTTTTCATTTTTTATCTTACTTGACCTTATTTAATTTTTTTGCTTTATGAGTTGATCATGATCTTTTACTGTGACTTGAAATTTCTTTTCTTTGACTTGTGCTGAGTAACTCTCCTGGTTCTCCTCATATATTCTCAGTCACTTCCCAGGTCCCCCCTTCTTCTCTTCAGCCTTCAAGTGGTACTATTTCTCAGAGTTCTGTTCTTGTTTTTTCCTTCTTTCTATTATACACGTTCTCTGTGGATATGCTCATTCTTAGAGATAGGTACAGCTAACCTAAGTCAATGACTGCAAGATATTGATCTGACTTCTCTTCTTAAAATTTAAGATTTATATATTCATCTGCCTAATGGACACTTTCACTGTAAGTGAAATTCAACACATGGTAGAGAATTTGAGTGTTGGAGTAAGGGAGACATAGATTGCCAGCTGTCCCATTTAATAGTTTAGAAACCTTGCCGAAGATATTTAAACTCTATGTGACTCAGTGTTCATTCTGTAAAACCAACAAACCTCTCAAGCATGATTTATGTGGGGAGAGAATGAGATAGCACATGTAATATACTAATAATGGCTCATGGCACACGATAATCTTTAATAAGTAATGGGAATTACTATTATTCCTCAAACCTTATTCTCTTCCCATATTTCCCATCTTGATGAGATGCAGAACACCTGCCTAAGTGGAGGCAGGTTCATATTCAGGGGAACCCAGAGCTGAGCAGAGAACCTTAGAGATGATGGTGGGTAACAGGGGCATCTGTAAGCTTTTTAAGTATAAGGGTGACTCTATGAAAAGTGGTGTTTCAGTAAAATTCATTATTTTATTATCAAGCCAGATGTATTAAAAATGAAGGTAGGGAAAATAGCCAAGAAGCCATTGAAATAATAGTGGCATAATTTGATGAGGACTTAGAAGAGGGTGGTGACAGTGGGATAAAGAGGAAAAGATAGGTAGGGCGAGGTGGTAAATCTGTAGATTGTTTTTCATATCTGTTCTTCAGAAGACTATAACTTCATTTTCATTGATAAGATATATTTATTAAAGATTTAGTAAAACTTTATCACGACTATTTTGAGCCATTCTGTATGTGAGAAAGGAGAATGTATAATAATGATGGAAAACATCTTCAGCTTGATTCACCCACTGTTTGCTGCTGCTGCTGCTAAGTCGCTTCAGTCGTGTCCGACTCTGTGCGACCCCATAGACGGCAGCCCACCAGGCTCCCCCGTCCCTGGGATTCTCCAGGCAAGAATACTGGACTGGGTTACCATTTCCTTCTCCAGTGCATGAAAGTAAAAAGTGAAAGTGAAGTCACTCAGTCGTGTCCGACCCTTCGTGACCCCATGGACTGCAGCCTACCAGGCTCCTCCGTCCATGGGATTTTCCAGGCAAGAGTACTGGAGTGGGTTGCCATTGCCTTCTCCCACCCACTGTTTACTTAGATATTAATTTACCTCTTCAGATTTTGCATGATTTTTGTAAATGACTGGCCCCAGTTGTGATGCCTTTATTATTCTCATAGTTATGGAGACTTTTGGAAAAGGAAATGGCAACCCACTGTAGTATTCTTGCCTGGAGAATCCCATGAACAGAGGAGCCTGGAGGGCTACATTCCATGGGGTCGCCAAGAGTCAGACATGACTGAGTGACTAAGCACAGCACATGGAAACTTCTCCTAATACATAATTCACTGTCGAAGGATGTTTGTACCTCAGGTGATTCTAGCTTGTTATACGATACCACATGAAGTAAGATACAGACTTTCAAAAATATATCACAAAAAGATTTATTTCCACTGAAGAGAAAAGATTAGATATGGAATTAGAATAAATTTGGCAAGTTGAAAATGGAAAGGGGAAAACTATCTATGTCTTTAAATACTTGTAAATTTTCGGAATAATTTATACTTTGAACTATGGAATGTAAATTGCAAGACTTCCTCCTTTTTTCAAGATTGGAACAAATATTGGGAAATAGTTGGTCTTGAAGTGTAGACACACCAAATTTGAGCTCAGATTTTAAATGTGAGTTGTTAAAGCTCAGACATTAAATTTTTTAGTAGTCCAGCACTGGGAAAGAACTAAAAATTAATGGCAATTATGAAGAGCGCTTAGATGGCCACTTGATTCTTTTCTAGCTCTGTATAACTACCTAGAAAATGTATTAAAAGGAAAAAAGCTGAAAGGTTTATGATGTATGTATATCACCAAAGGAAACCATCACCACCTACCATTATAGCAAATATTCAAGTGAACTAAGCTTGAAAAGAAGGTAATATGAAAAATTTAAGACAAAAGAAACTTCAAACTTGAGACCATTGAAACACATGTTCCAGAAGACAACTTATTAGAACTGCATTAAGTAAAAGCTAATGTTTGTATATTGGTGAGGAGGCAGTGTGGAGTGATATGAAAAATGTTAGAGAAGTTTATTTTTGTAAAAAGCACAAGTTGAAATAGACAATCACTAGGGCTCCAGCTCTGAAATGTTGTCATTATTATTAATGTGACAATGATTTAATTTTTGAAAATTTAAATTGCATATATACCACAGGGATGTATTTTCTGACTTGCTAATGACATAAAAAGATAAAGTCAATGGTCCCTTAAACTCACATTTCTAATCTTATTTTCATCTTTTTAAAAATTTCCTTTGATACACTGTAATTAAGAAGAATACAATTGAACTGACATCACAGATTTTGTCCCTGAGATTTCAGTCATACTGTTCTCAAGCTCTATGCTAAAACTTGCTTCTTTTATTTTAATGGCTGAAGCCTTACTGTTATTATTATTTTTACTATAGTATACTTATTACAGTAAGTTTTGTTTATTGAGAAAGATATCACACACCAAAAAATTCACACAGTGTATTCACAGTTCTGTGCAGCCATCACCACAGGCAATTTTAGAGCATTTTTATTTCCCTAATGAGGAACCCTGTACCCATTAGCAATCATTCTCCATTTCCTCATTTCCTGTAGCCCTTGGCAATCACTAATCTACTTTTTGTCTCTATGGATTTGCCTTTTCTAAGTATTTCATATATATAGAATCATACAATGTGTGGTCTTTTGTTAATCGGCTTCTTTCATTTAGCATAATATTTTTAAGATTCATCCATGTTGTAGCATGTATTAGTACCTAATTCATTTTTACTGCCAAATAATATTTATCTATGAATATTCCACAGTTTAGCCATTCACCAGCTGATAGATATTTGGATTGCTTTCTACTTTTTGATGATATAAACAATGCTGCTATGAACATTCATGTACAAGTTTTTGTGGGGACATATGTTGTCATTTTTTAAGATACAGTCCTAGCAATGAAATTGCTGGGTCATATTGTAACTTTTAGTTTAACATGTTTAGGAAATGCCTGACTGTTTTCTAAAGTGGCTGCACCATTTTACATTCCTCCCATCAATACATGAAGGTTCTGATTTTCCTATATCAATACCTGGTTATTTTATGTCATTTTGACATAGTCATTCTACTAGGTGTGAAGTAGTATCTCATTGTTACTTGATTTGCATTTCTCTAACAATTAATGATGCTAAGCATCTTTTCATGTGCCTTTTGTATGTCTCTTTTTCCCTTCATGGATCACAGCCTTGTTGTGGCGAAGGGGCTTGAGCAACTCAATAAAGCTTTGAGCCATGCCAAGTGTTATGCCCAAGTCGTGAAATCTCCCAATGACCACCAGGGAGCCGATATCCTATGCAAAAGCAAGAGAGTTTTTATTACCAAGCTCGAGCTGGGGCTCCCACCTGATACTGATGTAGCGGCTATAGGGAGGAGCCACGAGTTCTGGGTTACATTGCTTATATAGGGTATTCTCGCGCGAGAAATTTGAAAAACGGGAGTTTCTGGGTTGGGAGACATCTAATTGGTTACCTTCTGTGGAAGGGTTAGGTGTTGGTTTCTGATTGATTCTTATTTTCCCCGGGCTGGCCCCGGGTTCTGATTGGTTCCCATTACCTAGGTAGACTACGTTAAGTCAGGAGATTTTGGTCTGGGGTCTGATTAGCTCGAGGGTGGTGGGGTGAGGTCAGGGGATTTTCAAAGGCTCTTGGATTTTTAAAGGCTCTTTTCCTGGACCCTTACAAAATGGAGTTTTTTTGTTAACAAGATGGAGTAGCTTAGGTCCTTCACAAGCAGGGGCACCCAAATAGTTCTTAGTGAAGAGTTATGACAAAATGTGATCCACTAGACATAGAAATGGCAACCCACTCCAGTATTCTTGCCTAGAGAACCTCGTACAGTATGAAAAGGCATAAGATTCAACACCAGATGATGAGCTCTGCCCAGGTTGGAAGGCGTACAATATGCTTCTGTGGAAGTGCATGTGCATGCCGTTGCTTCAGTCATGTCTGACTCTGTGAGACGCTATGGACTGTAGCCCACCAGACTCCTCTGTCCATGGAATTTCCCAGGCAAGAATACTGTAATGGGTTGCCATTTCCTGCTCCAGGGTTTATTTACTATAAAGTTGGCCGCAAAGTTTGGGGTTTTCATAACATTTTATGGAAACTCAAATGAACTTTTGGGCCAACCAGTATATTTCCAGGAAGTGACACATGCTATTCACAAAATGACCTGAACTAGCTGAGAATTTCATCCCTCACTGCCATGGCATCACTTTTCCCAGGAGCTAACTGCATCACATTTAGTACCTCTTTCATATTGTACAGCAGTTTGTAAAAAGTGAGAAAGCCTTACTCTTTTTTTTTCTCAGGAACCTGTCAGGATGCATTAATGACTATCTCCCTCACTGTGATCCTTACCTGAGCACATCTGATTGGCAGGAGAGGATAGCACTTGGCTGAGTCTTCCTAGAGACTGCCACGCAAACCAGCTTTCATTCCACCCTTGAAAGCAACTCTTAATTCACACTTTCATCTTTGCTTCATTCAAATACTGGGAATATTAAAGATGGGAGTAGACTTACTGGAGAGTATATTTCAGGGCAAGCCTAATGCTACCTGCTAAAATGATTCTTATGCTCAAATGAGGGAGCTTCTTATTGCAAAATTCATCCTTAAAGTGAAGAAAGTAGGGAAAACAACTAGACCTTTCAGGTTTAACCTAAATCAAATCCCTTATGATTATACAGTGGAGGTGATGACTAGATTCATGAGGTTAGATTTGGTAGAGAGAGTGCCTGAAGAACTATGGACAGAGGTCTATAACATTATATAGGGGGCAGTGACCAAAACCATCCCAAAGAAAAAGAAATGAAAGAAGGCAAAGTGGTTGTCTGAGGAAGTTTTACAAAGAGCTGAGGAAAGAAGAGTGAAAGGCAAGAGAGAAAGGGAAAGATATACTCAACTGAATCAGAGTTTTAGAGAACAGCAAGGAGAGATAAGAAAGCCTTAAATGAACAATGTAAAGAAACAGAGGAAAACAATAGAATGGGAACGATGAGAGATCTCTTCAAGAAAATTGGAGATATCAAGGGAACATTTCATGCAAGGATGGGCATGATAAAGGACAGAAATGGTAAGGACCTAACAGATATAGAAGAGATTAAGAAGAAGTGGCAAGAATACACAGAAAAACTATACAAAAGAGTATTAATGACCTGGATAACTACGATGGTGTGGTCACAAACCTAGAGCTGGACATTCTGGAGTGTGAAGTCAAGTGAGCCTTAGGAAGCATTACTACGAACAAAGCTAGTGAAGGTGGTGGAATTCCAGTTAAACTATTTAAAGTCTTAAAAGATGATGCTGTTAACAAGCTGCAGTCAGTATGTCAGCAAATTTGTGGCCACTCAGCAGTGGTCACAGGACTAGAAACAGTCAGTTTGCATTCCAATCCCAAAGAAAGGCAATACCAAAGAAGGTTCAAATTACCATACAGTTGTGGTCATTTCACACGCTAGCAAGATAAGATTCAAAATCCTTCAAGCTAGGCTTTAACAGTATGTGAAATGTGAACTTCCAGATATGCAAGCTGGATTTAAATTGTCAATATTCATTGGATTATGTAGAAATCAAGGGAGTTCCAGGAAAACATCTACTTCTGCTTCACTGTCTATGCTAAAGCTTTCGACGGTGTGGATCACAACAAATTGTGGAAAATTCTGGAATACCAGATGGCCTTACCTGTCTCTTGAGAAATGTATGAGGGTCAAGAAGCAACAGTTAGAATGGGACAGGAATCGGTTCAACATTGGGAAAGGAATATGACAAGGGTATATATTGTCACCCTGCTTATTTAACATATGCAGAGTACACCATGTGAAGGCTGGATGAGTCACAATCTGGAATCAAGATTGCCAGGAGAAATATCAATAATCTCAGATATGCAGATGATACTGCTCTAATGGCAGGAAGTGAAGAGGAACTGCGCTTACCTGATGGGTCATTGGTAAAGAATCTGCTTGCAGTGCAGGAGATGCAGGAAACTTGAGTTCGATTCCTGGGTCGGGAAGATCCCCTGGAGCAGTGCATGGCAATTCACTCCAGTATTCTTCCCTAGAGAATCCCATGAACAGAAGAGCCTGGCGAGCTGCAGTCCATGGGGTCGCAGAGAGTCAGACATGACTGAAGCTATTGAGCATGACTGAGCATGCACACATGTGCAAAAAGGAACTAAAGAGCCTCTTGATGAGAGTGAAAAGGCTGAGTTGAAATTCAACATTATGAAAACTAGGATCATGACATTTGTTCCATCACGTCATGGCAGAAAGATGGGGAAGTGGTAGAAGCAATGACAGATTTTTTTTTCATGGGCTCCAGATTTTATTTTATAAACCACTGCACATGGTGAGTGCAGCCATGAAATTAAGAGGCACTTGCTCCTTGGAAGGAAAGCTATGACAAATCTAGATGGTTTGTCTAGGTTTACTAATTAATGTATTAATAATTATTAATAAAAAGCAGAGACATCACTTTGCTGACAAAGATCTGTATAGTCAAAGCTTTGGTTTTTCCAGTAGTCATGAACTGATGTGAAAGTTGGACCATAAAGAAGACTGAGTGCTGAAGAATTGGTACTTTTGAATTGTGGTGCTGGAGAAGACTCTTGAGTGGTCCTTAGATTGCAAGGAGATCAAACTAGTCAATCCTAAGGGAAATCAAGCCTGAATATTCATTGGAAGGACTGATGCTGAAGCTGAAGTTCCAGTACTTTGGCCACCTGATGGGAAGAGCTGACTCATTGGAAAAGACCCTGATGCTGGGAGAGATTGAGGACAGGAGAAGCGGGGGAACAGATGATGAGATGCTTGGATGGCATCACCGACTTCCCTGGTAGCTCAGACAGTAAAGCGTCTGCCTACAGTGTGGGAGACCCCGGTTCAATTCCTGGGTCGGGAACATCTCCTAGAGAAGGAAATGGCAACCCACTTCTGTATTCTTGCCTGGAAAATCCCATGGACGGAGGAGCCTGGTAAGCTACAGTCCATGCTGTCGCAAAGAGTTGGACACGACTGAGCAACTTCACTTCACTTCACCGACTCAATGGACATGAGTTTTGAGCAAACTCGGGGAGATAGTGAAGGACAAGAAAGCCTGGCATGCTGCAGTCCATGGAGTCAGAAAGAGTTGGACGTGATTTAGTGACTGAACAACGATAACATGGTGTTAGAAAGTGTTCTCATTTCATTCTTTCACACGTAGCTGTCCGGTTTTCTCAGCACCACTTATATTCAGGCAAGCATACTGCAGTGGGTAGCTGTTTCCTTCGCCAGGCGATCTTCCCAACCCTGGGATTGAACCTGGGTCTCCTGCATTGCAGGCTGACTCTTTACTGTCTGAGCCTCCAGGGAAGCCCACTTATTGAAGAGACTCTTTCTCCATTGTATTTTCTTGCCTCCTTGACTCTGCAATTCCATTCTTGGGCACATAATCAGAGATAACTGTAATTAAAAAATATACATGCACCCCAGTGTTAATTGCAGCACTGAATGGATAAAAGGATGTGGTGTACAAATACAAGGAATTATTACTCAGCCATGAAAACAATCAAATAATGCCATTTACAGCAACATTGATGGACCTACAGATTATAATAATAAGTGAAGTAAGTTAGGGAAAGACATATCATATGATATGGTCTATATGTGGACTCTAGAAAGAATACTGATGAAATTATTTACAAAATAGAAATAGACTCAAGTACATATAAAACAAACTTATGGTTACATAGGAGTAGGATAAATTAGGAGTTTGGGATTAAAATATACATATGGCAACCCACTCCAGTACCCTGGAAAATTGCATGGACAGAGGAGCCTGGTGGGCTACAGTCCAAGACTTCACTTCACTGCTATATATAAAATAGATAACTAAGGAAGTCTACTAAATATCTTATAATAATCTACAATGGCAGAGTATTAAAATATATATATATACATATGTATAACTGAATCACTTTACTGTACACCTGAAATGGATGCAGCATTGTAAATCAACTATATAGCAATAAATTAAAAAAAAAAGTAAAAAAGAAACCTACCTCAATCTTTGCTTCCAACTGCTGAAGTCACAGAGGAGAAATGTATTTTCTTACATTTGTTTTGTCACAACTTTTCCTACAGCAGCTGAGCTGCTGAGTGCATAGGCAGTCTCATTGTGGAGTGGGTGGTGGTTCAGGAGCAGTTGGTGGAAGAAGTGTAGAGAGAGCAGCTAGACTGTGAATCTGATTCAGGAAAGTAATGTGAGTGAGGCTGGTTAGAATCTTCTAACCCACAGTCAGTTTCAGTGAATTGATGCCATTTGTATGAGACACTAAAATTAAATAATGGACTTAATTTGATGATTTTCTTTGGCTTTAAGTCCTTCAAAGTACAAATCTTGATAAAGAAAATATAAAAAAAGAAGCTTTTCTAAGAAGTTGTGTTTTTTTTTTGGGGGGGGTTATTACTTCTTTTTTTTAAATTTATTGTTTTTTATTGAAGGATAATTGCTTTATAGAATTTTGTTGTTTTCTGTCAAACCTCAACATGAATCAGCCATAGGTATACATGTATCCCCTCCCTTTTGGACCTCCCTACCATCTCCCACCCTATCCCACCCCTCTAGATTGATACAGAGCCTCTATTTGAGTTTCCTGAGCCATACAACAAATTCCCATTGGCTATATTTTACAAATGGTAATGCAAGTTTCCATGTTACTCTTTCCACACATCTCACCCTCTTCTCCCCTCTCCCCATGTCCATAAATCTATTCTCTATGTCTGTTTCTCCACTGCTGCCCTGTAAATAAATTCTTCAGGACCACTTTTCTAGATTCCATATATATGCGTTAAATACAATATTTATCTTTCTCTTTCTGACTCACTTCACTCTGTATAATAGGTTCTAGGTTCATCCACCCCATCAGGACTGACTCAAATGTGTTCCTTTTCTAAGAAACTTTGAAATACTATGATAACCTCATCCTGCAGTAAACATGAATGGACTAGTCTTTATTGTTTTACACTATAGTTTATTTAGATTTTATGCTCACCTAGTAATCTTTGTATTGCTGAGTTCTGTAAATTCATTGCAGAAGCAATATTAATGGAATTCATATAATCTCAGGATTGTGTACTGATCGCCTCTGTATCTATCAACCATACAAGGCTTTTTAAAATTAATTAATTAAAAAAATCAGGGATCTTAGTAGATCAGTCTTGAGCTGTATGAATGATCTACTGAGAAGGACAATTTGATCAAAAAAATGATCATTGAAGCCAAGAGCTTTGAACTGATTCCTTTTTGATGCAGGCTGATTATTAATGGTCCTATTCACAGTTGTGCCCAAAGAACTCACAGCCTTTCTGGGGAGTTAATTAAAGAGACCAGTAACTCTGTCAGCTGCCAAAGACCCCGCTATTAATGGAATTCATTTTTTTAGTATACATTTGAATGGATTTTTGTCATCCCAAAAAGTGCTGAAATAGAATCTCAGTACTATTTAAGAGGCAGAAGTTTTATAAGTTTGTAGCTATTGAAAGAAAAGAAAAGATAACTAAAGGAAGTGAATAAAATTTGTTTTCACATTTATTCCTTCCCCAGATGAAGGGTGGAATAATTTATTAGCAGGTATTTGAAAGGCTTAACTAAAAACCTGGGCTTCCCTAGTAGCTCAGATAGTAAACCATTTACTTGCAATGGTTTGATACCCGGGTTGGGAAGATCCCCTGGAATAGGAAATTGCAGCCCACTCCAGTATTCTTGCCTGGAGAATTCCATGGACAGAGGAGCCTGGTGGGCTACAGTCCATGGGACTGCAAAGAGTTGGACAAGACTGAGCGACTAACACACAAAATTAACCTGGAATTACTTTAGAGAATGAGAAAATCTTGCTCTAAATTTTTTTTCATTCATGGTGCTACCTTGCCTCTTAGGTACATTGTGTGTGTGTGTGTGTGTGTGTGTGTGTGTGTGTGTGTGTGTATATGTTGGCATTCTCTTTCTGTGGGTGCTACTGGATTTGAGGCTAAAGAACAACAGTTCAGCAGGAAGTCTAGTTTGGGGGATGTCAAAGGTAATTTCCTGACTGTACAAGGAGATGAATCCAGGACCAAAGATTATGTGAATGGAAGCCATTATAGTCTTTCAGACGTGAAAGATATAGGGAAGTGATTATTTCAGTATTATTGTACAGGATCTTGACCACACTATCACTTAAGATAAAAATCTAACTCATTGTTTCTGAGAATTGGCCTTTTTCTTCTCTGGAGGAAATATTACCCCCCCCCCCTTTTTTCTGTCTTCTGTGAAAATAAATTAAAACAACTGTTATTAGAAAGGAAGCTTTTTCAGCCACATAAGAGAGGCACTGCCAGTGCTTGTTTATTTAAAAAATGACTTTGCCAACTCTGCTTCTTTTCCTCCATCTTTCCCATCTTCCTCTCCTTTCCCACTTTCTCCCTCCCTTTCCTCCTTTCCCTCTCTCGCTTCCTCCTAACTCCTTGCTGCTTTTCCCCCTCAACTTCCTGTGACCCCTTATTTCATTGTTTATCTCATTCTGGAGTTCACAGTCAACCCTCTAGTAGAATCCACTTGACATTCCATACAGTTGGCCAGTCAGTACCACAGAAATTGCTAAATGATTGGGCAACAGTGGCCTCCTTAGTCTCTTTTGAATGAAGATGAACACCAGTGTTCTCTTCTCGTTTAGGTATGGCCACTTGAATTCTAACTCTTTATGGTACACAGTGGAAACCTTGTAATGTGCTTGAAGCCACTTTCTCATGGGTAGGGCCTGTCAGGGGATAGGGTACATGGCAAACACATTTTGTTTAATGATCAAATGATTTTTTCAATAATTGTATTCATAGTGAAGAATTTGCTCTTATTAGTGTCTTATGAGTTGTTCCGTGGATTCTGGCCCTGCTGGATGAAGCACTACACCTGTTACTGATGATTGGAGGAGAAAACCTTTCTTTACTGGAAGGAGTGCAGAAAGCAAGTGTGCAGAACAGTAGGGTCTGAGTGTCTAAATTCCTCCATGAGAATGAATCCCTCTCTTCAAATATGAAAGTATTTTCTGTCTACAATGGAACCATCTTTTTTGTACTCATTCACAACTTTTGGCACAGCAAGCGGCTGCCATCATGTGAGCTAGTATGTCTCACCCAAGGGACAGCTGTTCTGGTGAAACAATATCTGTCCACGAGCACAGCAGGTGTAGGTGATGCTGGAGGGCATTTGGGTCTGAGCCAGCCTGAAACTGAGGGTTTACAAATACATTCAACAGATGGGGTTTTGTTTGAAAGAATAGAGCACATAATGGAAAAGTTAAGAAAGAAACAAAAGAGAAGGATGTAAACTTCCTTTTTATGTTTAACAGAATAGATGTGCTATTAACAAAGATTGTGGATTTTTTTTTTTTTAGTATAGTGTTAGTGGGGGAAATTGGAGGCATTAAATACATTTTGTAATTACAGTGATTCCTCACAATTACATATGAGTGCTCAGTGATTCAGTTGTGTCTGACTCTTTGTGACCCTATGGACTGTAGCCTGCCAGGCTCCTCTGTCCATGGGATTCTCCAGGTAAGAATACTGGAATGGGTTTCCATTTCCTCCTCCAGGGGCTATTCCTGACCAGTGGATCTCACCTGTGTTTCCTGAATTGACAGGCAGATTCTTTACCACTGAGCCATCTGGGAAGCTCTCAGCCAAAATTATCTTGTAAAAGAAGAGGAACTCATTACAATTACATAGTCCTTTATAATTTTCAAATTAATTTTAACATTAATGAGCACTTACTAAATACCAGGCACAATTATAGATGCTAGAAATAAGGCCATAAATAAAACAGATATTCTTTCATTAAATCCTCTCAACAAACTGTGAATTAGGCACCAGTATTACCTTTATTTCACATATTAGGAAACTGAGGCACAGAGAGGTGACATAACTTGCCCAAAGTTTCACAGAGGAAGCAGAGAAGACTGTGTTGGCACCCAGACTTTCTTACCCCCAAGTCTGTGCTCCCATGTGCCGCATACCCAGGTCATGCAGTCAGCTCTGGCACTGTGTGCTGTCTTAGCCATAACAATAGCCCATGAGGCAAGCAGGGCAAGTATTTTTCTTCACATTGAAAACATATGAAAAGATAAAAAAATTGGATAGTGCTGTATTTGAATTGCTACATCAAGGAGAAGTTCTGGGGCCTGCTCCTCTATCTCTAGCTTGGTTAATGCCCCAGGCTCCTTGTTGGCTTATCAGCCTCCAATCAGCATGTCCTCCTTCCCCATTCTCCCCACTGTTGAAGAGTGTTTTCTGCCAAACATAGATCTCAACCTCCTCTGCTCAAAACCCTCCAGTGATCTGCCTGTACTCTGGTCAGACTCAAACTTCTTAGCAGGCTCTCTATTTCTCAATCTCTCTTTTAATTGAAATTTAATTGACATATAACATATAATGAAGAGTCTGAGGGACTTTGTAATCAGATGTCTCTTAATTGAATCCTGGCTTTATCACTTACTACTTTTGAGACTTTAAGCCAGTTACTTAACCTTTCTGAGCTTGTTTTCTCAAATGAAAAAGCAAGGATGACTAAAATGGCTTGGAAACTTTTCTGTGGGAAACTGACTTGTTAACAGATAATTATTGCACATAATGCATATTATGGGATACTGCCGTGGGAACACAGAGGAGCAGCAACCAGTGCAGCCCAGAGTCCAGGAAGCTGCCACTAAAGTCTTCATCTTCCTTAGAGCATCTGGCATAGACATGCCTAGAGATACTAAACATTTATTTTTCTGAAAAGTGCAGTCCAAGGTCTTTCTGAGCATTGGGATAGGGCAAGTGATCTTCCATTCATGCATATTTATGATTCTAAGTTAAATTATTAATAGCACTTGGAGAATACTGTTTCTAATATGGGTAGGAAGAATGCTCAGTTTGAAACATTTTCTGAACTTGCTTATAGCTTACTGGGAAAAAAAAGTCTTAGCTTTATTATTTCTTGGAAGATTTGTTTACTTTTCCTAAAATAGAATAGTAAAATAAAATCAATGAAGGATTTAGAATTTTTAAAAGTATGTAATTTTTATTTTAAGCTTTTACTCTTTCATTGGTCCTCCTAAAATAACTTGAGGAATTTTTCCTTGAAGAGGCTTTATGTATCAAATTGGTCAGATGAACATATTTTGAAAATAGTTCTGCCTTTTTGGGTAATATATATTTTATTCCAAAGAAAGTTTTTTTATTATAAATAAAAGCAAAGTTATAAATTTTAAAGAGTCTTGTAGTGAATAGGATGACCTGCCTTAAAGAAAGGTGAACTTAAATATTAAGTGTAGCTGTACACAACCTAAAGCCAGATGTTCTTATTTGAAAACCAAAATTTGTTAGGCTTCTAAGAATAGCTTTTATGTAAGAAAAATAACAACAGTAATGCAGTCAGGAAGGTAAGAATACTTTTTCTGAATAAATTGTGTGTGTATTAAAGAGCTGAAAAGTGTTCCTTTGAAGGCTGCCTGGCTCGATTGTTACAGGGATGACCCTGTTGTCCCCTTCTCCTCCCACCTTCAATATTTCCCAGCATGAGAGTCTTTTCAAATGAGTCAGTTTTTTGAATCAGGTGGCCAAAATATTGGTGTTTCAGCTTCAGCATCAGTCCTTCCAATGAATATTCAGAACTGATTTCCTTTAGGATGGACTGGTTGGAACTCTTTGCTGTCTAACGGACTCTCAAGAGTCTTCTCCAACATCTCAGTTCAAAAGCATCATTTCTTCAACTCTCAGCTTTCTTTATAGTCCAAATCTCACATCCATACATGACTACTGGAAAAAACATAGCTTTGACTAGATGGACCTTTGTTGGCAAAGTAATGTCTCTGTTTTTTAATATACTGTAATGTCTCTGTTTTTTAATATGCTGTCTAGTTTGGTGATAAAATTTCTTCCAAGTAGCAAGCGTCTTTTAATTTCATGGCTGCAGTCACCATCTGCAGTGATTTTGGAACCCCAAAATAAAATCTGTCACTGTTGCTACTGTTTCCCCATCTATTTGCCAAAAGTGATGGGACCAGATGCCATGATCTTAGTTTTCTGAATGTTGAGTTTTAAGCCAACTTTTTCACTCTCTTTTTTCACTTTCATCAAGAGGCTCTTTAGTTCTTCTTTGCTTTCTGCCATAAGGATGGTATCATCTGCATATCTGAGGTTATTGATATTTCTCCCAGCAATTTTGATTCCAGCTTGTGCTTCATCCAGTCCAGCATTTCTCATGATGTACTCTGCGTATAAGTTAAATAAGCAGGGTGACAATATACAGCCTTGAGGTACTCCTTTCCTAATTTGGAACCAGTCTATTGTTCCATGTCCAGTTCTAATGTTGCTCCTTGACCTGCATACAGATCTCTCAAGAGGCAGATCAGGTGTTCTGGTATTCCCATCTTTTAAAGAATTTTCCACAGTTTGTGGTGATCCACATAGTCAAAGGCTTTGGCATAGTCAATAAAGCAGAAATCGATGTTTTTCTGGAACTCTCTTGCTTTTTCCATCATCCAGCAGATGTTGGCAATTTGATCTCTGGTTCCTCTGCCTTTTCTAAATCCAGCTTGAACATCTGGAAGTTCACGGTTCATGCATTGTTGAAGCCTGGCTTGGAGAATTTTGAGCATTACTTTACTAGCGTGTGAAATGGGTGCAATTGTGTGGTAGTTTGAGCATTCTTTGGCATTGCCCTTCTTGGGGATTGGAATGAAAACTGACCCTTCCCAGTCCTGTGGCCACTGCTGAGTTTTCCAAATTTGCTGACATATTGAGTGCAGCACTTTGACAGCATCATCTTTTAGGATTTGAAATAGCTCAGCTGGAATTCCATCACTCCACTAGCTTTGTTTGTAGTGATGCTTCCCACTTGACTTTGCATTCCAGGATGTCTGGCTCTAGGTGAGTGATCATACCATAGTGATTATCTGGATTGTGAAGGTCTTTTTTTTGTATAGTTCTTCTGTGTATTCTATCTGGGACCCTCACATTTAGAGGTCAAGAAAATCAAGAAGAGACAATATAAGAAGTTGTGAAGGAATGGAACATGAATCAGGTAGGGGGAAAACCAAAAGAGCATTTTTGCCCTTTTCCAAGGTTATCATGTAATACTATGTCTTGTCAAAAAGTCGAGTAACTACTATATGGTCTTTTTCTCCCATCCTTTTACAAAAGCTTTCAGTACTTAGAGTTGCTAGAACATATCAATACAAAATACAAATCCTTTTGTTAACTCTCCAATCTTCAGTCCATGGGGTTGCAAAGAGTAAGTGCCAGATTGGAAGGACAGGAAGCCAATTTTTGTAGCAATGTTAACACTAAGATGAGTTTTCCAGTTATTACCTTCGTGTTATAAGTTAACTCCAAATTAATATGTTTGAAGGAAACATTGGTCTAGAATCTTTGTTACATCCTTAGCCTTACTGATCACAAATCTTTATCAGCTAAAATCAGTGAAAAAGTTAATAGTGCCAAACCTGAAAGTTTTTCTGCATCATTGACTTCCTGACTGGGAAAACCTTCGTAGAAAGTTTTTAACAGGTTTCTGTGGTGGTGAGCTAATCTGCTTCTTCTGATGTGGGGGTAACAGGATTGTATAAGTTGTTCTCCGCTGCTGCTGCTGCTAAGTCACTTCAGTCAAGTCTGACTCTGTGCGACCCCATAGACGGCAGCCCACCAGGCTCCCCCATCCCTGGGATTCTCCAGGAAAGAATACTGGAGTGGGTTGCCATTTCCTTCTCCAATGCATCAAAGTGAAAAGTGAAAGTGAAGTTGCTCAGTCGTGCCCAACTCTTAGCGACCTCATGGACTGCAGCCTACCAGGCTCCTCCATCCATGGGATTTTCTAGTCAAGAGTACTGGAGTGAGGTGCCATTGCCTTCTCCAAGTTGTTCTTTAGGGAATGATTATGTAAGAACTGACTTGTTCAGTTCAGTTCAGTCGCTTAGTTGTGTCCGACTCTTTGTGACCCCATGAACTGCAGCACGCCAGGCCTCCCTGTCCATCACTGGCTTGAGTTGTCTTTTAAAACTACCCTGCTACCCGGAAGGTAATTTTAATAAATTATTTTACCACATGAATTAAATATAGCAAAATGAAAGCATCATTATTTAGGGTAGCTGTCACCACAGTCTTTAATATTTTCTCAGCGTTATTTTCCTTGAAGATATGTTTTGAGGTAATTAACAATAATAATACTTAAATTTTCAGAAGTACAAACTTTTGGGTGAACATTTATATTCTGTGTCTGTCTCTGGTCCCCTGCCCTGTGCTGTGTTTACTTGCTCAGTCATATCCAACTCTTTGTGACCCCATGGACTGTAGCCCACCAGGCTCCTCTGTCCATGGGGATTCTCCAGGGAAAAATACTGTAGTGTGTTGCCATGTCTTCCTCCAGGGGATCTTCCCAATCAAGGGATTGAGCCCAGGTCTTCTGCATTGCACTGCAGAGTTTTTACCATCTGAGCCTCCAGGGAAGCCTTCTGGTCCCCCAGCATCATCTAATTATTTCATAACTTGAAAGTGCATAATTTCAGTTTTGTAGATAATAATGTTGCATAGATCAAAATTGTCATGAATAAGTCCTTTGTCTGGTAAGTAAAATGGGAGAAATGAACTAAATTTCATTAAAAAGTGAAAATGAAAGTGAGAGTTGCTCAGTGGTGTCCAACTCTTTGCAGCCCCATAGACTATATAGTCCATGAAATTCTCCAGGCCAGAATACTGGAGTGGTTAGCTGTTCCCTTTGCCAGGGGATCTTCTCAACCCGGGGATCGAACCTAGGTCTCCTGCATTGCAGGTGGATTCTTTACCAGCTGAGCTACAAGGGAAGCCCAAGAATACTGGAGTGAATAGGAGTGGGTAGCCTATCCCTTCTCCAGCAGATCTTCCCCACCCAGGAATTGAACCAGGGTCTCCTGCATTGTAGCCAGATTCTTTACCAACTGAGCTATCAGGGAAGACTAGATAAACTTCACCACGCTATTATATATAAGCCCTCAAAGAAGACAGGCTCTTTGGTTGAGTGTGTAGTTTTTTTTTTTTTTTTAAGGATCTAGATCCACTAGATTTAAACAGTAGATATAAAATAGAGAGAATATGAACTTGGCTTGAGTTCTCTAGTTCTATGCATGGCATTCATGCTTTTTTGGAGACTTAGGTGCTGGTCCAGGTAAGCACATTCTCATCTGTATTTCCTTCCAGCTTGGCCACCATCCATACTCCTGTGTTAGCTCAGCTATAACTTTAATTGAGACCAAGTCAGTGCCTTCCAGTTCAGTGCAGGGAAACTCTGGCCTTTTTAGTACAACTCAGCCTGATCTTCCATGCTGGATGATGGAGGGAGAAGTGTATCCATGGAAGGTGTAACCAAGCCTGGTCCTGACTCTGCCTGCCTCCCTCCACTTTCCTCCCCTGGCGGCTGTCTGCAGTCCAGCTGCCATCACAGGCCTGGTTCTGGGGGCTTGCTCTCCTCACGCTCGCTTCCACGTGAGGACACAGAAAACTTTTTCCAGTTTTCATTAGCACAGCTCATGGCATGGTGAAGCACTCACACATGGGAAGTTAGAGGCTTTGGGGTAACAGATTGGAAACCAGCAAGGGAAGGAAATGCAATAGGCAGTTTAAGCCCTTCCATATAACTTTATCTGCACAGCCCCCAAACACTCCAGTTCCAGGCTTTGCACATGCTATTTCCCTCTTCTCAGTCTACTCTTCCAATCTGTGTCTGACTAGCTTCTTCTTACTCTTTAGATTTCAGAGTAGGTAAGATTCCCCCAGTTCCCAAGGTCTGGTTTAGATTGGCCATATAGACTCTAGTAAACCCACAGCTGCCTGTTCATCACCCTGTTTTGCAGTCACACATCATGTTAGGCCTTCTGCTTGCAGAGGTAGGCATTTTGTCTGTCTTTTCCAGCACTGTGTCCTCAGCACCCAGAACTGTGCTTGATGCACAGTGGGCACTTAATAAATAATTTATGGTAGACAAGAAAAGTCAGAGCTGTCAATCGTTTTCTGTTCATTATTAACGAAGTCTGACTTTTTTAAAAAAGTCTGAGTGAGTCAAAGTGAATGGGAGTTCAGAAAAAAACAGCTGAAACTCTGCCATCCAGTTTCCTTTGACCTTATTGGATGATGCTTTCTTCATTGTAATGTTTCAGGATAGGGATTGGATTTTATTTGGAAAGCTGGTAGGTTTCTTATAAAAGGTGTAAATTGACCACTGAATTCAAGAGGCAGAGAGATAGGGCATTTTCTCAGACTTGAAGATAATATGGAATGGGGTAGCTGGTACAGGCTGAGTGGCAGTTGTGGTGTTGATGATTATGGAAATTGGAAAACTGTCCATTCTGTTTAATTTGAACTTTTAAAAAAATGAGTGAATTTCCTAAAAGGCATATGTAGCCATAGGAAAATGTTCGGACTCAGTGAAATATGGTTCTCGATATTATTGGATGACATTTGATTTAGAGATAGCTATATTATCTTTTTTCTTATTTTTAAAATTTATTTTTAATTGGAGGATAATTGCTTTAAATATTGTGTTGGTTTCTGCTATATATCAACATGAATCAGCTATAGGTATATATGAAAGAAAAGAAAGTGAAGTCGCTCAGTTGTGTCCAACTCTTTGCGATCCCATGGACTGTAGCCTACTAGGTTCCTCCGTCCATGGGATTTTCCAGGCAAGAATACTGGAGTGGGCTTCATTTCCTTCTCCAGGAGATCTTACCGACCCAGGGACTGAACCCAGGTCTCTCACACTGTAGGCAGATGCTTTACCATCTTAGCCACCAGGGATAGGTATATATAGAACTATGTTATTGAGCAACATTTACGGGCTGGGACTTTATGTGAATTATTACCTTCTTTAACACAGTAATCTATTGAGGTGCGAATTTTACTTTAGAGGTAAGAAGACAAGCTCAGAGGGACTAATTAGCTTTAGAGTTGCAAAACTATGAACAATAGAGCTGGGAGCTATTCACTTATTCAGTCATAAAAAAATATTTGTTGGCAATTAGAGTTTTTCATCACTGGCTTTGTGTTTTTTAATGGCAACAAGTACATTAAATTTAGAACCTCCTAGATTTTATTCCAGAAAGAGCCATGTAGAAAAGAGCACTAAAATAAGTAGATAATGTCAGTATAAGGGAGAAACGTCACCATTTAACTCATTCAAAAGTGTCTAGGGCTGTAAGTTCTGTAACTTCTGTTATAACTTCAATGTGTTGTCTCTTTAATAATAACTTTAATATGTTGATTCTTCAGCCCCTAGAATAATGCCTGGAACATGGTGGACACTTAATAAGTAATTTATGGTGGATGAGAAAAGTCAAGTCAGGCCCATAAATTATTTTTTACTCAGTATTAACAAAGTGTGATATTTCCCCCCATGGTTCTGTGTAAGGTATTTCACTGAATGTAAGTTATGAAGGACTTTAAGGATCAAATTCATGATACGGTTACACTTGGGTTTCCCAGGCGGTGTTAGTGGTAAAGAACCCACCTATTCTTATGCAGGGGACATAAGACTTGGGTTTGATCCCTGGGTTGGGATGATCCCCCAGAGGAGGGCATGGCAAAACCACTCCATTATTCTTGCTGGAAGAATCCCATGGACAGAGGAGCCTGATAGGCTACAGTCTACAGGTTTGCAATGAGTCAGACATGACTGGAGCGACTTAGCATACACACACATTGTTATACTCACTGTTGAATAAAATTCTGAGGGGAACTAAGTTTCTTGTTGTCTACATCTTTAAGACAGAAGATACAGATGCAACAGTTGTTTAGAATAATAGATACAGGAAGTAATAAATATGTTGGCTTAAAACACAAGTATCATCAGCTGGCAGCAAGGCAAACACATTTTATGTGAATGAGAACTTCGCCCATTGATTGACATTCAAAATCCACTGGTAAAACCAGGAACACATGAGTGGGAAGAGCTGAGAATCGATCAGATTGGAGCAGCTCTCCAAAAATACAGAAGGCCAGGAGGTGGTGAGAAAAATGCCAGACAACAGATTGCAGAAAGGAAGCAAGCCAAGAAATGTTCTATTTGGCCTTAACAGAGGCATATGGTGACAGGAAGTATTCAGTGAGGGGTAATTGTGCTAAAAATCACAGACTATAAAATTATTCATCTATATTTTGAGGTTTGGGGAAAAAATTAAAACTTTGGCTAGTGTTTATTAAAAGAAACAGTAATAGTGCTGAAACAGAGGATTAAGTGTGTATTTGTGTCAGGATAACAGAAATGTGATATGGGTTATTCCATTAGAGGTTTTGTTTACTTAGAGACTGTGACCAAAATTATTTTAAAAGTTTTGTTTTTCACATTTTGATGTAATAAACAATTCCCCTAAGAATGGCAATAGGATGGCAATTTTAATTTTTTAACCAAAAGAAAGTACAAAACATTTTTGGATTTTTTTCTATATCCCATACCAAAGGCCATTAGAAAGACCTTTGGTATGGTATATAGAAAAGGAGAAATAAAAATGTTGAGGCTTAAGGTACAGAAGTTTAATTAGAAAGTTGAGGGGAAAATATAGCAGGGAGAATGGATCATTTGGCATGGTATTGGGAGAATTTGAAAAAAATTCATTCAATGTTTTAAGGTAGATACAGTCAAACACTTAGAACTGGGAATAGGTTTTAAGTAAAGGACTTAATTGTCTGTGCTTAAATTTTTTAAATTGAAATGTAGTTGATGTATAATATTATTTCAGGTATACTACATAATGATTTGACATCTAAGTACATTATGAAATGATCACTATGATAAGTTCATTGACCATCTGTCCTCATACAAATTTATTAAAATGTTATTGACTATTTACTTATGCTCTATATTCCATTTTAGGATTTATTTATTATGTAACTGGAGGTTTATACTCTTAATCCCCTTTATGAATTTCCTCCACCCACTCCCACTGCCTTCCCGTTTGGCAACCACACTTGTTCTCCGGATCTGTGAGTCTGTTTTCATGTTGCTTTGTTTCCTAGATTTCACATATAAGTGAGATCGTACAGTATCTGTCTTCTGACTTATTTCACTTAACATAATACTCTCTAAATCCATCCATGTTGTCACAAATGGCAAATTTAATTTTTTATGACTGATTAATATTTAATTGTATATATATATATATACATCTTTATCTATTGATGGACAATTAGGTTGCTTCTGTATCTTGGCTATTATAAATAATGCTGCGTTCTACATAGGGGTGCATATATCTCTTTGAATTAATTAATGTTTTTGCTTTCTTCAGAAAAAGGGCAATTACTAAATTGTGTCATAGTTCTTAATTTTAATTTTTAAATAAAATTTTAATTAAAATAGTTTTTAATTTTTTGAGGAAACTCCATGCTATTTTCCATAGTAAACTGCTGTACCAGTTTACATTCCCACCAGGAGTTATTAGGGTTCCTCCCGCCCACTTTTTTTTTTTTTGCATTTTCACCAGCACTTGTTATTTGTTGTCCTTGAAGATAGATATCAAGTGACATTCTGACAAGTGTGAGATGGTATTTTGTGGTTTTGATTTGTATTTCCTTGTTGGTTAGTGATGTTGAGGTTTTTTTTTTTAATGTGCCTGTTGATGATCTGTATGTCTTCTTTGAAAAGTGTCTATTTGGATCCTCTGCCCATTTTCAAATCAGATTGGTTGTTTTTTGACATCGAGTTGTAAGTTCTTTGTATGTTTTGCATACTAGTCCTTTATCAGGCATATAATTGGCAAATATCTTCTCCCATATACTAGGCTGAGTTTTCATTCTGTTGGTACTTTCCTTCACTGTGTAGAAGTTTTTTAGTTTGTTGTGTTTCCATTTGTTTATTTTTGCTTTTGTTTCCCTTGCCTCAGGAGAAAAATCCAAAAAGAATATTTTAAAACCAGTGTCAAAGAGTGTACTACCTATGTTTTCTTCTAGGATTTTTTTTTATCATTTTAGGTCTTACATTTAAGTCTTTAATCCATATTTGAGTTTATTTTTGTACATGGTGTGAGGAAGTAATCTGGTTTGATTCTTTTACAATTAGCTGTCCAGTTTTCCTAATACTGTTTATTGAAGAAGCTGTCTTTTCCCTTTTGTACATTCTTGCTTGCTTTTTTACAGATTAATTGACCATATACATGTGGATTTGTTTCTGGGCTATTCTATTCCATTGATCTATGTGTCTGTTTTTGTGCCAGTACCATAATGGCTTGATTACAATACCGCTGTAGTACAGTTTGAAATCAGAAGTTTAATACCTTCAGCCTGTTTTCATTTCCTAAGGTTACTTGGACATTTGGGATCTTTCGTATTTCCATACAAATTTTAGAATTATTTGTTCTAGTTATGTGAAAAATGACTTAGGTATTTAGACAGGGATTGCATTCAATCTGTGGATTGTGTTGATTAGTATGACCATTTTATTTTAATTCTCCCAATCTATAAACACAGTATATCTTTCAATTTGTTTGTGTTGTCTTAAGTTTCTGTCATTAGTCTTTTAGTTTTCTGAGTATGTGTCTTTTACCTCATCAGCTAAATTTATTCCTAGATATTTTATTCTTTTTTATGTAATTGTAAATGTAATTGTTTTCTTAATTTCTCTTTCTGATAGCTCATTCTTAATGTATAAAAATGCAATAGACTTCTATATATGGTATATATATTATTATATTATATATAATACAATACTGCTATTATATTATATACAATATAATACTGTAAATATTATATATAATATATACTGTAATATATATAGTGTATATATTATATATTACTATATAGTATATATATTATTACTATATAATATATAAAACTATATATATTATAGGAGAAGGCAATGGCACCCCACTCCAGTACCCTTGCCTGGAAAATCCCATGGACGGAGGAGCTGCAGTGGGCTGCAGTCCATGGGGTCGCTAAGAGTCGGACACGACTGAGCGACTTCACTTTCACTTTTCACTTTCATTCATTGGAGAAGGAAATGGCAACCCACTCTAGTGTTCTTGCCTGGAGAATCCCAGGGATGGGGGAGCCTGGTGGGCTGCCATCTATGGGGTCGCACAGAGTCGGACATAATTGAAGTGACTTAGCAGAATATATATTATATACAGTATATATATTATTAGTATATATATTACTATTAGAAGCATATATACTTCTAATTCTATATCCTGCAACTTTACTGAATTTACTGATGAGTTCTAAGTTTTTTGGTAATGCTTTTAGGATTTTCTATATATAGTATCGGTCATGTGCAAACAGTGACAGTTTTACTTCTTTCCAATTTGGATTGTTTTTATTTCTTTTTCTTCTCTGAATTATGACTTCTAATACTATACTAAATAGAAATGGCAAGAATGGGCATCTGTATTCTTGTCCCTTATCTTTGAAGAAGTGCTTTCAGCTTTTTACCATTGACTGTGATGTTGGCTATAGAATCATTTTATCATGTAACAAAAATATCCCCTTTTATACCGACTGAAAATGCATCAAAGAATGAATCTGGGAAAAATGAAAATAATGTATATCTTTTGTTTCTCAGAAAATTCTAACAGTTTATTAATATAGGTAATATAATTTTATTATAGTCATTCCTATATAAACAATGCTTTTATTGCTACTGTGGATGAATTGCCTTTCAATAGTATTTTATAGTTGTTATTGCTGGAGTATAAGAACTGTTCAGTTTTTGTATATGTATCTTGTTTTTGGCCATTTTGCTTACCTCTCAAATAACAGTTCGGTTGATCCTTTCATTTTTTTCTGAATATACAATATAATTTGTATATAATGTTTGCATTTTCTTTTTCAGAGTTTATATATCTTAATTTATTCACATGTGTATAGTAAAAGTTAAGAATTTCTAGTATATTGTTACATAACAATACCATTAGGTATCTTTTCCCTCTGACTTTTAAGGGAATGGCTCTGTATCACTGCATGATGGTCCATGTGCCTACTTGAGCATGTAAATGACGATATTCTACACTTGCAGATTCAATATGTTAAGCCTTAATTAGCCTTTAATTCGTTTTATCAAATGTTGTTTTGACTTGAAATAATTTTTTTTTAAAAGATATTGCAAAAAACTCTGGGGCAGATTGTTCTAATATATTCTGTTTTCTGATGTTTCACTTAGATTTTTATGTCTCTTTTCATAAAGGAGATTGGCTTTATCAATGAAAAATGTTCCCTGCCATATCAGTTGCAAATGGTGTTGCAACCTTCAAGCCATCACATTACAGCTGCCCTAACAGTGAGCCTTAAGAGAACTCAGGATAGAAACAAGATGCCCCACCATCTAGCAGTCAGACACTGCAGTCACCCTCCTTCTCACTTGTGTATCTGAGGGGATTCAGGATGGAGAAAAGCAGGATACTGACCCTAGAGAGCTAAGATACGTATCAAAGGAATAATTTAATAAACCCTGATTCTTGCATCTTCCCATACATAGAAAAAGGTCTTCCCTGGTGGCTCAGTGGTAAAGAATCCACCTGCCAAGGCAGGAGACACAGGGGACATGAGTTCAATCCTTGTGTAGAGAAGATACCCTGGGTAAGGAAATGGCAACCCACTCCAGTATTTTTATCTGGAAGTCCCCACCAACAGGGGAGCCAGGCGGCCTACAGTCCATAGGGTTGCAAAAAGAAGGACACGACTTAAGTGACTGAGCATAAGTACGATAACATAGGAAAGTGTTAAATTCATTAACTTGAGATGTCTGATTATCTTTAATTAACAGTAATCTTTTGATGTTCTGATTACCTGGTCTTGGTTGCAAAAACTCCTATGTATCCTGGCTCCTCCCTTCCCTCTTCAGAGCTGTCTCTCAGAGCTACTGAGAGCCTGTATCCCTGGCTTAAGTGCTCATATTGTCCCCAATAATTCTCAGCTTTTAGGTTGTGCATTTTTTTCAGTTGGCTTTTCTATTTTTTATAATTTTTGTCAGATTTGGAATTAGAGTTGTAATTTATTTTCAGAAAATCATTTAAGGAGATCAACATATTTATTAATGTAATAGTAAATATATTTAGGTCTGTATCATAGGAAAATTACATTTCTTAACACTGTGTGATTATCTGCTCTTTTCCTTTAATTGCCTAAGACTGGCCAAATTAAGCATGGCAAACACTTAAGTGTTGTAGTAAAGTAAAAAGTATTTTACCATCTAAATCTGTTTTTTTTCTGCTCCCCTCATAGTTGGATCTGCAGACTTTTCATTGCTGTGCTCTGTAGGCTAATGGTTTCTTTGGGGAAGAAAATAATAGATATAATGAAGGGTTTACTTTCAGGATGTGCATTACTGACTTCTTGTCCTCCAGTGTGCAGAGAAGGGACTGAATCTTAATGTTTATGTCCCTTGTGTGACTGATCAGCAAATAACCTCTACCCCATTCCATTTCCTGGACTTGGCAATTTAAAGTTCCTGTCCCTGTGTCTCACTGAAGTAGGGATCATTCCCAATGGGTGAATTCCCTTTTCTTCTCCAAGTTTGCCCAAAGAATCCCTAACATTTGCCTAACAAATCCCCTATCCTTCTCACTTTTAAAAGAGAAACACTTGAAATTTCTTTGTCTCCCTTCAAACAGCCTATCTTTTCAGCAGGAGAAAGGACAATTTGAATTATAGTTATAGATCCTCACTTAAAATTTGATTTAGGCTAAATATTTTGTGCTTACATTTTCATCCATCTTATAATCCTAATTAATATCACATCCTGATTTAAAACAAAAGTTAAAATGAAAAGGTAGTGTTTTCTCATTGTGTTCTCCCATTTTAATTAATGTGTGACTGTGCATAGCATTCCATTTTAGCACATTTTTCTCTATATATTATTTCTATTTTTTGAATTTATTATTTCTGCTTTTTTCATTAGCAGGTTTGCTACAAGTTTGTCTAGTACAGGATTTTGCAAGCTGTCCTCAGAATATTAAAAAAGAGGGCAAATAAGCTTGGTAAATTGTAGTAAATACCCTCCTTGAGGATTCAAAGTACATATTAACATAAGAAAAGATCTAAGAAGTTTTAAAGTAAAAGAGAAAACTCCTGGTCTATTTAATGTTTTAAAGGACTTAAAAATAAAGAACTTATTTGTGTAGAGGAAGAGTTTCTTGGCACAGTTACTGACTTTTTCTTAACACTAGTTTGGAAAGCGTTAGTCTATTTTATCCCTTGAGAAGGGAATGGCAACCTACTCCAGTATTCTTGCCTGAAAAATCCCATGGACGGAAGAGCCTGGTGGGCCCCAATCCATGGGGTCACAAAGAGTCAGACACAGCTGAACGACTAACACACAGTCTATTTTATCAACATTATTATTTCTTCAAAAAAGGGGCTTTGGAATTTGTTTATTCAATTCAGTTTTTCCATCTTATTTGTTTACTTTTACTTATTTTTAAAGAAAATTTCCATCTTTTTAAATTTTTAAATAGGGTTTTCCATTTATTTTAATATGTAAATATGAAAAAATAATGATAATATCTCTGAATACATATACATTTGACCAATCCTAACTCACTAAATCCTGAGTGAAAGTCGCTCTGTCCTGTCAGATTCTTTGCAATCTCATAGATTTTAGCCTGTCAGGCTCCTCTGTCCGTGGAATTCTCCAGGCCAGTGTACTGGAGTTGGGTAGCTGTTCCCTTCTCCAGGGAATCTTCGCAACCAAAGGATTGAACCCAGATTTCCCACATTGCAGGAGGATTTTTTAACCATCTGAGCCACCAGGGAAGCCCCAAAATACTGGAGTTGGTAGCCTATCTCTTCTCCAGGGAACTTCTTGGCCCAGAAATCGAGCTGGGGGTCTCCTGTATTGCGGGTGGATTCTTTTACCAGCTGAGCTAACAGGGAAGCCCTAAAGGGACAAATCCTAAAGGTTTTGGTAAAGCAAACTCATTATTGCTATTTAATTTTTATTTTTTTCTTTTAAAAAATTGCGTAATTTTTTAGGAAAAAAGTTTTAAACTTTCTAATTTTATTTGTTGTTGTTCAGTTGCTCAGTCTTGTCCGACTTTGTGACCCCCATGGACTACAGCATGCCAGGCTTCCCTGTCCTTCATTATCTCCTGGAGTTTACATAAACTTCTCCATTGAGTTTGTGATGCCATCCAACCATTTCATCCTCTGCGTCCTCCTCTCTTCCTGCCCTCAATCTTTCCCAGCAGGGTCTTTTCCAGTGAATCAGCTCTTTGCATCAGGTGGCCAAAGTATTGGAGTTTCAGCTTCAGCCTTGGTCTTTTCAATGACTATTCAGAGTTGATTTCCTTTAGGATTGACTGGTTTGATATCCTTGCTGTCCAAAGGACTCTCAAGAGTCTTCTCCAGCACCATAATTTGAAGGCATCAGTTCTTTAGCACTCAGCCTTCTTTATGGTCCAGCTCTCACATCCATGAATGACTACTGAAAAAAAACGTAGCTTTCACTATACAGACCTTTGTCAGCAAAGTGATGTTTCTGTTTTTCTTTTTTTAAAAATTGTTATTTATTTTAATTTGAGGCTAATGACTTTACAATATTGTGGTGGTTTTTGCCATATTGACATGAATCAGCCATAGGAGATGCCTCTGCTTCTTAATACACTGTCTATGTTTGTCATAGCTTTTCTTCCAATGCGCAGTGTCTATTAATTTCATGGTTGCAGTCACCATCCGCAGTAATTTTGGAGCTCAAGAAAATAAAGTCTGTCACTGTTTTAATTTTTTTTTTCCTATTTGCCATGAAGTGGCAAGGGGACTGGATGCCATGATCTTAGATTTTTGAATGTTGAATTTTAAGCCAGCTTTTTCACTCTCTTCTTTCACTTTCAGCAAGAGGCTCTTTAGTTCATCTTTGCTTTCTGTCATTAGGATGTTGTCATATGCATATCTGAGGTTATTAATATTTCTCCTGGCAATCTTGATTCCATCTTGAGCTTCATCCAGTCTATTTCAAGTGATGTATTCTATATATAAGTTAAAAATAAGCAGGTGACAAGCCTCTTTTCAAACTTTTTATTAATTACAAGTTTTGTTGTATGGTTATTAGAGAATGTGATCTATAGTTTTATTTATACAACTTTGCCTTTTATTTATTTATTTTTTAAAATATAAATTTATTTATTTAATTTTATTTTTTTCCTAGGCATTTTTTTTTTACTTTATTTTTCTTTAAAATACTGTTTTGGTTTTGCCATACATCAATATGAATCTGCCACAGGTATACATGTGTTCCCAATCCTGAACCCCTCTCCCACCTCATTCCCCATACCATCTCTCTGGGTCATCCCAGTGCACCAGCCCCAAACATCCTGTATCCTGCATCGAACCTAGACTGGTGATTTGTTTCTTATATGATACTATTCTTGTTTCAATGTCATTCTCCCAAATCATCCTACCCTCTCCCTCTCCCACACAGTCCAAAATACTGTTCTATACATCTGTGTCTCTTTTGCTATCTCACATACAGGGTTATCGTTACCATCTTTCTAAATTCCATATATATGCATTAGTATACTGTATTGGTGTTTTTCTTTCTAGCTTACTTCACTCTGTATAATTGGCTCCAGTTTCATCCACTTCATTAGAACTGATTCAAGTGTATTCTTTTTAATGACTGAGTAATACTCCATTGTGTGTATGTACCACAGCTTTCTTATGCATTCATCTGCTGATGGACATCTAGGTTGCTTCCATGTCCTGGCAATTATAAACAGTGCTGTGATGAACATTGGGGTACATGTGTCTCTTTCAATTCTGGTTTCCTTGGTGTGTATGCCCAGCAGTGGGGTTGCTGGGTCTTAAAGCAGTTCTATTTGCAGTTTTTTAAGGAATCTCCACACTGTTCTCCATAGTGGCTGTACTAGTTTGCATTCCCACCAACAGTATAAGAGGGTTCCCTTTTCTCCACACCCTCTCCAGCACTTATTGCTTGTACACTTTTGGATTGCAGCCATTCTGACTGGCGTGAAGTGGTACCTCATTGTGTTTTGTTTTGCATTTCTCTGATAATGAGTGATGTTGAGCATATTTTCATGTGTTTGTTAGCCATCTGTATGTCTTTTTTGGAAAAATGTCTATTTAGTTATTTGGCCCATTTTTTTGATTGGGTTATTTTTCTGGAATGGAGCTGCAGGAGTTGCTTGTATATTTTTGAAATTAGTTGTTTGTCAGTGGCTTCATTTGCTATTATTTTCTCCCATTCAGAAGGCTATCTTTTCACCTTGCTTATAGTTTCCTTTGTTGTGCAGAAGCTTTTAAGTTTAATTAGGTCCCATTTGTTTATTTTTGCTTTTATTTCCAGTATTTTGGGAGGTGGGTCATAGAGGATCCTGCTGTGATGTATGTCGGAGAGTGTTTTGCCTATGTTCTCCTCTAGGAGTTTTATAGTTTCTGGTCTTATATTTAGATCTTTAATCGATTTTGAGTTTATTTTTGTGTATGGTGTTAGAAAGTGTTCTAGTTTCATTCTTTTACGAGTGGTTGACCAGTTTTCCCAGCACCACTTGTTACAGAGACTGTCTTTTCTCCATTGCATATTCTTGCCTCCTTTGTCAAAGATAAGGTGTCCATAGGTGCGTGGATTTATCTCTGTGCTTTCTATTTGCTTCCATTGATCTATATTTCTGTCTTTGTGCCAGTACCATTCTGTCTTGATGACTGTGGCTTTGTAGTAGAGCCTGAAGTCAGGCAGGTTGATTCCTCCAGTTCCATTCTTCTTTCTCAGGATTGCTTTGGCTATTTGAGTTTTTTTGTATTTCCATACAAATTGTGAAATTATTTGTTCTAGCTCTGTGAAAAATACTGCTGGTAGCTTGATAGGGATTGCACTGAATCTATAGATTGCTTTGTGTAATATACTCATTTTCACTATATTGATTCTTCTGATCCACGAACATGGTTATATTTCTCCATCTATTAGTGTCCTCTTTGATTTCTTTCACCAGTGTTTTATAGTTTTCTATATATAGGTCTTTAGTTTCTTTAGGTGGGTATATTCCTAAGTATTTTATTCTTTTTGTTGCAATGGTGAATGGAATTGTTTCCTTAATTTCTCTTTCTATTTTCTCATTATTAGCGTATAGGAATGCAAGGGATTTCTGTGTGTTGATTTTATATCCTGCAACTTTACTATATTCATTGATTAGCTCTAGAAATTTTCTGGTGGAGTCTTTAGGGTTTTCTATGTAGAGGATCATGTCATCTGCAAACAGTGAGAGTTTTACTTCTTCTTTTCTAATTTGGATTCTTTTTATTTCTTTTTCTGCTCTGATTGCTGTGGCCAAAACTTCCAAAACTATGTTGAATAGTAGTGGTGAAAGTGGGCACCCTTGTCTTATTCCTGACTTTAAGGGAAATGCTTTCAATTTTTCACCATTGAGGATAATGTTTGCTGTGGGTTTGTCATATATAGGTTTTATTATATTGAGGTATGTTCCTTCTATTCCTGCTTTCTGGAGAGTTTTTATCATTAAATGGATGTTGAATTTTGTCAAAGGCTTTCTCTGCATCTATTGAGATAATCATATGGTACCTATTTTTCAATTTGTTAATGTGGTGTATTACATTGATTGATTTGCAGATATTGAAGAATGCTTGCATCCCTGTGATAAAATTACTCAGAAATTTGTCTATGACCAGTTATGTAACTAGTCATTATGTTACATTTGTATGCTTAGAAGATGAAATCCTCATTTCTAGATTGTCAAGTTGAATATGTTTTGATTAATGTTTATCTTTCTTTTTAAAAATCTCTGCTATTCTTCTTTTTGTCTGCTTGACCTACTGAAAATTGATTAAAGTTGGTTGGTCTCTTATGTAATTGTCCTTTGACAGTTTTCTGCTTATATCTCCAAAGGTGTTTTTGTATGTACTTTTCTTGATGCATTAATCAGACTTATATGTACTCAGTAATATTGTAACTTCAAAATATGTCTTCGTTTTAGAAAAAGTTAAAGGCAACTCTGCAAATTAGCTTACTTTTTTATTTTTTGATTTGTTTTATATGCATCATACATATTCTTTTTTTTTTTCAGAAGGAAGAAAAATGTATTTATTGAACAAAATTACTTTGGTGGAATGCTCTTGTAAAATTCCTGGTGACTCAGAAAACATTGTCTGAATTAGCACATAGTTCTCAGTTGGTGGAGATGAAGCACTGATCTTTAAAAAAAGTATTTCCATGTCATTTTATTTTAGATATATTTATCAGAAGTTGTAGAGTTAGTTATTTCTCATCACATATTAGGCTTTTTATCATTTTGATATTAAAATATAAAAGATTCATGTTGATTGTCATAATTATAATGTTTAATCTTGTCATTCTTTTGTGTTCTATTACTCTTTGCTTTCTATTCTGCATTTTGCAACAAAGGTCATCATCTTTTAATTTCTATAATGATTTAAAAAGTAGAAATGTCTTTTAAATTCCACTATTGCTGACTATAAAGATAATATAGATTTATAATCTTTTTATTAATATAAAAATATAAATTCTCTTTTAATATTTATTGGTTATTTGTATTTAACTTATGTTTTTACTTTGATTTTTCAGCTTCCATACTTTTATCTTGTTAAGAAACTGCTACAGTTTCTTTTTTCTTACTGTATTTTGTGGTTCTTGAGTTAATTTCAAGTCTAAGGTATTTATAAAACTCTGTTCAAGCAATAGTTTGAATTAATACTCCCTTTATATGCCTACAGACAGAGACAGGGTGAAAACTTTGCCTGATTCTTATTTAGGAAAATTTTTAGTAGAAAATTCAACCTGCCTGTTTCTTGGATAAAGATGAGCCATAATTGAAAGATAATCTGTCAGAGTTGTTAAGATATTGACAATGTACTTAAAATAATGCAAAGATTGCTCAAAGTCAGATACTTTTAAAAGTAAAATATTTTCCTAAAAAGTTACTTAATACCAATAAGTCCAAGTAGATATTTTAAATTAGTGGTTTTCAAGGGGAGATTGCTCCCCAGGGATCGTTTATGTATGTCTGGAGATATTTTTGGTTGTCACAAATCTGGGAGGTTTTACTGGCATCTGTTGTTCAGAGGTCATCAGTTCAGTTCAGTTCATTTCAGTCACTCAGTCGTGTCTGACCCTTTGCAACCCATGAATTGCAGCACGCCAGGCCTCCCTGTCCACCACCAACTCCCGGAGTTCACCCATCTCATGTCCATCGAGTCGGTGATGCCATCCAGCCATCTCATCATCTGCCGTCCCCTTCTCCTCCTGCCCCCAATCCCTCCCAGCATCAAAGTCTTTTCCCATGAGTCAACTCTTCGCATGAGGTGGCCAAAGTATTGGAGTTTCAGCTTCAATGTCAGTCCTTCCAAAGAACACCCAGGACTGATCTCCTTTAGAATGGACTGGTTGGATCTCCTTGCAGTCCAAAGGACTCTCAAGAGTCTTCTCCAACACCACAGTTCAAAAGCATCAATTCTTTGGGGCTCAGCTTTCTTCACAGTCCAACTCTCACATCCATACATGACCACTGGAAAAACCATAGCCTTGACTGGATGGACCTTAGTCAGCAAAGTAATGTCTCTGCTTTTAAATATGCTATCTAGGTTGATCATAACTTTTCTTCCAGGGAGTACGCGTCTTTTAATTTCATGGCTGCATCACTATTTGCAGTGATTTTGGATCCCCCCAAAATAAAGTCTGACACTGTTTCCACTGTTTCCCCATCTATTTCCTATGAAGTGATGGGACCAGATGCCATACCTTCGTTTTCTGAATGTTGAGTTTTAAGCCAGCTTTTTCACTCTCCTCTTTCACTTTCCTCAAGAGGCTATTTAGTTCCTCTTCAATTTCTGCCATAAGGGTGGTGTCATCTGCATATCTGAGGTTATTGATATTTCTCCCAGCGATCTTGATTCCAGCCTGTGCTTCTTCCAGCCCAGCGTTTTTCATGATGTACTCTGCATATAAGTTAAATAAGCAGGGTGACAATATACGGCCTTGACGTACTCCTTTCCTATTTGAACCAGTCTATTGTTCCATGTCCAGTTCTAACTGTTGCTTCCTGACCTGCATACAGACTTCTCAAGAGGGAGGTCAGGTGGTCTGGCATTCCCATCTCTTTCAGAATTTTCCACAGTTTATTGTGATTCACACAGTCAAAGCGTTTGGCATAGTCAAGAAAGCAGAAATAGATGTTTTTCTGGAACTCTCTTGGTTTTTTGATGATCCAGCAGATGTTGGCAATTTTATCTCTGGTTCCTCTGCCTTTTCTAAAACCAGCTTGAACATCTGGAAGTTCACGGTTCACCAATTGCTGAAGCCTGGCTTGGAGAATTTTGAGCATTACTTTACTAGCATGTGAGATGAGTGCAATTGTGCAGTAGTTTGAGCATTCTTTGGCATTGCCCTTCTTGGGGATTGGAATGAAAACTGACCCTTTCCAGTCCTGTGGCCACTGCTGAGTTTTCCACATTTGCTGGCATATTGAGTGCAGCACTTTCACAGCATCATCTTTCAGGATTTGAAACAGCTCAACTGGAACTCCATCGCCTCCACTAGCTTTGTTTGTAGTGATGCTTTCTAAGGCCCACTTGACTTCACATTCCAGGATGTCTGGCTCTAGATGAGTGATCACACTATCGTGATTATCTGGGTCGTGAAGATCTTTTTTCTACAGTTCTTCTGTGTATTCTTGCCACCTTTCTTAATATCTTCTGCTTCTGTTAGGTCCGTACCATTTCTGTCCTTTATTGAGCCCGTCTTTGCATGAAATGTTCCCTTGGTTTCTTTAATTTTCTCAAAGAGATCTCTAGTCCTTCCCATTCTGTTGTTTTCCTCTATTTCTTTGCATTGATCGCTGAGGAAGGCTTTATCTCTTCTTGCTATTCTTTGGAACTCTGCATTCAGATGCCTATATCTTTCCTTTTCTCCTTTGCTTTTTGCTTCTCTTCTTTTCACAGCTTTTGTAAGGCCTCCGCAGACAGCCCTTTTGCTTTTTTTGCATTTCTTTTCCATGCGGATGGTCTTGATCCCTGTCTCCTGTACAATGTCACAAACCTCCGTCCATAGTTCATCAGTCACTGTATCTATCAGATCTAGCACCTTAAATCTATTTCTCACTTCCACTGTATAATCATAAGCAATTTGATTTAGGTCATACCTGAATGGCCTAGTGGTTTCCCCTTATTTCTTCAATTTAAGCCTAATTTGGCAATAAGGTATTCATGATCTGAGCCACAATCAGCTCCTGGTCTTGTTTTTGCTGATTGTATAGAGCTTCTCCATCTTTGGCTGCAAAGAAGATAATCAATCTGATTTTGGTGTTGACCATCTGGTGATGTCCATATGCCAAGTTTGCCTGTTAACCCAGGTGTTTCTTGACTTTCTCCTTTTTCATTCCAGTCCCCTATAATGAAGAGGACATCTTATTTGGGTGTTATTTCTAAAAGGCCTTGGAGTTCTTCATAGAACCATTCCACTTCGGCTTCTTCAGCGTTACTGGTTGGTACATAGACTTAGTTTACTACGATATTGAATGGTTTGCTTTGGAAATGAAGAGAGATCATTCTGTCGTTTTTGAGATTGCATCCAAGTGCTGCACTTTGGCCCCTTTTGTTGACCATGATGGCTACTCCATTTCTTCTAAGGGATTCCTGCCTACAGTAGTAGATATAATGGTCATGCGAGTTAAATTCACCCATTCCAGTCCATTTTAGTTCGCTGATTTCTAGAATGTCGATGTTCAGTCTTGCCATCTCCTTTTTGACTACTTCCAATTTGCATTCCTATCATTCCAGGTTCCTATGCAGTATTGCTCTTTACAGCATCAGACCTTGCTTCTATCACCAGTCACATCCACAACTAGGTATTGTTTTTTTCTGGCTCCATCCCTTCATTCTTTTTGGAGTTATTTCTCCACTGATCTCCAGTAGCATATTGGGCACCTACTGACCTGGGGAGTTCCGCTTTTAATATCCTATCATTTTGCCTTTTCATACTGTTCATGGAGTTCTCAAGGCAAGAATACTGAAATGGTTTGCCATTCCCTTCTCCAGTGGACCACATTCTGTCAGACTTCTCCACCATAACCTGCCCATCTTGGATGACCCCACACAGCATGGCTTAGTTTCATTGAGTTAGACAAGGCTGTGGTCCATGTGATTAGACTGAGTAGTTTTCTGTGATTATGGTTTCAGTGTGTCTGCCCTCTGATGCCCTCTCACAACACCTGCCGTCTTACCTTGGATGTGGGGTATCTCTTCACGCCTACTCCAGCAAAGCGTAGCCGCTGCTCCTTACCTTGGATGAGGGGTATCTCCTCACAGACACCCCTCCTGACCTTGAACGTGGAGTAGCTCCTTTCGCCCCTCCTGCGCCCGCCTTGTAAATCTATAAATACTGTTTTTTCAAGAAGCGTGTGCAGCAAACCTGTATTTTTTTTAAAAAAATTTAAGGCCAGGTTTTGGAGAAATTCTTTTTACTAAACTACAGTTTCCAAAGTTAGCCTTTGTTATGTATGGTGATTCATTCTGTTTAAACAAGTGGGAAAAATGCTAAATCCAGCATTCAGTTATACTGAGTATGTCATCTCAGGTGCTCTACGCCACCTGCTCCCTGTTTCTTTCCTTGCTCTCTGGAGTGTGGTGCCCATTCCACCCTCTCTACCAGCAGCATTGGCAACACCTGCTTTAGAAGTTCAGTCTCTCAGGTTCCAGACAGACTCACTGGATCAATGTCTCTGAGTTAACAAAGTCCCAGGTGATTTCTATGCACAGTAAAGTTTGAGACACCTCTTTTGTTGGTTTTGGTTCTATTTTCAATTTCAGTTGTCTGGTTTATGTCAGAGGCTTTCCTGGTGGCTCGGTGGTAAAGAATTGCCTGCAAATGTAGAGGATGAGGGTTTGATCCCTGGGTAAGCAAGATCCCCTGGAGAAGGAAATGGCCATCACTCTGCCTGGGAAATCCCATGGACACAGCAGCCTGGTGGCCTGCAGTCCATGGAGTAGCAGAAGAGTCAGGCATGACTTAACTAAACAAAAACAACAGCAGTTCATGTAATGTTAAATTGTGTAAAGTGAAAATGTTAGTCATTTAGTCATGTCTGACTCTGAGACCCCATGGACTGTAGCCCACCAGACTCCTTTGTCCATGGAATTCTTCCGACAAGAATACTGGAGTGAAGATTCCCTTCTCTGGAGATCTTCCCGACCCAGGGATTGAATCCAGGTCTCCTGCATTGCAGGTGGATCCTTTACTGTTGGAGCCACCATGGAAGCCTCTTAATTTCTATAAGCTGCCTCAAATACTTTTAGACATAGGAAGAAGTAAAAATCTGTGTCCATCTTAGGTTGACCATTTCTGGTTTATAAAAGAAAGACATGCACACAGTTGGGAAAATGAAAAACATAAATAATCACAGCAGTGCTGTGGCATTACTCCTTTTTTGCCCTCTTTCCATGCATATGTGTATATAGTTATTATAGTTTTGTCTTGCTTTTTTAAAGCATTTTACCAGAAACATCTCCTTAACCATTTCCTACAGGGATTTGGAAGACATATTAATGGTTGCATAATATTCCATTTTGTGGATGTAGAATAATTTATTTGTTTTGTGGAGAATACTTTCTGAATTTAAAAAAAAATATATGGACATTGGGTAAGAACCTACAAAATTTTTTGATTCTTTGTTTCTGAATATTAGATCCTCTGAAGTAGACCCTGCCTTCTACAATGTGGACAGAACTCCCTACTGATGATGCTTCATTTCTCTAAAACTCTGTTAGGAGTGTCCATTGTCCCTGTCATGTGAATGCACATGAATATAACTCATCTTGGTATTGTTCATGAAATTTCCTCTAGCAGTAGGGGATAGTGATTTAGAATCTCCAACAGTCTCGGGGTGCACTCTTAAGCACCCATATCTTGATATAAATATCAATAAATTTGATATTTATTTTAGGTTTAATTTTCTTCAAAAATTCATACGAATTTATATTGCATTCTATAAATAAAAATAGTGTTTTTATTGCCTACTAGTGAAATGAACTCTTTCCTTCAGATTTTATGCTTTATGCTGTACTTTCTTACTCGTTGGCTAGTTTGAAGTATTCCAGTGTGAAAACACTCAAGGAATGACCTACTGCTCGACGAAAAAAGGTCTGTCTGTAATGGGAGATAATATTTTCTTTGACATCACACATAAAGACAGCTGGTTTCCCATATACATTCATTACCCATTGTATTAGTTTCCTGTGGGTTATGTAACAAATTTGGTGGTTTAAAACAACAGAAATTTCTTCTCTACAGTTTTGGAGGCTAGAATTTTGAGATTAGTATTATTGAGCCATAATAAAGGTGTTGGCAGGGCCAGTGCTCCCTCCAGAAGCTCTAGGGGCGAGCCCCTTCCTTTTCTGTTCCAGCATGTGGTTGCTGCCAGCATTCCTTGGCTGTGGCCACCTCACTGTAGTCTCTGCCTCTGTAGTCACATTGCTTTCTCCTCTTTTGTATGTGGTATCTCTTCTTATAGCATATGGAATCACTTATGCTGAGCCCCACATCACCAAACCAGACTTAATTATAGTTTCAGGTCTCTTGAAATCTCTTTTTTAATTCTCTTTTTTAAAAATAATTTTTAATTGAAGGATAATTGCTTTACAGTATTGTGTTGGTTTCTGCCGAACATCAACATGAATCAGCCATAGGTATACATACGTACCCTCCTTCTTGAACCTCCTTCTCACCCCTTTAGGTTGTTTCAGAGCTCTGGTTTGAGTACCCTGGGTCATACAGCAAATTTGGAAATGAAATCTTCACCAGTCAATTAGGAAGCACCTGTCAGCACTAGTAGGTAATCTGCCCAATAGATCTCTGCCATTCACTGAAGGAAAGTAATTTTGCAATAAGCGACCTGCATTTTTTTTTTTTGGCCTTGTATAACTTCCTTTTTGTGCTCCCTTCTGCCTGTAGAAGTTTGCCATTTTGTACACTTCATGAAGCTCCTTTCTATTTGCTAGATTGGATACTACCTGATTTGAATCAAATTTTGCTGAAATAAATTCTAAAAAAATTTAGTGTATTTCAATTTATCTTTTAATAACATCAGTCTTCTTTGTTTCTCTTAACCAGTCCTGTCACGCTTCTCTCCTGTATTAGTTTGTTATCTATTGCTACATAACAAACCCCCCTCAAAACTTAGTGGCTTTAAAACAGTCATCTGATTTTCTTCATAAATCTGTGGGTCAGCAATTTGGGCTAGGTTCAGCTGGGCAGTTCTCAGTTTGCCTGATTTCATATAGAAGCTGGTGGATTCATAACTACACTTATGTCTGCCTGTGCAGGCTGTGGGTTAACAGCAGGCCAGAGGGGATGACAGAGGATGTGAACTCAGAGTTGTGATTTTTTAAAGGTCACTGATTTAACAGTTTTTAGTAATACCCTGCATCTCCCCTATTTGAAATGTTTAGAAATCCAAACCTGTGTAAGAAAGCATTCCCAAAGTAAGCATATTGAGAAGATTCTTTGTTCTTTTACACACACTTTAAAAATTATTAAGCTTCTGTCACATTACCAACACTTAAAATTTATAAGAATGGTTAAATATACATACATATAATATTAGAAAAATAAAACCACCAAGACAAACTGTAAGGGATTATGAATTCTTGTTTATGCTGGACTTATGTTTTTAGATTATTTTTCATGCTGTATATATGACTGCTGCTGCTGCTACTGCTGCTAAGTCTCTTCAGTCGTGTCCGACTCTATGCGACCCCATAGACGGCAGCCTACCAGGCTCCTCCATCCATGGGATTTTCCAGGCAAGAGTACTGGAGTGGGGTGCTATCGAGAGAGTACTGGAGTATAGTGGCTGATAAAAAAGATAATGCTTAGCTTTTAATCCCTGGGGAAGTCATAACCTCAGTTGGCATGAGTTCATCCAGGATTCTCTTGGGAATGATTCTTCTGTTTGCAAGCTGATTGCAAATATCAAAGAAAAATAGAAATAATATCATTTATTGATACCATGCTTTTTAAAATGGATTGATTTTAGTCTTTTTATTTATTTTTGTATCAGGTCACAAAAGAGTCGGATATGACTTAGCAACTAAACAGGGATAACAACAGTTTATATAATGTTAAATTGTGTAAGCTGCCTCAAATTCTTCTAGAAGTAAGAGGAAGTAAAAATCCCCTTTGTCTATCTGAAATGGAATATTTCTGGTTTATAAAAGAAAGACATGGACATAGCTGGGAAAATTAAAAATATAAGTTATCACAGTAGTGCTTTTGGCATTAGTCTTTTTTTGCCCTCTTTCCATGTATATGTAAATATATATGAGGGATAGTTTTTATTTAAAAAATTAACTGCTTAATAAGTTAATTTTTAACTTATTTTTGGAATTTTTAAACTTATTTTGGAAAATTTAACTTCAATTTTGGGAAGAAGTAATCTTAGTTATATTTGCTACAAGACTTCTTCTGTTGAGAAAATGTCACACTGCTAAGTTTGCACAAAATTTTTTAAAGCAGTGCAAAACAATGTTTGACAAAATAACATAAAAAACTATTATGGGGGCCTGGTTTTAAACCTAAGTGCTTGTGTGGGATTTCAGAATGATGTTTATAGATATATTCTTCAGGATCCCATTGCAATGACATTTTGAAGGTAACGGACTAAAATTGTTGTCAACTAATATTAAGTATCATTTTTAGCACAAGTCCCAAAAGGAGGGTGATAAGGGCTCTCTGGAACTCAAATTATGATTGATAATTGAAACTGTGTGCTAGTAAAATATATAGTTTTCATTTCATGTTGGAGTTTGAAAAAAATGTAGATCTATGTGAAAATGATAGATCTATATGCTTTATAAAAGAAATGTAAAAAGAAATTTAAGGATATAAATTTCTCAGGGTTATTAAGGGAGAGTGAAATTTAGAGTGAGCAAGTTGTACTTCAGAAGTGAAAAAAACAATCAGAAAATGATTTATGTTGAATATTTGGATTTATGTTGAAGGATGCTGGCACAGTCTGGAGGAGGCTAGGGATTGAATGGGACTCTGGGCATGTCCGAGCCATAGTCTCCTGTTACTGATGCAGAGCCTGCCCTACCAGAGGAAACTTTGGATTTGATGGTTGCTCATGAGCAGCCCTGTGCTCTGGCCTTTTCCAGTAAACTTACCTCCAAAGACAGCCATCCCTTCAGCTCTTGGCCTCAGCCTGCTACTGCAGCTGCTCACTCTGGAAAGATGGAGCTCCAGCCCCATTTCCTAGTGAGTTTGCATGTTCCTGCCTTTCCCCAGCCTCCCAGTTTTTTATTTTCTTTTTGCCTTAGATATTCTTGTATTGATATATGGGCCATATTTCCTGTGAGCTCAGGAGCTTTGATGTTGAGTGGGCTCCATACCCATCAGATCCTTCTCTGGTAGGGCTCTCTTATCCTGAAGGGACACTGCTGTTGCTCACTGTCCATGCCTACATTATGTCACCCAGGTTAGTATTAGCATTTGTTTTTGTATCAACTCCATACCACTCTGGCTGTGGTTTAGGCATATTGATACTACCAAATTACCCTTGTTAAAAAGGGCAAAGGACTAACAGAACTGATTCTTTCTGGGTAAGAGAAGGAAGGGAAAGGGGAGAAGGGAAAGATAACTTGGGGGTGCTTTCTATATGGAATTTTTGTGTTTAATTCCCTTAGGTCTCTATGAAGTAGGTGTTCATAGCCCCATTACATCAGGACACATAGTTGATAATAAGGGCAAAAAACCATACTTTTCCCACCACAACATGCTGCTGCCTTACAAGTTTGAAACATTTAAAATGAAAATCTCCTGCTTTTTCTGTATAACATACAATGGTGATAGCTGAAATTAAGTACCTGAAGGACTTGGAGTTTTGGACATAGACTTGGGAAAGCTGATTTTTAGATTATTTGAATATGAAGGCACTAAAGTGTGGTAAAGGATAATAAAGATCCCAGAGAGTAATAAGCATGGTTAAATATATGAGAAAAGATCTAAAGGGAAGGGCACATATTGAGGATTTCACAGAATAGATATTCCCATCAATTGCAGGGGCCAATAGAGAACCTAAGTAAAAAAGGCAAGAGAGAAGAATGTGGTAGATAGAAAAACAGAACAAAACATATACTCCATCTCTCCTACTCACCATCCACTCCCCCAAACAAAACAGAAACAACCATTGTAAAACAATGTAAGACTATCAAAGGGAAAAGAAGGTCTGGATACTCAAAAAATGAGAATGTGATTGGTTTGGGAAGATTTGTTTGCCCTGCCTTCCTTCACCTGATGTTCTGTGAGTACAGCTATATTCTAGCCATGGTGTTGGGTGCAGATGATAGATTCACCAGTGACTGTCTCACCAGTGACTCCATCATCCAGATGTGAAGTGAAGTGAAAGTCACTCATTTGTGTCCGATTCTTTGCGACCCAATGGACTATACAGTCCTTGGAATTCTCCAGGCCAGAAGAATTCTCCAGCCTTTCCCTTCTCCAGGGGATCTTCCCAACCCAGGGATCTAACCCAGGTCTCCAGCATTGTAGGCAGATTCTTTACCAACTGAGCTATCAGGGAAGCCAGATGGATTACTCTTGTTTGTCTTGGAAGTTCAGGAACAGTTCCTAATCTGCTCTCTTGAACCCATTTATTCTTTGTTTCCTAATTGCATAAGTGATACCACCACCCCCAGCTGCCTCTCTGCCCTCCCAAGCCCATAAGCTATCCCTGTTGGTTCTTTCTCAAGTCTGTCCACTGCTGTTTATGACTTCCACCGCCGTCTAGTTCCAGTCCTGCTTGGGCCAGTACAGTGCTTCCTAACTTCTTTCCTTTTACATTATTGGCTCCTCCAATTCATTCCCCACATCAGGAGTCAATAAACTTTTCTGTAAAGGTCCAATAATAGATACAATTTCCAGCTTTTCAGCCATACCATCTCTGTCTCAGCTATTTAATCTGTCATTGAAGGGATAAACAAAATGGTATTGGTATTCTAATAAAAATTTATTTACAGAGAGATAGCAACAGGGTTTCAGAGAAGGCAATAGCAACCCACTCCAGTACTCTTGCCTGGAAAATCCCATGGGTGGAGGAGCCTGGTGGGCTTCCATCCATGGCGTCATGAAGAGTTGGACACGGCTGAGCAACTTCACTTTGACTTTTCACTTTCATGCATTGGAGAAGGCAATGGCAACCCACTCCAGTGTTCTTGCCTGGAGAATCCCAGGGACGGGGGACCCTGGTGGGCTGCCATCTATGGTGTTGCACAGAGTCAGACATGACTGAAATGACTTAGCAGCAGCAGCAGCAACAGGGTTTAGTGTCCTAGCTATAGTTTGCTGAGAATCCTCCTCAATTAGAAAATCCTCCTCAATCCTTCTCTGGCTTATGATGCTTAAATGCTAAGTGAATGGTATCTGACTCCTGCCTAATGCTTTCACAGCTCACGGAAGTAAACTGGAAATGCCTGTGTCTTTGATCTGCTTGTGACCCCTTCTTTCTTGATCATTTAAAGCCAGTCCTTTTGGCCTTATGTCAGTGAGATCCTTGAAAGCTCCAAGCTCCTTCCTGACTTGTGATCTTTACAATTTGATTTACAGTCTTTACAAGTTGTTTTCCTTTCCATGGAAAACTTCACTTTCTTAACTCCCACTCAACCTTCTGCTCTCAGCTTAAATATCACTTTCCAAGGGAAATTGTCCCTATCCCCCCAGACTAATGTAGGTTCTTTATGCTATTCCATATTTTTAAAAAAATGGTTTTTAGTTGTAGTTTTAATGAAACAAACACTTGTGTCATTGTTTGTCTAACATTTAGCCTCTTACTATACAGTGAAACCTGAGGAGTTTCAGCTATGAATTCTCAGCATCAAATCTTGTGCCTTTAGATTAGGCAGTTAGCAAATATTTGCTAAATAAATAAATGTACAATTGTTATCTGTAAATGTGAAAATTGATATTAGAAAAACTGTTTCTAGTATGAAGATGAAACGATATGTAGCCATGAGGACACACAGATTTTTACAACAAAAACATTTTTTTTGCAGAGGCTGAACTGTATGAAACTGCCTACACTTGACTATTCTTGACCTACAAAAAAGGCAGTTTCTTGTGTCTCAACCTAATGTGCCCTCTTTCTTATAGTTCTCTACTTTCAGCACCTATAGATCTCATTGGAACCAACAAACACCAGCATGGGATCACAGTGCCCACCTGGACTATGTTGCCATGAACATTGGGTTTAATGAGCTCCTGATGGAGATGAAGCTCTGGAAGTAAGAATGAGGGAATCTGCTAGTAGGGGGTGAGCAGGTAGAAGAGCTGTAGCAACACTTGGTAATTGATGTGTGCTAACAAAAGATCTTTGTAGCTAGTTAGTCAAAACTGTAGGAAAAAATATGGAAAAGTTATAGTCTCAAATAATCTATCTATATAGCCTCTGTGAAATGAAAAGGACCTTGATTTTGCACATTATGACTTTCTGGGTGTTGTGCTGAAAGTTTTACTTCCATTTTAGGTTTGAAGAATTTGTTAACAGAGCAGAAGAAACCACTTGTTACACACATAAACAATTTCAATTTTTTATAGAAGATTTTTTTGACCTAATTTCAATATACAATCATTAAAAGAAAAGAAACAATAGAGAGAAGTAACAATGTACATATCATCAAATTGGGCTTATCTTCAGACTCAAAAACAGTGTTGAGAAGTCCCTTCCTTAACCACAATCTGGAGTCCCACTTGGGAAAGGGTCCCAGGTAGTGCATCCACCCCCTGGGTGAGACTTCAAATTGCAGTTTCGGGGACTCCTGATTATAATCCTAAGCCTCAAACTGATATTATCATCAGTTTGCACACAGAAGTTTCAGCTCTGGGTTTACTTTAACCTTTTTAAGAGGCTGTTTGTTTCACCTGGTGAGTCATAGGATTTTGTTAGACTTTGGGTATTGGTCAGAACTTCAGGAGATTAAGAATTCCAGGACTCACTCTCTTCTTATCTAAAGTGCCACCTGACTTGTTGTGCTTGCAGGCAGACATGGAATCCAGGCAGTGTCCAGGCGGGTCAGAGGCCTGCTCTTCTGCATCTGAAGCCTGAAAAAAGCCCCCATTTTAATTTCCCAACCTCTGGGAGAATTGAAATGCTAATGCTTTTTGGGCTGTAGAAGAGAATACAACTTGGAAAATAATTCAGAGATACAAAGGAAGAAAGGATGAAAGCTTGAACTTGGGTTTTTACAAAGACATATATAGTTAAGTCATTAATGGAATAGGTCATGGGTTGTTTAGTCATAGAAAATGATTATACCTATGATGCAAAATATTAAAAATTACCTAAAGTTTTGGAAATATGAGCACTGTTACCTCTTGTGTGCCCTCTTAGCTTTATGATTCATAAAATGTATAGAAGGGGAGAGAAAAATAATATATATAATAACACATTTGAACACATTTTATATGCCATTATCGATACCATGTGTACTGACATTTTTTCCCTTCATTGGTGTCATGCCCCTCACATATTTTGGATATCAATCTATGCTATTTTACTGGAAGACCTTTGTGTTGGAGTCTTCACTTTCCTTCCCGTTGAATAAATTACAGTTAAGCTTTTTCTCCTTCAACCCCACTGAAGTTTACTATCTCTGTGACTGTGAGACTGTCAGGACCCACGTTGCTGATACAGTAGTAATTGGATTAGTAGCCACTCTTGCTAGTCATTTCTTCCTTCTTAAAACAAATACTTTTTGACTTGGTTTCTTAGTTCTCCTCTTTTCTCATTGGCTGATTCTTCTCTATTTGCTTTATAGTTCCTTCAACTACCCAAACTCAAATATTTAGAGTATCTGGGACTTTGTCCTTGAGCCTTTTCCTCTCTCTGTATACATTTCTTTGTTCAGTGACTTTGAAACTCATTTTGATTCATATGTAGTAAAAAAAGTTACATTTCATGATATTCCTGAGCATGCACGCTCACACACACAAACACACACACACCTCGTCAACGTTCTCCAAACACAATGCACTTTGATGTATTCTTTTCTCTTCTCTAATTCATTAAACATTGTCTTCACATCCACTAAATTCATTGCAGTACACACTTATGAGTCACAACTTGCAGTTGATAAAACATTTTTTTAAGTATGTCTCTCACAGTGTCACAGCTTTAGATCGAACTTTTGTGCTAATGATACCTAAGTACATAGGCAGTTTTCACTTTGCATAGCAATGTAGGATCATAAAAATGAGTGACCATAAAGAGCAGTCTTAATGAATAATGGGAAAAGTTACAATCTTTAAAAATTTTTGTTAAAACTTTAAAAACTCTTACTCCTGAAATATATAAGGAAATGAAAAAATAGTAAGCTTACTATTATTTTAGTGCAAAGACTGGGCAGAGGCAGAGATGCTTGGACTGACTTCCATTGTGAAGACTAGTCCCTTTCACAATGGGTGATTTGGCACAAAGCAGTTCTGACTAATGTGTCCTGGTATTTTAAAAGAGTAAGTGTATTTTTCAAACGTGTCTGATTTGCAGCCAGGAAGAGACTTAAACCTTCAGAGAATCTGGCTCTTATAATTCTGACACAGACAAAAAGAATATTGAGAAAGCATTTCATTTGCTTGTTTCACTAAAGATGTTTTTGGGTCTAGTTTCACATTTCTAAAAAAACCAACCAAGAAACCAACCCAATTAATAACCACCACCAAAAATCCCCCACCTCCAAATAACAAAATGTAAAAACTGGCTGTCTAGTAATTGCCGTTGGATCATTGAAAAAGGAAGAGAGTTCCCGAAAAACATCTACTTCTGCTTTATTGACTATACCAAAGCCTTTGACTGTGTGGATAGCAAGAAACTGGAGACTTCTTCAAGAGATGGGAATACCAGCCCACCTGACGTGCCTCTTGAGAAACCTGTATGTAGGTCAGGAAGCAACAGTTAGAACTGGACATGGAACAACAGACTGGTTCCAAATAGGAAAAGGAGTATGTCAAGGCTGTATATTGTCACCCTGCTTATTTCACTTATATGCAGAGTACATCATGAGAAATGCTGGGCTGGATGAAGCACAAGCTGGAATCAAGATTGCTGGGAGAAATATCAATAACCTCAGATATGCAGATGACACCACCCTTATGGCAAAAAGCAACATTTACATTTTTTTGCAATGTAAATAAACTCAGCATACAGGGAATTAATAATAATAATAAAAAAGCCAAATTCAGTTTCCAGATTGTTATAAACAAACAAAAATATTCTTCCATATGTGTTTAATATTGTGTTCTTCAATATGGTAGCCACATACAGCTTTTAAAATTAAGTATAATTAAAAATTCAGTTCTCAGTTGCACTAGCCGCATTTTGGGTGCCCTCGTGTTACTATAGTGGACAACACAGATATAGGAAATTGTCACCAGTACAGAAAGTTCTACTGGACTGAGATAACAGAGGAATAGGCAGATTTTGTATAAACACTCCTTTTATTCTCCAGTGAAAATTTAGTTGAGTCAACCTACAGTTGTATATTCAGATCTGATTCTGTGCTAGTGAGTCAGAGCTCTAGGAGAAGCCTTTATGTTACTTTGAGGAAGAGCAATGAAACCTAAGAGTGATCCCAGAATTTAAAACCCAAGGTCTAAGAGACTTGAAATTTCATGACGGCAAGGTCTACATCTGCTTTGTTTTCCACTGTGACCCCAGGGCCTGGCTCATAGCAGAAAATCAAAGAGCTTAGCAAAGACCAATTAAAGCAGTTCTAAGTACAAAGATTTGGGCATCTCTTGAGGTTTGGATCATTTTGAAGTTTCTCTAGGAATTTATTGGAAGTGCCTTCCACATAGAAGTCAGGATAAAGAATTTAGCAAGCAGCATTTTTCTGAGTGCTTTCTCCTCTTCCTCTCTCTTCTACTCCCCTCTCTCCTCCCTCCTCTCCACCATCATCACCATTATCAAATAGTTAATATTCTGAGGCATTTATTACCTGCAATCCTAGGTGCTTTTAATAGATTTTAAAATTTAATCCTCCCAATAATGCTATGAAGTAGGTTTTATTGTTATTTCAGTGTCTGAGTTGAGGAAACAGAGGTACAGAGGATAAATACCTTACCCAAAGTCTGTTGCTGCTGCTGCTGCTAAGTCGCTTCAGTCGTGTCTGACTCTGTGCGACCCCACAGATGGCAGCCCACTAGGTTCCTCTGTCCCTGGGATTCTCCAGGCAAGAATACTGGACTGGGTTGCCATTTCCTTCTGCAACGCATGAAGGTGAAAAGTGAAAGTGAAGTCGTTCATTCGTGCCCGACTCTTAGTGACCCCATGGACTGCAGCCTACCAGGCTTCTCCGTCCATGGAATTATCCAGGCAAGGGTACTGGAGTGGGTTGCCATTGCCTTCTCCTACCCAAAGTCTCCCAGCTGGTAAATGATGAAACACAGAAATCTAGCCTGTTTACCTCCAGAACTTGCATTTTGACATTATCTTCTTAAGTTGACAGTCCATTTGGGTTTGAAATGTATTAGGCAAAGAAATAGCTTTTAATTGAGGTGGAGGTTTGGGGATGATGATGGCCAAGTGGGGAAAAGAGTTCACAGGTTTGATGTAATCCCACTTGTTTCCTTTCTCTTTTGTTGCCTTTTTTTTTTTTTTACTAGTAAGAATAAAAGTGATTTTAACTTTGTCTACATTTGTGTTATTTTTTCCCTTTCTTTTAATAGTATGTAAATTTATTTTACTTTTTTTTTTTTTTCTCTTTTCAGGCTCAACAAAACATTTAATTAATATTTCCTATTGTATCGGTTAATTTTTGCTTATAGCTTTGAAAATTTCCCACCTTCTTTTGTTGATTTTAGTATTTTCTTTGCATTTGAAAAAATAAAGAGAATAACAAAAAGGCAACAGTTTTTTAAAAATAGCAGCAATAATAAGTTAGATAGAATAGTGGAAAATATACTCCTTTCATCATTATATATCCAGGAATATATTTAACAAGAAGGGTGCAGCTTCTATGTGAGGAAGGATGTACAACATTATTGATAAGAGTTCGATAAATGAAAACTGAATTCACAGGAAGACTTAAAATCATGAAAATAGTAATTCTTCCAAATGAATGTGCATTTTTAATGAAATTCCAACTACAGTCTTATGTTTCCAAAATGAAGGAAATTATTTTCATTTCTATATGAAAGAATGAATGTATCACAGTTCTAGAGAATGTCTTAGAAAATGAAAATTATACTGTATTACCAGCTGTTAAAATATACTTTTAAGATTATATGATCAAATCAGCATTATATGAAATCCAGAAACTAGTAGAAAAGAAAAACATCCAGAAATAGATTTAAATTATATATGGAAATAGAATTTGTGATAAATGTCTAATTTAAATGCAGAGGGAAAATGTTATAGGCCTCCAATTATGGTCTCCATCTGGAATAAGATAAAGTTAAAAGCTATTTCACATCATATATATATATATATATATATATATATATATATATTTGAGGTAGAATAAAGATCTAAATTCAAAGATTAAAATGATAAACAGAAGACACTTTAGAATTACATTTATTTAATTTTCCTTAAAAGAGAGGAAAAATCCAGATGCCACTTAAAAAGAGTTGAAAATTTTTTGACTAACAAAATTAGGAATTTCTGTGTGGGAAATATATGACAAAAAGTAAAAAAGATAAGTCTAAACCGAGAAAATATTTGCAAGACTGCATGATAAACAAGCAACTTGTACTTAATGTGCGATGAGCTCCTATAAAACAATAAGAAAAATAGAAATATGATTTAACAAATAGGCAAAGCCTGCAATTAAACAAGGTATTTAAGATGGAAGGCAGATGGCCAGTACAAATGTATGAAATACATAAAAGAGGTTCAACTTCTATAATAAAAGAAATTAAAATTTAATCAAAAGTATTATTAAAATTAAAAATAGACAATAAGCTCCATTGCTGACAATGGTATGGGTAAACAAATACTGTCATATATTGCTGATGGGTGTGTGAATTACTGTAACTCTTTGGAAGAAGCTATTGAAGTATACATATTTATCTATGTGAATAGAGCTGTACAAGTTTTTGGTTGTTTTTGATTTTGTGCAGTATCATGAGCATTTTTTCTGTTTGTTTTTAGTTACTTAATTCTGTTCCCAGAAAACACATTCTTTTCTTTTGTTGGGCTTGGGATGTAATTATTTTTCTTTTTCTGAGCTGTTAAGCAGTTAGAAAATCTTTTTAGATAGAAACTTTTGATACACATGATGATTCTTATCATTAAACTTGAAAACAGACAACTGTTTATTTTGTTCACTAAGAAATGTTCCCATAAGAATGTTTTGACAAGATATCTCAAACCATCCAAATATGCAATCTTAAATAGCTTTAAAAGAATCATGAACAAAACCAATGATAGCAAAAGTAATGACGAGGTTCAGTATAAAATTTTATGTTGATATTTTGGGATTCTTGATATGGTTTATTTGTGATCACATGAAATTAAAAGTAATTAGCTAATACTTAAGACATTATTTCTTCATTATCTTTTAACTGAAGCCAGGTAACTCATAAAAAACATATCAATATATATATATTTTTTACTTTTGAATGCTTGTAGAACAATTATTTAAATTAACATTAAAGAATCCCTAAGGGAAGGAAAAGATAAAGTACTAATACAAACATATAATATGAAGTATTATATAAGATCAGAAATCTCTAGTCTTTGGGGGGGGGGCATGTAAATTTGTTTAGTTGTCTACTTGTCCTTATATGATTTTGTCCTTTATTTTACTAACCTTTTTTCTTCATTGCAAAAAAAATTTTTTTCTATAGGTCTTAGTCTTTGAGGAAATACAAAGAGTAACAGAAAATGGGTGAGATAGAATGGGAAGTAAAATTAGAATAGTTTCAATCAGTGAAAATCATGAAAATACTTAATGAGAAAACTATAAACAAAATAAAATATGATAGCACATGTCCTGAAGACTCTACTCACAATTTATTCACAACTTTATTAAAAATATATCTCTGTACAAAGACAGACACATAGATCAATGGAACAAAATAGAAAGCCCAGAGATAAATCCACACACATATGGACACCTTATCTTTGACAAAGGAGGCAAGAATATACAATGGAGTAAAGACAATCTCTTTAACAAGTGGTGCTGGGAAAACTGGGCAACCACTTGTAAAAGAATGAAACTAGATCACTTTCTAACACCGTACACAAAAATAAACTCAAAAAGGATTAAAGATCTAAATGTAAGATCAGAAACTATAAAACTCCTAGAGGAGAACATAGGCAAAACACTCTCCGACATACATCACAGCAGGATCCTCTATGATCCACCTCCCAGAATTCTGGAAATAAAAGCAAAAATAAACAAATGGGATCTAATTAAAATTAAAAGCTTCTGCACAACAAAGGAAAATATAAGCAAGGTGAAAAGACAGCCTTCTGAATGGGAGAAAATAATAGCAAATGAAGCAACTGACAAACAACTAATCTCAAAAATATACAAGCAACTTATGCAGCTCAATTCCAGAAAAATAAACGACCCAATCAAAAAATGGGCCAAAGAACTAAATAGACATTTCTCCAAAGAAGACATACGGATGGCTAACAAACACATGAAAAGATGCTCAACATCACTCATTATTAGAGAAATGCAAATCAAAACCACAATGAGGTACCACTTCACACCAGTCAGAATGGCTGCGATCCAAAAATCTGCAAGCAATAAATGCTGGAGAGGGTGTGGAGAAAAGGGAACCCTCCTACACTGTTGGTGGGAATGCAAACTAGTACAGCCACTATGGAGAACACTGTGGAGATTCCTTAAAAAATTGCAAATAGAACTACCTTATGACCCAGCAATCCCACTGCTGGGCATACACACCGAGGAAACCAGAATTGAAAGAGACACATGTACCCCAATGTTCATCGCGGCACTGTTTATAATAGCCAGGACATGGAAACAACCTAGATGTCCATCAGCAGATGAATGGATAAGAAAGCTGTGGTACATATACACAATGGAGTATTACTCAGCCATTAAAAAGAATTCATTTGAATCAGTTCTGATGAGATGGATGAAACTGGAGCCAATTATACAGAGTGAAGTAAGCCAGAAAGAAAAACACCAATACAGTATACTAACACATATATAGGGAATTTAGGAAGATGGCAATGACGACCCTGTATGCAAGACAGGAAAAAAGACACAGATGTGTATAACGGACTTTTGGACTCAGAGGGAGAGGGAGAGGGTGGGATGATTTGGGAGAATGGGAATTCTAACATGTATACTATCATGTAAGAATTGAATCGCCAGTCCATGTCTGACGTAGGGTGCAGCATGCTTGGGGCTGGTGCATGGGGATGACCCAGAGAGATGTTGTGGGGAGGGAGGTGGGAGTGGGGGTCATGTTTGGGAACGCATATAAGAATTAAAGATTTTAAAATTTAAAAAAGAAAAAAAAAAGAAAAAAGAAAAAAAAAGTTAAACATTGAACTTAGAATTGAGAAGAGCTGTCTGCTTTCCTATGATCTGAATAGTTTCAGAGTGTTTAGGGTTATTTCAGGAAACCCTGTAATAGTCTACCATCTTTCTGCATCTAACTTGGGTTCAGAATACACCAACAGATAGTTTTTTAGTCACACAGTTTAGCATTTATAGTGAATCTTAGACCCAAGGCTGCATCATGGCCTCCAGAATTATGCTGCATGCCTTTGGGGTGGTAGGCACTCAGGTTGATTGGAGTAAGCCAACAATAAGAGAAAGCACTCAAGTTTCTAAAGAGTTATTATTATTTAAAAATCAGTCTCTCTTATTATCTCCTTCTCTCCCCTATTCTTGATTTTAGAGGTTTCAGATAGTCTTTCCTCATTGAAAGAGTGGTCCACGGACTAACAGCATGGTATCAACAGGGAGATTATTAGAGCTTCAGGCTCTCATGCCCCACTGCAGAAGTACTGAATTGGAATCTACATTTTAACATGATCTCCAGGCCATTAAAATGCATATCCAGGCTCAAAGAGCCTGCTATATGGGATAGGTTGATGTAGGCTGAAATTATCTACATTCCTGGAAGGATTGGTTAGTTTTCCAAATCCACTTTGGTTCCATAGTTCTTTGAAAGATCCAAGCACAACCTCTTATTCCTGTTGGAAGCTTCTAGCCTCTATATGTCTTGGGTAGGGAAGATTACTCATATCATAGCAATGTTTGTAATGGGTAATGTTACTTCCATTTATTAGTTACCTATTATTCATTTGGGATGATGCAAAATATCTATATATTTTCTTATTTAACCCTCTCAATGAGTCAGTGAAAGAGGTTTTAATACAATTTACAGAAAAGAACACTAGGGCTCAGAGAAGGTGCAGAAGTTTAGATATGTTAGAGCTGAAATTCAAACCCAAGTTTGTCTTACCCAAGTGCATGCTCCCCACTTTCCCAACTTATTTTATTTTATTTTACTTTACAATACTGTATTGGTTTTGCCATACATCAACATGAATCCGCCATGGGTGTACACGTGTTCTGTGTTCTATTTGCAGGAAGGAAGTATACATAATAGTCTCCTGTTTGTTTAGAAGGGAAAACAAGCCTGTGTAAGAGATTAATATTTATGGTGGCTATGCATTTCCCTCTTTCCTGACATGTAATTCCCTCTTTCCATACATTGTTTAGTATACAATTCCTTATGTGTGTAAGATCTTTACATAGTTTTGTGGATTGCTTTCTTGCAAATGTGAGGAAAAAGAATTCATAGTGTTGTTTTAAATCAACTTCTCAAAAAAAGTTTATGATCCATAAAGTGTTAAGAACTATCATCCTCAGTTCAATTCAGTTCAATCGCTCAGCCGTGTCTGACTCTTTGCAACCCCATGAATCGCAGCATGCCAGGCCTCCCTGTCCATCACCATCTCCTGGAGTTCACTCAGACTCAGGTCCATCGAGTCTGTGATGCCATGCAGCCATCTCATCCTCGGTCGTCCCCTTCTCCTCCTGCCCCCAGTCCCTCCCAGCATCAGAGTCTTTTCCAATGAGTCAACTCTTCTCATGAGGTGTCCAAAGTACTGGAGCTTCAGCTTTAGCATCATTCCTTCCAAAGAAATCCCAGGGTTGATCTCCTTCAGAATGGACTGGTTGGATCTCCTTGAAGTCCAAGGGACCTTCAAAAGTCTTCTCCAACACCACAGTTCAAACACATCAATTCTTCGGCGCTCAGCCAACTCTCACATCCATAGATGACCACAGGAAAAACCATAGCCTTGACTAGACAGACCTTAGTCGGCGAAGTAATGTCTCTGCTTTTCAATATACTATCCAGGTTGGTCATAACTTTTCTTCCAAGGAGTAAGCGTCTTTTAATTTCATGGCTGCAGTCACCATCTGCAGTGATTTTGGAGCCCCCCAAAATAAAGTCTGACACTGTTTCTACTGTTTCCCCATCTATTTCCCATGAAGTGATGGGACCAGATGCCATGATCTCCGTTTTCTGAATGTTGAGCTTTAAGCCAACTATTTCACTCTCCTCTTTCACTTTCATCAAGAGGCTTTTGAGTTCCTCTTCACTTTCTGCCACAAGGGTGGTGTCATCTGCATATCTGAGGTTATTGATATTTCTCCCGGCAATCTTGATTCCAGCTTGTGTTTCTTCCAGTCCAGCATGTCTCATGATGTACTCTGCATATAAGTTAAATAAGCAGGGTGGCAATATACAGCCGTGACATACTCCTTTTCCTACTCAGGTTATATTCTGATGGAATTAGCTGTTGGAAATCCCACCTGTTTGGTGTCATTATTGACCTCCTCCCACCTGTAGACTTTCCCTGTACCTGCCTCCTTAACCACTCCTTCTCAATCCTGGAAATGCATCAGAGTCGCCTCTAGGTCCTTCGAAAAATACATGTATTCAGCCTCTTCCTCAGATCTTTTGAAGTATGATCTATGATAATGGAGCTCAGAAATCTGTATGTATAGGAAGCCCACAAGTGATTCTGACCTACAGAGCTGTTATGTCAGCATGCTTTTCTTTAAAGACTTTGAAAAACAAAGAAGATACTTCATGCATGCCCTGATATGGAATAATCTGGAGGGAGACCTGGAGTAGACCCAGCTCTCCCACAGGTGATCCATAACTGGCTAGGTGCTGGCTACAGTGCTGAGGCAGCAGAGAGACCCAGGCTCCATTTGATCCTTTACTCATCTTTAAAGATTCTACTGTGTTGTTCATTTCTTCTGAGACTAGTATATGTTCAGCATTGCAAGTCTTTAGTTATGATGTTGAAAAAAACAGCATCTTAAAGATGTTTTGACAATTAAATTTGACTTTTGAGGGTTTTTTCCCTGAGAGAATTGAAAAGAAATTTCCAAGGAGTTTCTGGTGAGGGACAGATCAACTAAGCTTTTACGTTGCTGATTTTGTTTTAGGTAGTGCACATGCTTGTGCTACCACTTTATCTGCTTATTAGCAAATTGAGGGTTTTCTTCATCATTCATCCATGTCTGCTAGAAATGCTTGGCATTTTCCACCCACACAGATTTTATTCACCCTCTATAATAATCATTTTTGAGATAAGATGAACTCTTTATTCATGGGCATTGGTGGAAATAGACTCATGTTTTTTCATTATGTTTTGTGACCATGTCTTAGTTCACTATGATGATTCATCATTTTCTCTTTCAGAGAACTATCAAAATTGTCAACTATCATGTATTGAGGGCTGTGATTTGTATAGTACAAGTTTAGATGCTTGAATACCAATAGCTTGTCAAAGGTCCTATTTCAATGGAATCATAGGATGATGTTTCAGAGACCATCCAGTCCAACCTCTATACCATGTCTTTGAGATAGCTTTGTGCCTTCCAGAGGAATGAATGACTTCATCCTAGCCATTCTATCTTCCAACAGCTCTAGCTGAAAGATTTGTTCTTCACCTGTGTTAATGCTCCCTGTTGGAACCTTCTAATTTCAATTCTAGTTTTGTCCTCTGGACTTTTGCAGGATCAATTAAATCCTTCCCTGCATAACAACTTTAGGAAACTTAAATTTCAATCTTCAGAAACTTGATGCTACATCTAATCTTCTCAAGATACAAAGTGAATTCTTCATGAGCATTGTTTTTCCAATAGACATACCAATCACAGCCAGATATGTTAGAGAGAGAGTAGGCAAAGACTGAATCATAATCACTTGTCTGAAACTAGGTCCTTTCCTGTTTCTTTTCTTCTCTTCTAGTGCCAGTTCTTTTAATTCTATTCTGTTCCTGGCCTGTTAGAGAAATTTTTCTTATAGTTTATTTTATTTGATAAGAATACTGGTGAGACAGCAGAATCTTCTGAATTATCTAAAATAACTAGAAATTGATACTTTTAAAGGATGCTTTAAGGTCCAAAAGCCATTTTTAGTAAATGAATGCACAAACACATCCTACCAAGCTTTTGAGTAGATCCATAACTGTTGCGGTGCTTTAAAGCAATTCTCTGATTATAGAAAGATTATCTTTCATGAGACTACATCATTAAAACAATATCTGCCTTATCTCATTTCTGTATTAAAAGTCTCTTTGTTCACTTCAAGATGTTTTTAAGTCAAAGATTTTTCTGAATATAAAGGTTTTTGTGGGCAGTCACTCAGTCTGTGAGTGGGCACAGAAATTATATTGCCTTTTCCATCGTAAAGATAGCCTTGTAGTTCAAGACTGTAAGAAGAACAGAGGAACTTTGAAGACATGAAATTGCTGATAAATATCTAGGTTAAAGTTAAATTTTTTTCATTAATTTATTTTGGCCAAATTTAGAGCAAAGGGTCCAGTGAATTAGTAACTGCTAGGATAATTAACTCAGCCCCAAAATATTCCCCACTTCTCTCTACCTTTCCTTCCTCCTAGAATAAATGAACAATGGTGCAATGCTTTGGAAAACAGGTCTATTTCAATATAAGAAAAAAAGAATCTGAGCCTCTCTCAATTCTTCCTGTATAAAATGAAACATAAAGACAGTAGAGTAGAAGCTAATCTGGTTATATTTCTTATCATGTGTTTGAAAAGCCTTCAGATTTTCTAGGCCTCAGATTCCCCCCTGGAAAACTTATGAAGAAACTGAAAGTCATACATCCCAAATAATTGCTCTCCATATGCAGTGGTATGCTGGAATATGTTTGTACTGGTTTATGAGAGCTATTTTTTACTATTCAGTAAATTTGTGGGCAAATTGATCTCAGATATATAGCTTCAAATTGGCTATGGTGGGAGTATTTACAGCATGGAAGTTAGCAAATGTTACAGATAAGAGCTGGCTATGAAATATTTACCAGCTTCTCATTGTAATCTAGCATTCTCATGTGAAAACAAATATTTTAATTAAAATATTTCTTTTCCCCTTCTTTCCTTCTTTGCTTCTCATCACTTCTGTAGAAGAGGGAATCTAATTTTATAACCATAGTCACTCTCTTCCATTGTTTATTTGCATTTCTTTTAGGAATTTGCTCAGCATTTTAGGTTGCTAAGATGTGCTAACACAGGAGACAATTAATGACTATTATTTGTCTACAAGTTCTAGGAAACTTGCAGGGTTCATTCTGTAAGAATGATTTACAGGCTATAATATGTTAGGATGTCAAACAATTGGAAATCATTACCAACACTAATGTCTTAATCTTAGGTTTACCACTGAGGGAGGAAAGTCATTGATTAAAAGGCCATCTGTTCCAAAGGTGTGTCTGACTTGCTTATGCAGTGAATCAAGTCAGTTCAGTGACTGTGCTGCTTGTGTAACTGTTTATCTGTTTCTCAAAATCATTGATTATGTTCTCATTTTAACATGATATCTTTGAGAAATGGGGTTTTAGTTTTGGATGCTATAGGTATTCAGCAGTGTGTTTAATATATTACACGTACCAGGCAACATGTATTTGGAATTGTCCCTAGCTCTAAGAACTGTGTAATCAGTGAGTTAAGTATATGGAGGTATTTGAGTGTTCCCCTGGTGGGGGCTTCCTTGCTGACTCAGATGGTAAAGAATCTTCATGCAGTGTAGGAGACCTGAGATTGATCCCTGGGTCAGGAAGATCCCCTGGAGAAGAGAATGGCTATCTACTCCAATGTTCTTGCCCAGAGAATTTATATGGAGTAGAACATGGCAACTCACTCCAGTATTCTTGCCTGAAAAATCCCATGGACAGAGGAGCCTCGTGGGGCTACAGTTCATGGGGTCCCAAAGAGTCAGACACAACTGAACACGTATATTTACTTCAAATGAGTTAGTGAAATTATATTTTGGCAATAATTTGATGTTGGAGGATTAATCTTGGTATGAGTTCCATTTCTATTTTCAGGATGAAAGAGAAGGGTTTGTTACTATCATCAAGTTCTTTCTTAAAGTATCCTTAGTCTGCATATTTTTTCTATATAGTGATGCTGCTGCTGCTGCTGCTGCTGCTGCTGCTGCTGCTGCTAAGTCGCTTCAGTCGTGTCCAACTCTGTGCGACCCCATAGACGGTAGCCCACCAGGCTCCCCCATCCCTGGGATTCTCCAGGCAAGAACACTGGACTGGGTTGCCATTTCCTTCTCCAGTGCATGAAAGTGAAAATTGAAAGTGAATTTGCTCAGTCGTGTCCGACTCTTAGCGACCCCATGGACTGAAGCCTACCAGGCTCCTCTGTCCATGGGATTTTCCAGGCAAGAGTACTGGAGTGGGGTGCCGTTGCCCTATGCCTCTTAAATAGAACTTCACAATTTACCACCCACTTTCACATTTATCTCATTTTCCACTAGATATTTTCCCTCTGCAGGTTTCTTCCCATAAAGTCATTAAATAACTGACTCTAAGATTTAAAGGGGAAATATTTGATCAATTATTCTACCCGTAGTTGGCCTATCAGTTATTTCCAGGAGGAAAACATATTAGAGGGACTAATTGGGTCAAATAAGGAGGTGAAAGTTTTTATTTTTTGTGGGAAAGGCAGGCAGTATTATTTTTTACTTTTACCTATTTATTTGGTGATTTTGTTTCAGGCTTAGCTGATTGAATATGGATTCTGCTTCATGGTCTCTCTGGCCATTAATTACTCCTATTTGGGGATTTGACATTCTGCTGTCAGCTGCAAACTTCACTCAAATGCTGAGCCTAAAGATGTGGGGTTCTGGGGTAGAAAATACTTACGTTTTATTTTAAAAACAATAGAAATTCCTTCCTCCCTTTCCCCTCTCCTTTCTTCCTGATTTATTTATTCAAATCATATCAATACATGTGGGAAAAATTAAGAGTTTAAAATCATTTGTTTGCTCCAGTTTAGTATTTATTATTTCTGACTTCAATAAAAGTTTGACTCTTAGGTTTAAAAATTCTTGTAAGTTATTCTTATCTTTTTCTGATGAAAATACAGATCCACTCAGGTGCATTCTGAAACGCAAATGAGAAAGACAGAAACAGCTGACACAGACTGAATGTGGTTTGTGAGTTGACTGTCTTTTAATGCTGGCCTAATTGAGGATTGTGTGCCTGGAAAACTGGAAAACTGATAGTGCACAAAATTGAGGAAAAATTGATGCCACAGGGAAACTGTGCTTCCTGAGCCAGTGTGATGCAGCCTGTGCAAGTGTGATTCCTCACCTGCAGAATCACTTAACAGGGTAACTACTTCATAAAAAGATATTGAGTAAAGCAAGATGAAAGTAAAAACAATCATCCCCAAGTGTACTGGGAAGTGTGGCTGCTGCCTTTTCTTCTTGTTGCCAGGAGAGAGAGAAGCCCGCACCCAGGTACACATGCGTCACCAGTTATATCCATGAGGAATGACGTCCATGTTAAACCTTGGATCTGGTAAACAGGAATGCATATGCCATCCTGTTGTAAACTCCATCTGTATAGCAACAGAAAACAAAACTGCTGAGGAAAAGCTGTCACTCTTTTGTTAAACAAATTGAAAGTAAATTGACACAGAGAAGTTTATTCCAAGTCTAAATGTTTCCATTTTATCTCTATTTCTGGATTAAAGATTATGAAGGCAAAGTCTCTTCAGAATCCTTTGTTTGGACTTTACAGCAAAAACATCCTTAGGGAGCTGCTTGCCTGGAGAGTTTTTGTGTTTCTCTGTGATCATGGAGATTAATCTTCTTCCTAGGAGATCAGCTATTCACAACACTGTTGCCTTCATTCCCAAAGAATTTCCATTCCTGCCTGAGAATGTGAGATAGGGCAACAGGTGCTGAGGCCTCAGGTGTGACTTCCCTGACACTGCCTCAGGCCCCTTCAGTTATTCAGTTATTCCTCTCACTATTCCAGAAAGGAACATCTCAAGGGCAAGTTTAGAAGGCAATGGCAACCCACACCAGTGTTCTTGCCTGGAGAATCCCAGGGATGGGGAAGCCCGGTGGGCTGCCATCTCTGGGGCTGCACAGATCGGACATGACTGAAGCAACTTAGCAGCAGCAGCATGTTGCTGGGATCATAGGATTTAGAAGAACACTATTCCTTTATTTACTTAATAATGAATTTATTCTCTCACTGTGTCTCAGACTCAATGCCAGGCACAGGTGATAAACATGTAAGCTGACATGGACACCATCCCACTACATACAGTATGGGGTGGGGATTAAACATATAACCACTCTGATTAATGTACATTTTCAACTGAGGTACTAAAGATAACAAAGGAACTGAACTGTGACAAAAATGCTCTAAGGAAATCATAGTTACCATGATCATAGAGATGAGAGAGCAAAGTGAGTGTGAGGAGTAAAGAGCATCACAGGAAGAGCCCTGTGCTGAAGAAAGTATGGCTGGAAGATGGGAGAGGAGATGGTGCTCAGGAGACACCAGAGTCCTCAGACCAGACCCCTCATTCAGAAATGAGACAGGGAAATCAAGAAAATAAAGTGAGGATTTATTTAAGTAAGAATATGCTCTCAGAGGGAGAGCTGGCAGACAAGTGAGTAGCTGGGTTCCTTTGGCAAGCTGGTTATGAGGGGCATACAAATGAATGGGTGGAATATTCATTAGGGAAGAAGTTTGGAAGGTCTTCTTCCTTGATTTTCATCCCACCTCCACCTTCCCAAGGGGAGTAGTGATTTTTGTCCTTATTTAGCTTAGATTAGAATTGTTATGGCATCAATGCATGGTGGGTACTTCTTAGCTTCTAGGCTAATTTTATTGTAATAATAACATAATGAGCAACAGGTTACATTTGGACATTGGAGATTCTCACCTCTTCCTACCTTTCTTTGTCTGCCTCAAAATGTATGGTTTCCTATCAGTCTGAAGGTTCCTCCTTTTCTTTATCTGTCCATGGATGTACACTGTTTACAAGATGCATGATGTCTTGCCACCTGGCTCATGCTCCCCTTTTTCTGCTCATATCCAGCTACCTGCCTACTGTAACACTATGGAGAACTTTGGTGTTTATGGTATAGTCCAGTGGGAAGTTAGCTGATGGATTTTCATGTAGAGGGAACCAGATAAGGACTGTATTTTTAAAAGTGTCAACTTAAAAATGCTCACAACTTAAAAGTTGAGAGTTATATTTTATTCAGTGTGAATTTTTCGAACTCCAAGCCCAGAAGATGGCATCTTAAGTAACCCTGAGAGAACTGCCCCAAGGAGGCACAGGGAGGAACCAGGTTATTTAGAAGTTTTGCAACAAAGGGCAGGTAGTCTGAACATCAAAAGATTATAGTTAATTAAAGAAAACCATGGACGGATGTTCTGACATTGTACAGGAGACAGGGAGCAAGACCATCCCCAAGGAAAAAAATGCAAAAAAGCTATTTGAAGAGGCCTTACAAATAGCTGAGGAAAGAAGAGAAGTGAAAAGCAAAGGAGAAAAGAAAAGATGTACCCATTTGAATGCAGAGTTCCAAAGAATAGAAAGGAGAGATAAGAAAGGCTTCCTCAGTGATCAGTGCAAAGAAATAGAGGAAAACAATAGAGTGGGAAAGACTAGAGATGTCTTCAAGAAAATTAGAGATACCAAGGGAATATTTCATGCAAAGATGGGCACAATAAAGAACTGAAATGGTATGCACCTAACAGAGAAAGAATATATTATGAAGATGGCAAGAACACACAGAACTATGTAAAAAAGATCTTCATGACCCAGATAACCACAATGGTATGATCACTCTCCTAGAGCCAGACATCCTGGAATGTGAAGTCAAGTGGGCCTTAGGAAGCATCACTATGAACAAAGCTAGTGGAAGTGATGGAATTCCAGTTGAGCTACTTGAAATCCTGGAAGATGATGCTGTGAAAGTGCTGCACTCAATATAACAACAAATTTGGAAAACTCAGCAGTAGCCACAGGACTGGAAAAGGTCAGTTTTTGTTGCAGTCCCAAAGAAAGGCAATGCCAAACAATGCTCAAGCTACCGCAAATTGTATTCTACTCACATGCTAGCAAAGTAATGCTCAAAATTCTCCAAGCCAGGCTTCAACAAGCTCAACAAGTTCATACGTGAGCTATGAAATTCCAGATGTTCAACCTGGTTTTAGAAAAGGCAGAGGAACCAGAGATGAAATTGCCAACATCCAGTGGATCACCAAAAAAGCAAGAGAGTTCCAGAAAAAACATCTATTTCTGCTTTATTGACTATGCCAAAGCCTTTGACTGTGTGGATCACAATAAACTGTGGAAAATTCTGAAAGAAATGGGAATACCAGATCACCTGACCTGCCTCCTGAGAAATCTGTATGTAGGCCAGGAAGCAACAGTTAGAACTCGACGTGGAACAACAGATTGGTTCCAAATTGGGAAAGGAGTATGTCAAGGCTGTATATTGTCACCCTGTTTATTTAACTTATACGCAGAGTACATCATGAGAAACGCTGGGCTGGATGAAGCACAAGCTGGAATCAAGATAGCCAGGAGAAATATCAATAACCTCAGATATGCAGATAATACCACCCTTATGGCAGAAATTGAAGAGAAACTAAAGAGCCTCTTGATGAAAGTGAAAGAGGAGAGTGAAAAAGTTGGCATAAAGCTCAACATTCAGAAAACAAAGATCATGGCACGCAGTCCCATCACTTCATGGGAAATAGATGGGGAAACAGTGGAAATAGTGTCAGATTTTATTTTTTTGGGCTCCAAAATCACTGCAGATGGTGACTGCAGCCATGAAATTAAAAGACATTTACTCCTTGGAAGAAAACCTAGACAGCATGTTAAAAAGCAGAGACATTACTTTGCCAACAAACGTCTGTCTAGTCAAGGCTATGGTTTTTCTAGGAGTCATGTATGGATGTAAGAGTTGGACTATAAAGAAAGCTGAGCGCAGAAGAATTGATACTTTTGAACTGTGGTGTTGGAGAAGACTCTTGAAAGTCCCTTGGACTGCAAGGAGATCCAACCAGTCCATCCTAAAGGAAATCAGTCCTGAATGTTCATTGAAAGGACTGATGTTAAAGCTGAAGCTCCAATACTTTGGCCACCTGATGATAAGAGCTGACTCATTGGGAAAGACCCTGATGCTGGGAAAGATTGAAGAAAAGAGGAGAAGGGAATGACAGAGGATGAGATGGTTGGATGGCGTCACCGATTCATAGGACATGAGTTTGAGTAAACTCCAGGAATTGGTGATGGACAGGGAGGCCTGGCATGCTGCAGTCCATGGGGTTGCAAAGAGCTGGACACAACTGAGTGAATGAACTGAACTGAACTGAAAGAAAACCAGGCATTCCCAATTAAAGAATTTAGCACTTCTCTATATATGGGAAGGTGCAAGAGTCTGGGCTCAGTGAAATCATTCCTTTCAAATGTACTTCACCTATCTGGGGCCAGTATATTATGTTTTTCACATCCTGAGCTCCCTTGGGGTCCATCGTATGGGGTGGCTGCAGTCTGATGAGTGGTAGATCACAAGTATTTTTCTTCTTCCTGAGAGCCCTTAGGGCTCACCAACTGACAATGGAGGGCTGTAACCACTGCTGAGCGACATCTTTGTTTACTGATACGGTGAAAAATATTTCATTTTTCAAAAAATAGATCTGGCCTTGGGAGGGAAAAGGGCTAGAGGGAGGCCAGAGCGGTGGTGGCAATATTTCATCTTGGGGACTTGAAGCTGGTTGATTATGGATCCAACATTTCTTTCTTCATGGTTGCCTCCTCCCTCCTGACTGCTGTCTGCATGTCTGCACTCTCGTCCAGACCCTGCATTCCTTGAGTTTAAGAGTGCTGCTTTACTTGCTTTGGGTGCCCCTTACTGTCTGAAACTGCGATTTGCATATTTGCATACATTCAACAAATGCTGTATTTGAACTGCGACGCTTCCTTGTCTCATAAGACAGTAGACTTAAAAGATCATCTGCCATGCTGTGCTGTGCTTACTCGCTCAGTTGTGTCTGACTCTTTGTGACCGCATGGAATGTAGCCCCCCAGACTCCTCTGTCCATGGGGATTCTCCAGGCAAGCATACTAGAGTGGCTTGCCATGCCCTTCTCCAGGGGATCTTTCCAACCTAGGGATTGAACCCAGGTCTCCCACATTGTGGGCAAATTCTTTACCGTCTGAGCCACAAGGGAAGCACTAAAAGATCATAGCCCTTCTATATTTTGGTGGTAGCATTATCTAGCAATCAACTTTATTCCTGAAGACCAAAGAAGTATATAAAAATACTTTATTTTCTTTTGCTAACTCATATATGCCTTGTACTTTATTTCCATATATGAATATCTTCTATAAAATGACCTTTACAATCCTACCTTTATGTCAGCCTAAAGCATTGCTGTTGTCATTACTACCTTCTTAAAAATATAATAAGCATATTGGGAGAGATTTGTTTCTGAGATTTTCTCCATAGTTAAAGAAGCAAAACCACACTGGAAATTTTTTGACTCTGGAAACAAATAAAGCAGTGATATGGTATGGCACCACCTGTAGCAGACTGGAAACTGCACGCTCCGTGCCAGAGCATTCAAATTCAAACACAAGTTTAGGCTCTGGCAGCCAAATTTGGCTAAGTGACTGAGTTTGCTATTTCCCCTTTAAGTCATTAAAGAATTTTTGTTTTTTAATCCAGAAGAGTAATAGAAAATTTCAATGTGTTCATTATGGGTTGTGGGCCAAGCTCTCTTGAGCGACTGAAGCTTCAAGCTGTACTGGGGTAAAGCAACGTGACCAGAAAGCCTCCGACATTGCAATCTCCTCAAATACTCTGGGGAGGCAGGTTTCTAAGACCCCCTGGCATCCTGGTCTCTGTTTTCTCTTGGTCCAGTCTCAGTGGACTGTGGCAGCTTCCCCTGCACCTCAGTCCCACCAACACACACACTGAGAGGATGGGCTTGATGGAAAGGTACACGATTATTATGATTTGAATATTATGACTATGAAATATTATGATTTCAATAGTCATAATATTATGACTATGAAATCAGAAGGAAAGAAAACTTGCTTCCCACATACATACCTTCTGGACGAGACCCTGAGTGTAGTTTTATGGAGACTTTATAAATATACCTCTGACTGCTCCCTCCTGATCCTTAGGTTAGGATTAGCTTCAGCTCAGGCTGAGAAGTCACCAGGGACAGGGTTTCTAAAGTTAGTGGTCACTCAAATCACACAGAAAATATTTAGATAATGTATTTCTGAGAGAAGAATAATTCCAACTTCTTCTTCTTTTTTTTAATGGGAAGATGTTTTCCATTGCAGAAATTGGGCCTGTTAGATGGGTGAAGCAGAAAGAATCAGAACAACAGATTAATTCAGATTATTTTGCAGCCATGCTCTGCAGTTTTATTACTCCTTATAAAATGCAAGGGAATGGGCAGCATGATTTATGTTTGAATTCTGGGCCCTTCAACAAAACTTATCTTCTTTTCCCACGTTTCTATGATAATGATAATGAGTGTCGTCAGTAGTTTATTGAGCTTTTGCAGGGAGAAAACTAGATTATGTGAGGTAAATCTCACAATGACAAGATAATGTGATATGATAATGATATTTAAATGACCCAGGACTCTGGGTCACATGGACACTTGGAGACTTGTGGACACAATGGACGCTTGTTTTCTCACAGCTCTAGAAGCTGGGATTCCAAGGTCAAGGTATATGCAGTGTTGGTTCCTAGTGAGGCCCCTCTTCCTGACTTTTAGGTTGCTGCCTGTCCACAGTGTCTTCACACTGCATTTTCTTCATGCATCTGAAGAGAGAGGGTGGGTAGGGAGGAATTCTTTGGTGTCTCTTCCTCTTCTTCTTCTTCTTCTTTTTTTTTTTTAAGCTTTTAATTTTATATTGGAGTATAGCCAATTAGCAAAGTTGTGGTAGTTTCATGTGGACAGCAAAAGGAACTCAGTCATATATATATATATATATATATATATATATATATATATATATATATATCCAGTCTCCCCAAACTCCCTTCTCATCTAGGCTGCCACATAACTTTGAGTAGAGTTCCCTGTGCCATACTTAGGTCCTTATTTTGTTATCTATGATATATATATATATAGCAGTGTGTACATGTTGATCCCAAACTATCTAACAATCCCTTCCCCATCTTTCCTCCCCAACCCCGGTAATCATAATTTTGTTCTCTATGTATGTGAGCCTGTTTCTATTTTGTAGATAAGTTCATTTGTTTCATTTCTTTTTAGATTCTGCATATAAGGGATATCATGATGTTTCTCTTTATCTGTCTGACTTACTTCACTCAGTATGACAATATCTGCGTCCATTATGTTGCTGCAAATAGCATTATTTCATTCTTTTTCTTGGCTATTGTAAATAGTGCTGTGATGATGCTTGGGGAGCTTGTATCCTTTAGAACCATGTTTTTCTCTGGATATATTCCAGGAGGAGAGTTGCAGGGTCATAGTGTAGCTCTACTTTTAGTTTGTTAAAAAATCTCCATACTGTTCTCCATAGTGGCTGTACCAACTTCTATGCCCACCAAGAGTTTAGGAAGGTTCCCTTCTCTCCACACCTCTCTAGCATTTATTGTTTATGGATTTTTTTTATGATAGCCATTCTGACTTGTGTGATATTCATTGTAGTTTTGCATTTCTCTAATAATTAGTGATGTTGAAACTATTTTCATGTGGCTCTTGGTCATAGTATGTCTTTGGAGAAATGTCTATTTAGGTCTTCTGCCCAGTTTTTGATTGGTTGGTTGTTTTGATGATATAAAGCTTTATGAGCTATTTGTAAATTTTGGAGACTAATGCATTGTGGGTCACATCATTTGCCAATATTTTCTCCCAATCCATTGGTGGTCTCTTTATTTTGCTTATTGTTTTCTTGTTGTGCATAAGCTTTTGAGTTTAAGTAGGTCCCATTTGTTTATTTTTACTTTTATTTCCATTATTCTGGGAGATAGACTGAAAAAGATATTGCTGTGATTTATGTTAGAGAGTGTTCTGCCTATGTTTTCCTCTAGGAGTTTAATAGTGTCTAGACTCTGATGCTGCGAGGGATTGGGGGCAGGAGGAAAAGGGGACGACAGAGGATGAGATGGCTGGATGGCATCACGGACTTGATGGACACGAGTTTGAGTGAACTCCGGGAGTTGGTGATGGACAGGGAGGCCTGGCATGCTGCAATTCTTGGGGTCGCAAAGAGTCGGACATGACTGAGCGACTAAACTGAACTGAACTGAAGTCTCACATTTAGGTCTTTTATCCATTTTGAACTTATTTTTTGTGTGTGTGGCTTAAAAGTATGATCTAGTTTCATTTTCTTACATGTAGCTGTCCAGTTTTCCCAGCACCATTTATTAAAGAGACTGTCTTTCCACTATTCTTTAGTTTTGCCTCCTTTGTCATAGATTTATTGACCACAGGTGCATGGGTTTATCTCTGGGCTTTCTATCCTATTCCATGATACCTTACTGCTTTGATGGCTATAGCTTTTATAGTCTGAAGTCAGGGAGCTTGATTTTTCCAGCTCCATTTTTCTTTCTCAAAATTGCTTTGACTATTAGAGGTCTTTTATGTCTCCATACAAATTTTAAGATTTTTGTTTTAGTTCTGTGAAAAAAAGCGATTGGTAATTAGATAAGAATTGCACTGAATCTTGTAGATTGCCTTGGGTATGACAGTCATTTTGATGATATTGATTCTTCCAATCCACAAACATGGTATATCTTTCATTTGCTTGTGTATTCTTCAATTTCTTTCATCAGCATCTTATAGTTTTCAGAGTACAGTCTTTTTCTCATTAGATAGGTGTATTCCTAGGTATCTTATTCTTTTTGGTGCAGTGGTAAATGGGATTGTTTCTTGAATTTTTCTTTCTGAACTTTCATTGTTAGTGTATAGAAATGCAAAAGATTTCTGTGTATGAATTTTGTAATCTATAATTTTACTAGGTTCCTGGATGAGCTTCAGTAGTTTCCTGGTAGCATTTTTAGGATTTTCTATGTATAGTATTATGTTATCTGCAGACAATGACAGTTTAACTTCTTCTTTTCCAACTTGTATTCCTTTATTTCTTTTTCTTCTCTGATTTTTGTACCCAGGACTTCCAAAACTATGTTGAATAAAGGTTGTGAGAGTGGATATCCTTATCTTGCCCCTGATCTTAGAGGAAATGCTTTCAGCTTTTCACAACTGAGTATGATGTTAGCTGCAGGTTTGTTGTATATGGGCTTTATTATGTTGAGGTATGTTCCTTGTATGACAACTTTCTGGAGAGATTTTATCATAAATAGCTGTTGAATTTTATCAAAAACTTCCCCCACATCTACTGAGATGATCATATGGTTTTTATTCTTCAATTTGTTGATGTGCTATATCATACTGATTGATTTGCTGATATTGAAAAATCCTTGTATCTCTGGGATAAATTCTACTTAATCATGGTACATGATCCTTTTTAATTGATTGTGGATTCAGAATTCTAATATTTGTTAAGGATTTTTGCATCTATGTTCACCAGTGATATGCATGTATGCTTAGTTGCTCAGTTGTGTCTGACCCTTTGCAACCCCATGGACTCTAGCTTGCCATACTCCTCTGTCCTTGGGGATTCTCCAGGTGAGAATACTGGAGTGGGTTGCCATGCCCTTCTTCAAGCGATATCCCCAACCCAGGGATCAAACCCAGGTCTCTTACCTTGTAGGCAGATTCTTTACAGTGATATTGGCTTGTAATTTTCTTTTTTGTGATATTTTTATCTGGTTTTGGTGTCAGCATGACGGTGGCCTCACAGAATGAATTTGGGAATTGTTCTGCCTTTGCAGTTGTTCTGGAACATTTTCAGAAGTGAAAGGCTCTGGCTGCAAGCTGTGAATGAAACCAGGATTCATGGCCTCTGGAGGAGAGGATTTTGATCCACAGGCAGTGATGAGGCTTAATCACTCAGAACTTTTGTGTAGCAAAGTTTTATTAAGGTATAAAAGAGATAGAGAAAGCTTCTGACATAGACATCAGAAAGGGACAGAAAGAGTGCCCCCTTGCGAGCTCTTCAGTTCAGTTCAGTTCAGTCGCTCAGTCGTGTCCGACTCTTTGTGACTCCATGAATTGCAGCACTCCAGGCCTCTCTGTCCATCACCAACTCCTGGAGTTCACTGAAACTCACGTCCATTGAGTCCGTGATGCCATCCAGCCATCTCATCCTCTGTCGTCCCCTTTTCCTCCTGCCCCCAATCCCTCCCAGCATCACAGTATTTTCCAATGAGTCAACTCTTCGGATGAGCTCTTAGCAAAGCATTGTATACCTGTTAGCATTAAGCATTAGTTGCTCAGTCGTGTCCGACTCTTTGTGACCCCATGGACTGCAGCCCACCAGGTTCCTCTGTCCACGAGATTTTCCAAGCAAGGATACTGGAGTGGGTTGCCATTTCTTTCTCCAAGGGATCTTCCCAACCCAGGGATCGAACCCAGGTCTCCTACACTGCAGCTGCTAATCAGATAAAAGAAATATCTCAAGACTGAGAGAGTTGCACATGGCCCCCTCACCTACAACATGCATTTTGAGATAGCACTGGCACAAAGGGAGTAGTCCTGGGCCATAAAACAATTGACATGAATCTTGAAGAAAGGCAGATTTCCAAGCAAATACATAGTTCATTAACATCCCTTAAGAAAAACATTTCCATGAGAAAAACACATGGGTTAGCTCAAGGTTTGAGAAAAGTTAAGTTCAGGCAGAACCAGATGACATCATTACAGCACAGAATTAGAAGAGAAAAAAATGTCTGCCACTTGCAGTTTATTTCCTCCTGCTTCTTGGGGAACCCTGGCCTTCCTACATGACTGTTAATCCTCTTAGAAGGATACATAGTAAGTCTTCTCTAAATGTTTGATAGAGTTCAACTATGAAGCCAGCTGGTCCTGGACTTTTGTTTATTGGAAAATTTTAAAACACAGTTTCAATTTCAGTATTGTGATTAGTCTGTTTCTTCCTGATTCAGTCTTGGGAGACTTTATCTTTCTAAGAATTTGTCCATCTTTCTTTCAGGTTATCCATTTAATTGGCATACAGTTGCTGGTAGTAGTCTCTTGTGATCCTTTGTATTTCTGTGGTGTCAATTGTAACTTCTTTTCCTTTTCTAACTTTATTGATATGAGCCCTCTCCCTTTTTTCTTGAAGAGTCTGGCTAAAGGTTTATCAATCTTTTTTATCTTCTCAAAGAACCAGCTTCAAGTTTCATCGATCTTTGTTGTTTTTTTTGGTCTCTGTTTCATCTATTTCTGCTCTGATCTTTATGATTTATTTGCTTCTACTAATTTAAAGTTTTACTTATTCTTCTTTCTCTAGTTGTTTGAGATGTACATTAAGTTGTTTCCTTGAGACTTTTCTTGTTTCCTGAGGTAAGATTGTATTGTAGTAAACTTCCCTCTTAGGACTGCTTTTGCTGCATTCCATAGGTTTTGAATCAGTGTGCTTTCACCTTCATTTGTCTTTAGGTATTTTTTTTATTTATTCAGTGATCCATTGGTTGTTTAGTAGAATATTGTTGAGCCCCTATTGTTTGTGTTTTTTTTTTTAATATTTTTTTTCCTATAGTTTATTTCTAATCTCATAGTGTGATCAGGAAAGATGCTTGATATGATTGCAGTTTTCTTAAATTTTAAGGCTTGCTTTGTGGTCTAGCATGTGGTCAATCCTGGAGAATGTTCCATGTGCACTTGAAAATAATGTGTAATCTGCTGGTTTTGGATGGAATGCTCTATAAATATCAATTAGGCCCATCTGGTCTAATTTGTCATTTAAAGCCTGTGTTTTCTTATTGATTTTCTGTTTGGATGATCTGCCCATTGTTGAAAATTGGGTGCTGACTTCCCTCACTATTACTGTGTTACTGTTAATTTCTCCTTTTATGGCTGTTCTTATTTGCCTTATATATCGAGGTGCTCCTATGTTGTGTGCATGTATACTTACAATTGTTAAATCTTCTTAGATTGATCCCTTGATCATTATGTAGTGTCCCTTTTTGTCTCTTGTAACAGTTTTGTTTTGAAGTCTATTTTCTCTGCTATGAATATTGATTTTCCAGCTTTCATTTGATATCCATTTACATGGAATACCTTCTTCCATCCCCTCATGTTCAGTCTGTATGTGTTCCTAGGTCTGAGGTAGGTCTTTTTTAGAAAGCGTATATAAAGACATTGTTTTTTAAATCCACACAACCAGTCTATGTCTTCTGGTTGGTGCATTTAGTACATTTATATTTAAGGCAATTATTGAGATGTGTATTCTTATTGCCATTTGCTTAATATGTTGGATTTGTTTTTGTTGGTCTTTTTTTTCTTCTCTTCTTCTTTTGTTCTCGTCTCTTGTGGTTCGATTACCATCTTTATTTTGTGTTTGCATTGCTTTTTCTTTTGTGTGTGTATATCTTTTGTAGCTTTGGGCTTTTCTATTCCCATGAGGTTTTGATATAATAGTTTGAATGTGTAGAACCTCTGTCCATAGTTCTTCAGGCACTCTGTATATCAAATCTAATCCCTTCAATCTATTTGTTACTTCCACTGTATAATTGTAAGGGATTTGATTTAGGTCATACCTGAATGACCTAATGGTTTTCCCCACTTTCTTCAATTTAAGTTTGAATTTTGCAATAAGGAGTTCATGATCTGAGCCACAGTCAGCACCCAGTCTTGTTTTTGCTGACTGTATAGAGCTTCTCCATCTTTGGCTCCAAAGAATATAATCAATCTGATTTCAATATTGACTGTCTGGTGAAGTCCAATGATAAAGTCATCTCTTGCTATGACCAGTGCTTTCTCTTGGCAAAATTATGTTAGCCCTTTCCCTGCTTCATTTAGTACTCCAAGGCCAAACTTGCCTGTTACTCTAGGTATTTCTTGATTTCTTACTTTTGTATTCTAGTCCCCTATGATGAAAAAGACATCTTTTTTTCTTGGTGTTAGTTCTAGAAGGTCTTATAGGTCATCATAGAACTGTTCAACATGGAAACAGTCAGACTTCCAAATAGCAAGGAGAGATAAGAAAGCCTTCCTCAGTGGTCCGTTCAAAGAAATAGAGGAAAACAATAGAATGGGAAAGACTAGAGATCTCTTCAAGAAAATTAGAGATACCAAGGGAATATTTCATGTACAGATGGGCACAATAAAGGACAGAAACTATATGGACCTAATAGAAGCAGAAGATATTAAGAACAGGTGGCAAGAATACACCAAAGAACTATACAAAAAAGATCTTCATGACCCAGATAACTATGATGGTGTGATTACTCACCTAGAGCCAGACATCCTGGAATGCAAGCAAGTGGGCCTTAGGAAGCATCACTACAAACAAAGCTACTGGAGGTGATGGAATTCCAGTCGAACTATTTAAAACCCTCAAAGATGATGCTGGGAAAGTGCCACACTCAATATGCCAGCAAATTTGGAAAACTCAGCAGTGGTCACAGGACTGGAAAAGGTTAATTTTCCTTCCAATCCCAAAGAAAGGTAATGCCAAAGAATGTTCCAACTACCATACAGATGTACTCTTCTCACACACTAGCAAAGTAATGCTCAAAGTTCTCCAAGCTAGGGTTCAACAGTATGTGAGCTGAGAACTTCCAGATGTTGAAGCTGGATTTAGAAAAGACAGAGGAACCAGAGATCAAATTGCCAACATCATTTGGACCATAGACAAAGCAAGAGAGTTCCAGAAAAACATCTACTTCTGCTTTATTGATTATACCAAAGCCTTTGACTATGTGGATTATGACAAACTGTAGAAAATTCTTCAAGAGATGGGAATACAGACCATTTTACCTGCCTCCTGAGAAATTTGTATGCCAGTCAAGAAGCAACAGTTAAAATGGGACATGGAACAACAGACTGGTTCCAAATTGAGAAAGGAGTATTTTGAGGCTGTATATTATCATCCTGCTTACTTAACTTGTATGTAGAGTGCATCCTGCGAAATACTGGGCTGGAGGAAGCACACCTTGGAATTAAAACTGCTGGGAGAAATATCAATAACCTCAGATATGCTGATGACACCAATCTCATGGTAGAAAGCAAGAGGAACTAAAGAGCCTCTTGATGAAAATGAAAGAGGAGCGTGAAAAAAGCTGGCTTAAAACTCAACATTCAAAAACAAACATCATGTCATCTGGTCCTATCACTTTATGGCAAATAGGGAAACAATGGAAACAGTGAGAGGCTTTATTTTCTTGGGCTCCAAAATCACTGCAGATGGTGACTGCAGCGATGAAATTGAAAGATGCTTGCTCCTTTGAAGAAAAGCTATGACAAACCTAGACAGCATATTAAAAAGCAAAGACATTACTTCCAACAAAGGTCCATCTAGTCAAAGCTAAGGTTTTTCCATTAGTCACGTATGGATGTGAGAGTTGGACCATAAAGAAAGCATGAGTGCCAAAAAAATTGATGCTTTTGAGCTGTGACACTGTAGAAGACTCTTGAGAGTCCCTTGGACTACAAGAAGATCAAACCAGTCAAACGTAAAGGGAATCAGCCCTGAATATTCATCAGAAAGACTGATGCTGAAGGTGAAGCTCCAATACTTTGACCACTTGATGAGAAGAGCCGACTCAATGGAAAAGACCTTGATCCTGGAAAAGATTGAAGACAGGAAGAGGAGGGGACAACAGAGGATGAGATGGTTGGATGGCATCATCAACTTGATGAACATGAGTTTGAGCATGTTCTGGGAGGTGCTGAAGGACAAGGAAGTCTGGTGTTCTGCAGTCTGTGGAGTCACAAAGAATTGGATATGACAGAGTGAACTGTGCTGAACTGAATGTGTAGAATTATTTTTCCTTAGAATTGCTATTCTCTTTTCTGCCTAGATGAGTCCTTTAGCATTTTTTGTAAAATTGGCCTGGTGATGCTGAGTTCTCTTAGCTTTTAGTTATGTGTAAAGCTTTTTATGTCTCCATCAAATCTGAATGAGATTCTCACTGGGTCGAGTTTTCTTGGTTATATATTCTTCCCTTTCACACCTTTACATATATCACGACACTCCTTTCAGCTTGCATTGTTTCTGCTGAGAAATTATCTGATGGTCTTCTGGGAGTTCTCTTGTGAGTTATTTTTCATTTTCCCTTGTTACTTTTAATATTTTTTCTTTGTCTTAGTTTTTGTCAATTTGATTAGTATGTGTCAATATGTTTCTCCTTTTGTTTATCCTGTGTGGGATTCTCTGTGCTTGCTGGACTTGGTTGACTGCTTCCTTTTCCATATTAGGGAAGTTTTCAGCTATCATGACTTCAAATATTTTCTCATGTCCTCTCTCTTTCTCCTTCTGGGACCCCTATAATGTGAATGTTGGTGCATTTAATGTTGTCCCAGAGGTCTCTTAAGCTATCTTCATTTCTTTTCATTCTTTTTTCTTTATTCTGGTCTTCAGTGTGATTTCCACCATTCTTTCTTCCAGGTCACTTATCTGCTCATTTGTCTCAGTTATTCTGCTATTGATTCCTCCTAGTATATTTTTCATTTCAGTTATTGTATTGTTCATCTCTGTTTGTTCTTTAGTTCTTCTAGGTCTCTGTTAACCTTTTCTTGCATCTTCTCAGTCTTTGCCTCCATTCTTTTTCTGAGATCCTGGATCATGTTCACTATAATTATTCTGAAAAAAAAAATTTTTTTTTTTTACAAGTTTGCCTATCTCCACTTCATTTAGTTGCTTTTTTCTGGGGATTTTATCTTGTTCCTTCATCTAGGACATAATCCTCTGCGTTTGCATTTTTTCTAACTTTCTGTGATTGTTGCTTTAATTTCGCAGGCTCAAGGATTGTAGCTCTTTTTGCTTCTGCTATCTCTCTCTTCATTTTCTTATAAGGGCAGTAGTCCTTCTGGGTTATGACCTCATTTAACCTTAATTACCTCATTAAGGGTCATATCTCCAGATACAATTACATTCAAACTTAGGATTTAGGCTTATGATTTTGGGGGTCAAAATTCAGGGTACAATAAGTGGGAGACTTGGAAGACAGAACTCAAAAGATGGAAGGGAAATGTTAAGTATTTTATGCTTACATTAGATTTCTTAGACATCAACTGTGGAGGGCAAAGAAGTTATAATCTTTGTGTAATAAGTTAGTAACTGTACAACTTTTTTTTACACTGTGTGTTATTTGCCTTCTCTCTGGTATGATAGAAAAAGCCTCTATACTATTTATTTTTGGGCTTTTAGGTGAGCCTGAATTTAAATACATCGGGAATATGCATGGCAATGAAGCTGTCGGACGGGAGCTGCTCATTTTTCTGGCCCAGTACCTGTGCAATGAGTACCAAAAAGGGAATGAGACAATTGTCCAGCTGATCCATAACACCCGAATCCACATCATGCCTTCCCTGAACCCTGATGGCTTTGAAAAGGCAGCATCTCAGGTGGGTGTGGGTCAGATCACAGCAGAGCATGAATTTTTTTTTTAAGGTTTGTACATATATACTTATAGACAAGGAATATATGCTCACATGAAGCTTACAGAGAGTGCAGGGCTGAGTATAAGTGAAATGGTATTCAGTTTCTGGGTAATGAAAAAGTTCAGAAGGTAAGGAATGATGGCTGAGGGTTTCTTCCACAGAAATTCCAAATGAGAAAATTTATAAGTCAATATTTAATTGTTTGGTTATTGTTGCTTAATGAATCATATTTATTCATTCATGTTTGTCACTAGGTTACTTTCTTTCTAAAAATCCAGAAGATTGACAGCTATCTACTCCCATGTATTGAAGAGTGAGGACATTGCTGTTTCTAAATGAGATGATATCATATTGCCATCTACTGAAATCAAGAAATAAGGATATTTGGCTAGATAATATTTTATGGATGCTTAATCCTAGTCTTATCTATTGATATACATGATCCATAAAGCAAAAAAGAAACAAATAAACAGAACAAAACCTTCGTAACATAAATAAAAAACAAATTTAGTAAATTTTAACTGTTAGGGAAACTGAGTAGTAATTACATTTTCATAATTAAGTGTTTGGACAGGGATGCAGGACATTTTATTTGTTGTTTTCTACAGTTCGAAATAATTTTTGTGTTTAATGGAAATGTATTGAAGTATATATTTAGTATATTTATCTATAGCTAAGAATTTGTTTTGTACATTAAAAATAAAAAATCCAATTACCATTTGACCTTGTAAAAAACCCAAACAGTGAATTTCTGTAAGTACAATGTTGATATAATTTCTAAAGTTATGAAGAGAAAAATTCTAGTATATTGTAGTACATAGAGAATTAAATTATTGACTATTTTAAAGTGATATTCAGGAATATCAAGATGGACAAAAAACTGTCATTGCTATTTTTTGTCTCATAGATTTCAATTCCTCACAGTCTAAGCCATCTGAACTTACATGACTTTAAGAATATGGACATTATCTCTGTATTAGAGATTTAGTACTAATAGTAAAACAAAAAATGGAATATAAATGAATATTCTAGAAATTTATTAAGTTTCTGGATTATATCATTAGTGAAATGAAGTGTTTAGAATTAAGCAGAAAATTTTCAATTTACAAAGTTGAAACAGAAGTTACAGAGCTCACACTTTTTCATTAAGAATATAAGAGAGAGGTAACATGTAAATAATTCACATTAAACTCATTTTAAGTGCCCAACCTTATTTAGTAATTTATTCTTTCAAATATTTGTAAATAGATTGCTGTGGTTTTCAGAGATAGTGAGTATTTTACTTAAACCAAGTAAAGAGTAGTGTGCTGTGAGACATTCCATCTACATTAATAGCTAACATATATGCAGTTTGTGAGACGTGCCATCTACATTAGCAGCTAACATATATGCAGTTTGATGTTGAATATCTTGTATATATAATTAACATTTAAAATATTGTTCATTGAGAATGTTTTGAAAATATCCATAAAAAATGCTTTAAACCTGATACTTTCATGTGTGTATCAGTTAGATAATGAAGTGCCACTGTAGGAGGATACTGTTGAAATGAATAGTCTTAAAAATTATTTTAAAAGCCGTTAATGAAGACTTTAAATAAATAACTGATGAGTTTCCTCTGATTTTTTTTTCCAGCTTGGTGAGCTGAAGGACTGGTTCGTGGGTCGAAGCAATGCCCAGGGAATAGATCTGAACCGGAACTTTCCAGACCTGGACAGAATAGTTTATGTTAATGAGAAAGAAGGTGGTCCAAATAATCATCTATTGAAAAATCTGAAGAAAATTGTGGATCAAAACACAAAGGTAGAGAACATGTATGGTTTTCTTGCGTTCTGTTCCTCCAGTCTGAGGAAATACATCTACTATCTTCATAACAATGAAGTATGCAGAAGTGTCATGAATGCCTCTATGGGATACTTCCCTGTGGCTGTGAAAGTCAAGGCTGGGAGCCTGGGGCCTGGAAAGTAGTCCTGCGACTAGAATTGGTCATGAATTTATGACATTGAATGTAACAGTAGGGGCAGGAGGGAGGAACCCAGTTGTTTAGAAAGTATTTTTGGCCTATTTAGGGGCCCTTTATCAGCACGTTTGATTTGCTTCTCCTACAGGATTTTACACTGTTGACATTTTCTTCTTTTCCAGAACTTTCTCCTGCTTTGCACAACTCTACTTTCTTCTACCTCTTCTAATACCTTTTAAATCACTTCTGAGTTTCTTTCCCTGCTTCTTCTGCCTTGGCTTAAACACTGGCCTTTAAGGTCCCATCTGCTACCCTTATTTCTCTCCCTGGGTTTCTATCCTCTTCTGTACCTTCAGTATGTTGTTGATTATACAGATTCTCCCAGATCTCTTTACTTACTCACTCAGTCCCTTTATGTGGTGACATCTAGGGCCTCAAACTTAGCATGGCCAGAAATAAATCTTTTCCTAAGAAACACTATTCTCTCATTTACTCGATCATTAAGACCTTGAATTTTCTCTCTGTCACTACTCCCCACACATGTTACCAGATCTTGATGACACCCTCAGCCTCTCTCTCCTCTGAAAACTCAGGCCCTATGGTCTTCTGTCCTCATGAGGAAGGTAGCCGCCATCCTTGTTTTGGGTTCAGCCTCTTCCAACTCCTTTTAGTCTTCTCAAATTCCTCCAGAGTGATCTTCATACAGAAATAAATGCTCTATTGCTTAAAATCTCTAAACTTGTCAGGTCTCCACTGCTCCAAAGAATAAAGTAAAAACTCAAAATGTGAAACCACTGTGATAGTTTAGTGTGAAGATTCTGGAGGCAGCCACCTTGGTTCAAATGTTGGTTCTGTTCTTGCTGTATGAGTTTTGCAAAGTTATTTAACAACTGTGTGCTTCTTTATCTTCATTTGAAATATGGAGATGATTGTAGTATCTATTACATAGAGTGGTTGTGAGGATTGAGTGAGTTAGTATATATAAAGAGCTTGAGGCCAGGGTCTAGAATTCTTACTACTGTGTCGGCATTGTTTCTCAGTGCTTTATTATGGACCACAGGGTCAAATGGACACACACCCACCCACTAAACATTGAGTTTGAAGCTTATACTGTTTGAACGTTGTTTTTAGTTCCATGTAGGGGAGGTGAGCCCATTATGGAGGAATGGTGAGGACTGCTGGTTCCTCTGCCTCTTGTGTCTTTCCTGGCATTTCCACTCTTACTTATCAACTTCTTCTACTACCTTTCTAAGTGAGAGATTGGAAAGGACAGTGTCTCCATTTTATTATAGCTCCAGGACCATTCAAATTTCCCTTGGCCCCTAGCAGCTGCCAGCTCAGCCACTCCTTAATCTGGCTTTGATATGCCATGTACTTCTTAAGTGTATCATCTTCTAATAACTTTATATCTTTATATGTGTGCTTATTCCAGCTGTTCACAGTGCTTTTCACTTTCCTTCCCTATCACCTCCTCTGTGAAGCCTTTCTCTGCTCTTCCAGACATTCTGTTAAGCCTGCCTTTATGTTCTTTATATATACTTCCAGCCTGGTGCTTATAGTTGCATAGAACTTTGTATATGTCATATTACTATTTGTTTACACAGCTGTTTTTCTTTTTGATTTTAGATTTCAGTCCCCTGATTACAGGAATTAGAATTCCTATTTGAATCTAACATATAGTAGGCTTGAAGCCTATTATAAATGAGTTCAATCCAGCCTGCCAAGAAGATCACAACATCTGAAAACCAGCTGCTGGAGCTCCAGACATGCACTCAGCACATGGCTGAGACACTTGTTAGAAGATCCAGGAGAAAGGGAGTCTCAGATTATTGGTCTAAAATTCTTAAAATTTTCCTGTCTATATTTAGAATTCATCCCAGAAACCTGGGCTGAGTCTATAAATGGGGATCAGTCTGTGAAAGGGCTGTCTGGGGCCAAGGATTTTGGCAGAACTTGATAAATGGGTGAATTAAGCACACTTGTTTCTGAGTCACAGATCTTCATTTTTTCTGCTCCTAAATCATCTTTCCTGGGAGAAGGGAGGGCTAGAAAAGAAAAGGGCAGGGGTAATCAAAAGGGAAAAGAGGATAGTCCTGTGTGATGTGGCATAAGACAGAAATGAAAAATTGTTCTGAAAGCTTAGTGTGGCTATCTTCCCAAATTTTCCCCATTGCCCATGCTGTCTGTACAATTAAGAAATGAGAGCATCTCCTTCTGTGAGAGCACCAAAATCACAACTAGCTGTTGAATGACCATCAATAGGAGGACACTGGAACCCACCACAAAAAGATACTCCACATCTAAAGACAAAGAAGAGACCACAGAGAAATGATAAGAGGGGTGCAATCATGATAAAATAAAATTCCATACTTGCTGGTGGGTGACCTGCAAACTGGAGAACAATAATACCAAATACGTTCTCTCACTGTTGTGAAGATTCTGAACCCCACATCAGGCTTCCCTGCCTGGGGATCCAAGAAAGGGACTAGGAATTCCCAAGGAACTTGACCTTGAGGACCAGTATGATTTGACTATAGGACTTCTACAGGACTGGGGGAAACAGAGAATCCAGTCTTGGAGGGCACAAACAAAAATCTTGTGTACACCAAGACCCAGAGGAAAGGAACAGTGACTCCACAGAAGACTGAACCAAAATGAAGGGTTTCCTGTTGAGGTGTGGGTCAGCAGGGGCTCACCACAGGGACTGGGACACTGGAAGCAGCAGTCTGGGATGGTCATCCTTGATGAAAGCCCTCTTGGAGGTCACCATTAACTCTACCATAGAGCCCACAGACCCCAGGGCTGGGTTGCTCAGGCCAAACAACTACCAGGGAGGGAGTGCAACCACATCTATAAGCAGATAATTGGATTAAAGCTTTACTGAGCAAGGCCCTGCCCACCAGAGCAAGGTCCAGTTTTTCCCACTAGCAGTTCCTCCCATCAGGAAGCATACACAAGCCTTTTAGCCTCTTACATCAGAGGGCATACAGAAGAAGCAAGAAGAACCACAGTCCCATAGCAGTTAAAACAAAAACCACATTACAGAAAGCTAATATGATAGAAAAGGAAGAGGAATGAGAGATCAAATTGCCAACATCCGCTGGATCATCAAAAAACCAAGAGAGTTCCAGAAAAACATCTATTTCTGCTTTATTGACTATGCCAAATGCTTTGACTGTGTGGATCACAATCAACTGTGGAAAATTCTGAAAGAGATGGGAATACCAGATCACCTGACCTGCCTCTTGAGAAACCTATATGCAGGTCAGGAAGCAACAGTTAGAACTGGACATGGAACAACAGACTGGTTCCAAATAGGAAAAGGAGTACGTCAAGGCTGTATATTGTCACCCTGCTCATTTAACTTATATGCAGAGAACATCATGAGAAATGCTGGGCTGGAAGAAGCACAGGCTGGAATCAAGATTGCCAGGAGAAATATCAATAACCTCAGATATGCAGGTGACACCACCCTTATGGCATAAAGTGAAGAGGAACCAAAAAGCCTCTTGATGAAAGTAAAAGAGGAGAGTGAAAAAGTTGGCTTAAAGCTCAACATTCAGAAAACGAAGATCATGGCATCTGGTCCCATTGCTTCATGGGAAATAGATGGGGAAACAGTGGAAAGAGTGTCAGACTATTTTTTTGGGCTCCAAAATCACTGGAGATGGTGACTGCAGCCATGAAATTAAAAGACACTTACTCCTTGGAAGAAAAGGTATGACCAACCTAGGTAGCATATTGAAAAGCAGAGACATTACTTTGCCAACAAAGGTCTGTCTAGTCAAGGCTAAGGTTTTCCCAGTGGTGTATGGATGTGAGAGTTGGACTTTGAAGAAAGCTAAGCACCGAATAATTGATGCTTTTGAACTGTGGTGTTGGAGAAGACTCTTGAGAGTCCCTTGGACGGCAAGGATATCCAACCAGTCCATTCTGAAGATCAGCCCTGGGATTTCTTTGGAAGGAATGATGCTGAAGCTGAAACTCCAGTACTTAGGCCATGCAAAGAGTTGACTCATTGGAAAAGACTCTGATGCTGGGAGGGATTGGGGGCAGGAGGAGAAGGGGACAACAGAGGATGAGATAGCTGGATGGCATCACTGAGTCAATGGACGTGAGTCTGAGTGAACTCTGGGAGTTGATGGACAGAGAGGCCTGGTGTGCTGCGATTCATGGGGTCGCAAAGAGTCGGACACGACTGATCAACTGAACTGAACTGAACTGAACTGAACTGAATCATGACGAAAAAGCAGAAAGTTATGTCCCAGATGAAGGGACAAGATAAAACCCCAGAAAAACAACTAAATGAAGTGGGGACAGGCAACCTTCCAGAAAAACAATCCAGAGTAATGAATAGTGAAGATGATCTAGGATCTTGAGAAAACAATGGAGAAGATGTGAAGAAATCAATAGCAGAATAACTGAGGCAGAAAGATAAATGACCTGGAGGACAAAATGGTGGACATCACTGCCACAGAACAGAATATAGAAAAAAGAATGAAAAGAAATCAAGACAGCCTGAGAGACCTCTGGGACAATATTAAATGCAGCAATATTTGCATTATAGAAGTCCCAGAGGAGAAGAGAGAGAGAAAGGTCCTGAGAAGATATTTGAAGACAATAATAACTGAAAACTTCCCTACCGTAGGAAAGAAACTAGTCAACCAAGTCCAGGAAACACAGAGAGTCCCACGCAGGATAAACCCATGGAGGAACACATCAAAGCACATAGTGATCAAATTGACAAAAATTAAAGACAAAGATAAAATATTGAAAGCAACAAAGGAAAAACAACAAATAACATAAAGGAACTCACATCAGGCTGATTTCTCAACAGAAACTCTACAAGCCGGAGGGAATGGCATGATACATTTAAAGTGATGAAAGGGAACTCCTACAACTAAGAATACTCTACCCAGCAAAACTCTGCTTCAGAGTTGATGGAGAAATCAAAAGCTTTCCAGACAAGCAAAGGTTAAGAGAATTAGGCACCCCCAGACCAGCTTGAAAACAAATGCTAAAGGAACTTCTTTAGGCAGGAAACACAAGAGAAGGAAAAGACCTACAGAGAATAAACCCCAAACAGTTAGTAAAATGGTAAAAGTATCATGCATATTAATAATTACTTTAAATGTAAATGGGTTAAATGCACCAATCAAAAAACATAGATTGACTGGGTGGATGAAAACATGTGCACATATGCACTTCCACTTACCACATCATTCTACTTGACCCCCAACTTGTATGTAATTATTTCACATTGTTAAGTTAATCATGTTACTATTATGGGCTGCAATTGTAATTATCTTTTACTCTTTGTCTATTACTTATGAAAACTGATAAACATAGTATTGTGTAGGAAAAAAGAAACTAAGCAACGAGAAAAAGAATTCTTGTTACCAATCATGGAAAAAGCATGAAATAAACTCAGGTTGACAGGCTATTAGATTAACAGTTTTAGTGAAAATACTGTCATTTTCAGCCAGCACTACTATCCTTTTCCCCAATGGAACCTATATAATATTTCTATCAGCTTTATATTAGATATTTTCATATATCTAGTTTAAGCAATATTTTAAAAAAGATGCATGTCATGAAACTTAAAAAAAAATAGAGCTTTTATTTTAAAAAGTCTCAATGCCAATACCTTTCCTGGGTATTATAAAGGTAATAAAAAGAGAAATATATAAAAGTTAAGTTTTGAACTCTTTTCAGGAAGAGAAGCAAGATTTGTTTACATTTTACTAAATCTTCAGTAAATCTGCTTAAATCATGGATGATATTGCCCATGTCTGCCTCATCTCCTTTTTCCATCTTTGTCAGCACTTTCACAGCATCATCTTTTAGGATTTGAAATAGCTCAAATGTAGGTATGTAGGTACTGTGTTTATATATATCTATAGATATAGATAGGTATAGACAGATACATACCTATAGATATAATTAATTTATAATGTTATTTAATTTGAAGCATACAACACATTGATTTGATATTTGTATATATTGTGAGATGATTGGATAATAAGTCTAGTTAACATTTATCAGCATACATAGTTACATTTTTTTTCTTGATTGTGATGAGAACTTTTAAGATATTTTCTCTTAGCAACTTTCAAGTATACAATACAGTATTGTTATTATTTTAAAATATAATTTATTTATTTTAATTGGATGTTAATGACTTTACAATATTGTACTGATTTTGCCATACATCAACATGAATCTGCCACAGGTATACACGTGTTCCCCATCCTGAACCCCCCTCCCTCCTCCCTCCATGTACCATCCGTCTGGGTCGTCCCAGTGCACCAGCCCCAAGCATCCAGTATCACGCATCGAACCTGGACTGGCAATTCGTTTATATATATTATGTATGTTTCATTGCCATTCTCCCAAATCTATTAACTATATTAACTATAGTCTCTATGCTATACATTACATGTCTAGGATTTATTTTATAATCCAAAGTTTGTAATTTGCCTCTGGCAACCATCAATCTCTTCTCTGTATCATTAGAAAGTGAAAGTTGCTTAGTCGTGTCTCACTATTTGCAACCCCATGGACTATACAGCCCATGGAATTCTCCAGGTCAGAATACTGGAGTGGGTAGACTTTCCTTTCCCCAGGGGATTGTCTCAACCCAGGGATTGAATCCAGATCTCCTACATTGCAGGCAGATTCTTTACCAGCTGAACCACAAAGGAGGCCCAAGAATACTGCAGTTGGTAGCCTATCCCTTCTCCAGCAAATCTTCCCTACCCATGAATTGAACCATGGTCTCAGGCGGATTCTTTGCCAACTGAGCTATGAGGGAATATGCTGTATCATTAGTGTGGTTTAAAATCTATAGAGTTATAGGAATGAAGGATTAAAAAGGCAGATTCCTTATTTACAATAGGCAAGATATGGAAGCAACAGATGACTAGATAAAGAAGCACACACACATACACACATAATGGAAAGCTACTCAGCCATAAAAAAAGAGTAAAATGTTGCCATTTACAACAACATGGATGGATATGGAGGGTATTAAGTGGACTAAATCAGACATAGATAGATAAATACTGTATGGTATCACCTATATGTGAAATCTAAAATATAAAACAGAGTAGTGAATATAACAAAAAAAAGCAGACTCACAGATATAGAGAACTAGTGGTTACAGTGGGGAGGGGGAAAGGGAAGAGATAGATAGGGGTTGGGGATTAAGTGGGTCAAACTACCATGAATAAAATAAATAAGCTGCAAGGACATATTGTACATCACAGGGAATATAGCCAGTATTTTATAATAACTATAAATGGAATATAACCTTTAAAAATTGAAAATCACTATGCTGTATACCTGAAACTCCTGTAATGTTGTACATCAGTTCAGTTCAGTTCAGTTCAGTTGATCAGTCATGTCTGAATCTTTGCAACCCCATGAATCGCAGCACACCAGGCCTCCCTGTCCATCACCAACTCCCGGAGTTCACTCAGACTCACGTCCATCCAGTCAGTGATGCCATCCAGCCATCTCATCCTCGGTTGTCCCCTTCTCCTCCTGCCCCCAATCCCTCCCAGCATCAGAGTCTTTTCCAATGAGTTAACTCTTCACATGAGGTGGTCAAAGTACTGGAGCTTCAGCTTTAGCATCATTCCTTCCAAAGAAATCCCAGGGCTGATCTCCTTCAGAATGGACTGGTTGGATCGCCTTGCCGTCCTAGGGACTCTCAAAAGTCTTCTCCAACACCACAGTTCGAACACATCAGTTCTTTGGCGCTCAGCCTTCTTCACAGTCCAACTGTCACATCCATACATGACCTCAGGAAAAACCACAGCCTTGACTAGACGGACCTTAGTCGGCAAAGTAATATCTCTGCTTTTCAATATGCTATCTAGGTTGGTCATAACTTTCATTCCAAGGAGTAAGCGTCTTTTAATTTCATGGCTGCAGTCACCATCTGCAGTGATTTTGGAGCCCCCCAAAATAAAGTCTGACACTGTTTCCACTGTTTCCCCATCTATTTCCCATGAAGTGATGGGACCAGATGCCATGATCTTCATTTTCTGAATGTTGAGCTTTAAGCCAACTTTTTCACTCTCCTCTTTCACTTTCATCAAGAGGCTTTTTAGTTCCTCTCCAGTCTAGCGTTTCTCATGAGTTGTACATCAACTATATGTCAATTAAAAAAATTCAGATTCCTGTGAATGCTGAATCAGGAAGTCTGGGGTGTGTATGCAATGGGGTTGAGTGATGGAAAGGAACATACATTTTTACCAAGTCCTCCAGATGATCTCTTTGCTCTTCTGAACCTCTCTGAGCACAGGATCATTCTGTTCCCTGGAGTTCTTCCTGCTGAATCATTTCTCATCTGCTCTCGAGGTCTTCAGTCTGGTTATGTCCACCATTGTCTGGGCTCAGTATATGGGCCTTGGCTTGAATCCAAACAATGATTACATCAAATAATTATATTAAATACTTGTCTTTAGTGGCTAGAGTTGTGAAGAATATAGAATAAACATGGCTTTGATATTTTTAAAAGCCAAGCTATATAATTATAGAGCATAACATTTGAACTATACTTATAATCTCTCAATGAAAGTTTAAAAAATAGGTTATATTTGGCTCTAGATTCTGTTAAGGACTGGCTTAACCAGCCCCATTTAGGGGTGCTCCAAAGCCGCCTCTATGGGTTAGTTAAATATGTGATTACAGTACTGAGGATATTTCAGCATTTAGTCAGCCTAAAAGACTCTATAATAGTCAAAGAGAAATTAAGTTTAACTGATAAAATTGTGGAGTTTGTTTGTTTTTGAACATTTAGTAGCATGAACAGTGAATGCAATATATGTAAGAAATAGACTCTGTATAGGAACTAACAGTAGGCAAAAATCCAATAGTCATATACTACTTTGTGTACTCAGGACTGTATTATTTTTTCTTTTCCTCTTTTTAAAAAGCAGGTTTATTAATATATGATTTACATAACATAGAACTCACCCATGTGAAGTATACAATCCAGTGGTTTTTAGATATTCTGTCCCTAAGAACAATGTGAACCACATCTCCAGTGGGGGTGGGGTGGGGTGAGGAATTAAAATCAAAAGGTAATTGGGATTTTGAGAGTCTTCCTAGTTGCTGTTAAAAACACATCACATGAAAGTGTCAAGCTTTTGGCTCAGATTAATTCTTTGGTATAGATTTCTTTCCTCCTTTGTTTTGCTTCGGTAAGAGGGGCTGTGAATCTTTCAAAAGACCACAGGAATTCCTAAAACTTTTGCTGTTGTTTTAAAATTTGAGATGATCATCCCGAAGTACATTATTCGGTGGTAAAATCTGAAAAAGACCAAATTTAATTTTTTTTATAGGAAAAATGTTGAAGTGGTTGAAGGGAATTGGAGAAATAGTAAACAAAACTTGGAAAGAAAATCTACCACCTTTCTTGAATTGAACCACCATAAAGAAGAACCTTGTTCGGCTTAGCTATTTTCTTTTCTCCTTGTCTTATCATTATTATTAACAAGTTCAGATGGAGATGTACCCATATTTGTAAATGATTTCTATGCTGTCATACAAAGAAAGAAAACTGGTAGCTTTTAAATAGAACTTTTAAGGAAATAGAAATATTTTTTATTGTAAGTCTGAGAAAGATAGAGATGGGGAATGCTCCTCTTTTCTTTTTTCTATGAAAACAATCATAGAGTGCTTGGAATATGACAAAATTTCAGTTGATATTGTTCTTACCTTTTATGTCTTTTCTGTCAAGTGACCCACCAATGAATGCCACATTTAGAATCCTTTTAACCTCTAATCTTTAATACAGCTTGCTCCTGAGACGAAGGCTGTCATTCATTGGATTATGGATATTCCTTTTGTGCTCTCTGCCAATCTTCATGGAGGAGATCTTGTGGCCAATTATCCATATGATGAGACGCGGAGTGGTAGGTGTTCTTCCTGTTTCTCTAATTAATTCAAGGTTTACAATTACTTTACAAGGGTTTATTGAATGATTTCTGTGGTATTCTTTTAAGGAACTGATTGTTCAGTGATTTTGCCTATATAAATACATCTGCTGAACTGGAATATCCTCTGTTTCATGTGGCACTGCCATATATCTGGCAAAAAAAGACTGTAATTAAAAAAAATTAAATGAAGAGAAACATAATCACTTAGGTAAGAGAAAGGGAAAAAACAGAAGTTGTGAACTTGGGTAACTCTTGGAATCTGGTAAATGGAGGAATAATGGATCTATGTAGCTTTATGTACAAGACAGCTTAAAACTGAAGGCAAACTTTTAGAACTCCATCAGGGGCCCATGAATATCTCTGCGTGTGCATTCACACTTATTATGCATTCACACTTCTACAATTGGAAGTGTTTCTTGGTGGTGTCAGGGAGAAGAAGTGATGCTTTGATTTTATTTAACTAGTTTTAGCTGCACTCAATATGCCAGCAAATTTGGAAAACTCAGCAGTGGCCACAAGACCGGAAAAGGTCAGCTTTCATTGCAATCCCAAAGAAAGGCAATGCCAAAGAATGCTCAAACTACTGCCACAGTTGCACTCATCTCACATGCTAGTAAAGTAATGCTCAAAATTCTCCAACTCAGGCTTCAGCAATATGTGAACCGTGAACTTCCAGATGTTCAAGCTGGTTTTAGAAAAGGCAGAGGAACCAGAGATCAAATTACCATCATCTGCTGGATCATGGGAAAAGCAAGAGAATTCCAGAAAAACATCTATTTATGCTTTATTGACTATGCCAAAGCCTTTGACTGTGTGGATCACAATAAACTGTGGAAAATTCTGAAAGAATTGGGAATACCAGACCACCTGACCTGCCTCTTGAGAAATCTGTATGCAGTTAGAACTGGACATGGAACAACAGACTGGTTCCAAATAGGAAAAGGAGTACGTCAAGGCTGTATATTGTCACCCTGCTTATTTAACTTATATGCAGAGTACATCATGAGAAACGCTGGACTGGAAGAAACACAAGCTGGAATCAAGATTGTCGGGAGAAATATCAATAACCTCAGATATGCAGATGACACCAGTCTTATGGCAGAAAGTGAAGAGGAACTAAAAAGCCTCTTGACGAAAGTGAAAGAGGAGAGTGGAAAAGTTGGCTTAAAGCTCAACATTCAGAAAATGAAGATCATGGCATCTGGTCCCATCACTTCATGGGAAATAGATGGGGAAACATTGGAAACAGTGTCAGACTTTATTTTTGGGGGCTCCAAAATCACTGCAGATGGTGATTGCAGCCATGAAATTAAAAGACGCTTACTCCTTGGAATGAAAGTTATGACCAACGTAGATAGCATATTCAAAAGCAAAGATATTACTTTGCCAACTAAGGTCCATCTAGTCGAGGCTATGGTTTTTCCAGTAGTCATGTATGGGTGTGAGAGTTGGACTGCGAAGAAGGCTGAACACCGAAGATTTGATGTGTTTGAACTGTGGTGTTGGAGAAGATTCTTGAGACTGCAAGGAGATCCAACCAGTCCATTATGAAGGAGATCAACCCTGGGATTTCTTTGGAAGGAATGATGCTAAAGCTGAAACTCCAGTACTTTGACCACCTCATGTGAAGTGTTGACTCATTGGAAAAGACTCTGATGCTGGGAGGGATTGGGGGCAGGCGGAGAAGGGGACGACTGAGGATGAGATGGCTGGATGGCATCACTAACTCGATGAATGTGAATCTGAGTCAACTCCAGGAGTTGATGATGGACAGGGAGGCCTGGTGTGCTGCGATTCATGGGGTCGCAAAGAGTCGGACACTACTGAGCGACTGGACTGAACTAAACTAGTTATAGCTAATCTTTAGACACAGCAAACTTTAGCCAGATAGATATTCTCAGCTTAATTTTTGTTGTTTCAAGAAATTACCTACTTTGTTTTTTTTTTTTTTTTAAGAAATTACCTACTTTGAATCAATTTTCAGGAGACTTTGAAGAGTTAGGTTTTTGTAATACAGGATATTGTTGTTCAGCCTCTAAGTCATGTCTGATTCTTTGTGACCCTATGGACTGCAGCATGCCAGGTTTCCCTGTCCTTCACTGTTTCCCGGGAGTTTGCTCAAATTCATATCCATTGAGTTGGAGATACCATCCAACCATCTCATCCTGTGTCATCCCCTACTCCTCCTGGCCTCAGTCTTTCTTAGCACCAGAGTCTTTTCTAGTGAGTCAGCTCTTCGCATCAGGTAGCCAAAGTATTGGAGCTTCAGCTTCAGCATCAGTGTTTCCAATGAATATTTAGTGTTGATTTCCTTTAGGATTCACTGGGTTGACCTTCTTGCTGTCCAAGGAACTCTTGAGAGTCTTCTCCAGCACCACAATTTGAAAGCACCAACACAGGAAACTTGAAATTTAGACTTAATGGTTTGTCAATAGCTGGGAAATTTAAAGACTGGCATATTTGATAATACAGAATAAGAATACAGTGTACCAAAATAGATGCTATTTATTTCAGTAGTAGGAGGTTTTTAAAAACTGTAAATTCAGATACTGAAAAATATGTATGACAGTGGTTCACAGTGCCTAGTGGATTTGTACAGGTGCAATTTATAAATTAAAAATTTTAACAATGGAATCTCCTTACTGTCTTCCCAAGTCCACTTTACTAGGTGCTTATCTCTTTTCTTGTGAAGCTTTCAATTCACTAGAAGAAAGTACATTCTACTCAATTTTTACTTTGCAGTATCAGCAGTGGGCCTTATAAAACCTGAAAGAAAACTAAGTGTAATTGTTGAGTACTTAAGCCTTCACTCCTTTCCCATAGTGATGTAGCTAAAAATGCATCAGCAGGAGATCAACACTGAATCAGTCTTCAGAAAACATGCAGTACTAGTTGGTTTGTGTCAGTTTCCTTAGTGTTGTGGCTTTATTTTCCAGGTAGTGCTCACGAATACAGCTTCTGCCCAGATGATGACGTCTTCCAAAGCTTAGCTCGGGCATACTCATCCTTCAACCCCCCTATGTCGGACCCAGATCGGCCCCCATGTCGCAAGAATGATGATGACAGCAGCTTTGTAGAAGGAACGACCAATGGCGCTGCATGGTACAGCGTGCCTGGAGGTGAGTTTCCCTTTCACTCTTCATGTGAATAGTGACTTTTAAAAAATAATTACCATTTATATTTAGCTTTTGAACTGTGGTGTGGGAGAAGACTCTTGAGAGTCTCTTGGATTGCAAGGAGATCCAACCAGTCAACCCTAAAGGAAATCAGTCTTGAATACTTATTAGAAGGACTGATGCTGAAGCTGAAACTCCAATAATTTGGCCACGTGATGAGAAGAACCGACTCATTGGAAAAGACCCTGATGCTGGGAAAGATTGAAGGCAGGAGGAGAAGGGAACGACAGAGGATGAGATTGTTGAATTTGAGATGTAGAAGAGATGTAGGAAAGGAACTGAAGATATCCACTGGGAAAATTCAAATTGAACACTGTTAATTACCCTAGTTTTCAAATTCTGGCCTTATTAAACAAGATATCATCATGATTATATGTTAGTCATGCTTTGCCATATGTAAATGTATATTTTAGAGGGCTGGCTTTGGCCTTTAGTATATCTTGGTTCATATACCTTTTGTTTTTATTTAGTAAGTTCCACTTCATATAGGATGTTTATTTTGTATTCATTAATGCAGTAAGTACTATTATCAGTTCAGAAAGCGCTACACATTTTATTGAGTCTGGACATGGAAAAACTCACCTCAGCACAGCTGGAAGAAGCAGTTCTAGACATCAAGGCAGCTCTTATGGCTCTCTGCTCGAGTGTAAACTTTGAAGAGCTCTCACTTTTCTGGCTACCTCCATCACTCACAGTTGTGTAGCATCACCTTTACCAAGGACAAAGAGTGAAATGTAAAGATACCGCTTTTTTCCTCAGCCTAAGAACAATTTTCTGTGGCCCACCTGAAAAGAAAAGTGAAAAGAGAATTAGGACAGTAGCAGTAGTGGCTAACTATAGGACTTGGTTTGTTCAATATGCTTTTTTTTGGGTTGAATTATGCCCTGATAAACATATTCTTTCAGATATTTTTCTTTCTTATATGTGCTTATCTTGTTTTATTTAAAATTGAGGTAGTTGATGTAAAGTATTATGTAAGTTACAGGTGTACAACATAGTGATTCAGAAGTTTTAAAGGTTGTACTCAATTTCTTTGTGTTCAATTGCTCAGTTATATCTAACTATGTGTGACACCATGGACTGTAGCCCGCCAGGCTCTTCTATCCATATGATTTTTTCAGGCAGGGATATTGGAGTGGGTCGCCATATAAAATATTGGCTATCTTCCCTATGCTATATATCCTTGTAGCTTATTTATTTTATATGTAATAATTTGTACCTCTGCTGCACTCAATAAGTTAAATAATGACGGTGACAATATACAGCCTAGACATACTCCTTTTCCTATTTGGAACCAGTCTGTTGTCCCATGTCCAGTTCTAATTGTTGCTTCCTGACCAGCATATAGGTTTCTCAAGAGGCAGGTCAGGTGGTCTGGTATTCCCATCTCTCTCAGAATTTTCCACAGTTTATTGTGATCCACACAGTCAAAGGCTTTGGCATAGTCAATAAAGCAGAAATAGATGTTTTTCTAGAACTCTCTTGCTTTTTTGATGATTCAGTGGATGTTGGCAATTTGATCTCTGGTTCCTCTGCAATTTCAAAAATCAGCTTGAACATCTGGAAGTTCATGGTTCATGTATTACTGAAGCCTGGGTTGGAGAATTCTGAGCAATTATGCAGAGTATATCATGAGACATGCTGGACTGGAAGAAGCACAAGCTGGAATCAAGATTGCCAGGAGAAATATCAATAACCTCATATATGCAGATAATACCTCTCTTATGGCAGAAAGTGAAGAGGGACTAAAAAGCCTCTTGATGAAAGTGAAAGAGGAGAGTGAAAAAGTTGGCTTAAAGCTCAACATTCAGAAAATGAAGCTCATGGCATCTGGTCACATCACTTCATGGGAAATAGATGGGGAAACAGTGGAAGCAGTGTCAAACTTTTATTTTTTCACTTGAATTTGCTTTTTGTCTAACATCATTTCTATAGTCTAAAATAAATATAAAATAAAGAGCAAGTAATGTCATTAGCAAAAAACATAAAGCTAGATATTGTGCAGTAAAATGATGTATAACACAACCACATTTATTTAAGAATGTATTCCAGTATCAAATGACAAAGTTCAACAATGCAAAACCACACTTTTGCACTAATCTAATACTTTTGGTATCATGGCCCCCAAATTTAGTTAAGACCAATGTTGGGAGCTTTTTTCTCTGTTTCCTTCTAGGAGCTTTACAGTTCAAAGTCTTGAATTTAATCCTTTAACCCATTTTAAATTAATTTTTGTATAAGATAAAAGTCCCATTTGTTGCTTTTATAGGTATGTATCAAGTTTTCCCAAAGCTTTTTATTAAAGAGACTATCTTATTTCCATTGAGCATTCTTGGCTCTGTTGTCAAATATTCAGTTCATTTCAGTTCGGTCGCTCAGTCATGTCCGACTGTTTGCGACCCCATGAATTGCAGCACGCCAGGCCTCCCTGTCAATCACCAGCTCCCGGAGTTCACCCAAACTCATGTACATGGAGTCGGTGATGCCATCCAGCCATCTCATCCTCTGTCATCCCCTTCTCCTCCTGCCCTGAATCCCTCCCAGCATCAGTCTTTTCCAATGAGTCAACTCTTCGCATGAGGTGGCCAAAGTATTGGAGTTTCAGCTTTAGCATCAGTCCTTCCAAAGAACACCCAGGACTGATCTCCTTAGTTGGCTGTATACATCAGGGTTTATTTCTGGGCTCAGTCTTGATTTTGTTTAGTATATGTGTCTGTTTTTATGCTGATACCAAACTGCTTTGTTTATTATAGTTTGGTAGTATGTTTTGCAGTGCGGGCAGCCTGGGTTCGATCACTGGGTTGGGAAGATCCCCTGGAGTAGGAAATGGCTACCCACTCCAGTATTCTTGCCTGGAGAATTCCATGGACAGAGGAACCTGGTTGGCTACAGTCCATGGGGTTGTAGAGTTGGACATGACTGAGTGACTAACACTTTCACTTGTCACTTGAAATAAGGAAGTTCTTATTTTTCATTTGTTCTTTTTTTTTCAAGGTTGTTTTGGCTATTCAGTATCTTTTGTGTTTCTATATGCATTTTAGGATTTTTTCCCACTAGCTTTGTGAAAAACGTCATTGGGATTTTGATAGGAATTGTATTCAATCTATAGATAGTTTGAGTGCTATGGATATTTTAACAGTATTAAATTTACGAACATGGGATATCTTTCCATTATCATTGTACGTTCTTTCATTTCTTTCTTTCTTTTTTTTTAATCATTGTCTTATAGTTTTCTTTGTTTAGCTCTTTCATCTCCTTGGTTAAAGTTGTTCCTAAGTATTTTATTGTTTTTGTTGCTATTGTAAGTGAGATTGATTTCTTTATATGTATGTTGGATAGTTTTTTGTTAGCAGATAGAAATGTAACTTATCTTTGTATGTTGATTTGGTATCCTGAGACTTTAATGAATTATTTTATTAGTCCAAATAGTTGTGTGTGTGTGTGTGTGTGTGTGTGTGTGTGTGTGTGCTTGGTAGTCTCTAGGGTTTTCTATATATAAAGTCATATCATTACAGACAGATAATTTTACTTCTTCCTTTCTAACGTGTGTCTCTTATTTATTATCTTTGCCTCATTTCTCTGGATAGGACTTCTAACACTATATTGAATAGGAATGGTGAGAGTAGGCTTCCTTGTCTTGTTCTTGATCTTAAAGGAGAAGCTTTAAATCTTTCAACACTGAGTATGTTAGTTGTGGAATTGTCATATATGGACTTTACTATGTTAAGGTATGTTCCTTTTCTACCCAACCTGTTAAGAGTTTTTATCATTAAAACATGCTGAATTTTTTCAGGTGATTTTTCTTCATATTTTGAAATGATCATTTAACTTTTATCTTTCATTCTATTAATGCAGTATATTTGTTGATTAGTCTTTGTTGAACCATCCTTGCATCCTAGGGATAAATTTCACTTGGTCATGGTGTATGATGTTTTTTATGTGCTGTTGAATTCAATTTGCTAATTTTTGTTGAGAATTTTTGCATCTTTATTCATCATGATAATTAGCCAGCCTGTAATTTCTTTTTCTGTAGTATCCTTATCTAGCTTTGAAATCAGCATTATGCTGGACTTGTAAAAAAAAGTTTGAGAGTGTTCCCTTCTCTTCAGTTTTTTTGGAAAATTTTGATGAGGATTGATGTGAATTCTTCTTTAAATGTTTGGTAGAATTCACCAGTGAAACCTTCTGGTTCTGGGCTTTTCTTTTTGGAAAGTTTTTGATTACTGATTCAATTTCCCTACTAGTAATTGATTTGTTTTGATTTTCTGTTTCTTCCTGGTTCAGTCTGGTAAGTTGTATGATTCTGGGAATGTATCCATTTCTTCTAGGTTGTCCAGTTGTTGGCTTATAATTGTTCACAGTCTTTTATGATCCTTTGCATTTCTATAGTATCAGTTGAAATTTTTCCCCTTTCTTTTATTCTTGGTAAGTCTAACTAAAGCTTTGTCTGTTTTATCTTTTCAAAAACCAGTCATGTGTACCCATGGCTGATTCATGTCGATGTGTGGCAAAAAAAATCACAATATTGTAAAGTAATTATTCTCCAATTAAAATAAATAAATAAATAAAACCATAAGAAAAAAAAAACAGTCCTTAGATTTATATTTTCTATTGTTATCCCTGCCTCTATTTCGTTTATTTCTGCTTTGATCCTTATTATTCCCATCCTCCTGCAACTTTGTGCTTGATTTGTTCATTTTCTAGTTTTTTAAAGTGTAAGAGCAAATAATTTATTTTACATATTTCTTTTTTCTTTAAATGTGAGCATTTGTCATAATGAGCTTCTTTCTTAGGATTGCTTTTGCTACATCTCATAAGTTTTGGTAGGTTGTGTTACTGTTTTCATTTGTTCAAGATATTTTGGTTTCCCTTTGACTTGTTCAAGAGTGTGTTGTTTACTTTTCTACATGTTTGTGAATTTTCTAGTTTTTCTCTTGTTATGATTTCTAGTTCTGTACCATTGTGATTGGAAAAGATAGTTGGCATAATTTCAGCCTACTTTAGTCTGCTGAGATTTGTTTTGTGACCTATGATATGATCTCTCCTAGAGAATGTTCCATGTATGCTTGAGAAGAATGTTTATTCTGCAGCTGTTGAATGGTTTGTTCTGTATGGCTATTCAGTTCAGTTCAGTTCAGTTCAGTCACTCAGTCGTGTCCGACTCTTTGCGACCCCATGAATCGCAGCACGCCAGGCCTCCCTGTCCGTCACCAACTCCCGGAGTTCACTCAGACTCACGTCCATCGAGTCAGTGATGCCATCCAGCCATCTCATCCTCGGTTGTCCCCTTCTCCTCCCACCCTCAATCCCTCCCAGCATCAGAGTCTTTTCCAATGAGTCAACTCTTCGCATGAGGTGGCCAAAGTACTGGAGCTTCAGCTTTAGCATCATTCCTTCCAAAGAAATCCCAGGGTTGATCTCCTTCCGAATGGACTGGTTGAATCTCCTTGCAGTCCAAGGGACTCTCAAGAGTCTTCTCCAACACCACAGTTCAAAAGCGTCAATTCTTTGGTGCTCAGCCTTCTTCACAGTAATATAAAGTATAGTTCAAGGCCAGTTTTTCCTTGCTGAGACTGTATGGATGATCTAGTTATCCATTATTGGAAGTAGGATACTGAAGTCCCCTACTGTTATAGTACCGTAATCATTCCTCTCTTCAGGCCTATTAGTATTTGCTTAATATATTTAGATACTCCAATGTTGAGTGTTTGTGTATTTTTGATAGTTGTATCATCCTTTGATGAATTGACCCATTTATCAAAATATAATGGTATTTGTCTCTTATTACAGTTTTTGGCTTTAACTGTATTTTGTCTGAGAAAAGTACTGCTACCTCTTCTCTCTTCTGGTTTTCATAAGCACTGAATATCTTTTGTCATCTCTTCACTTTGAGCTTATGTGTGTTCTTAAACCTGAAGTGAGTTTCTTGTAGGCACCACATAGTTGGGTCTTGTTTTTTTAAATCTATTCAGCTACTCTATGTCTTTTGATTAAAGAATTTAATTTATTTATATTTAAAATAATTATTTTTTTTATTTTTTTAATTTTAAAATCTTTAATTCTTACATGTGTTCCCAAACATGAACCCCCCTCCCACCTTCCTCCCCATAACATCTCTCTGGGTCATCCCCATGCATAAAATAATTATTGATAGATAAGGCCTTGCCATATTGTTTTTCTGTTTTGAAGTTGCCTTGTTCCTTTCTTCTTCTCTTGCTCTCTTTCTTTGTGAATTGATGATTTTCTACAATGATATGCTTTGATTCTTTTCTCTTTACTGTTTCTGAATAGGTTTTTGCTTTGTGGTTACCATGTGGCTTACATAAAACATCTTATAGTGTAATAGTCCATTTTAGGCTGTCAACAACTTAACTTTGATTGCAAGCAAAAACTTTATCCCACATTTTATGTTTTGATGTCACAATTTACATCTTTCCATTTTGTGTATCTATGAACAGATTATTGTAGCTATACTTATTTTTAATATTTAAAAACTTTATAGTAAAGTGAATAATACACTTTCATATTACAGTACTAGAATATTGTGAATCTGACTATATACTTACCTTTACCAATGTGTTGTATGTTTTTATATGTTTTCATATTACTAATTAAGTCTCTTTGGCACTAAGCTATGTCATCTTAGGGAAGGAGGTAATACAGGTAAAGTGAAACTGTTCCTCTTCCTCACTTCAACGTGTCCAGTCTTGAATCTTTTTCTCCAATAGTGTGCTTTAACTTTTCCATTAGATTCCTGAACTTCCACAAACACATTCTATTCATGGGTAATTGTTAAAATTTGTATTTTGGGGGGGAGGGAAGATAGTAGAAAATTCCTGCTTCACCTTTTTGATGATGTCACTCTCCTGTTGTCTTTGAAGTTGATTCCAGCACTGTGGAATGTGGCTGATACTTGCTTTAGGACTATACAACAGCAATGTATTACACTAAATGACTGTTTAAGAACCTGAGAGAATTTGTGCTTGTGTAGTGGTAACTATCCCCCAAGTATGTTGTTCCTTCTCATATAGTAGGTGATTTCATTGGCAATTTTCCACAGTCTCCTCAAGATGCATGGATTGGTACAGTTTTTACCTAGCTGTCAGCAGAACAGTTGGTGTGGGTTCTAGTCACCACATGCATATTTTAACTTTTCATTTGGTGTTTTGGCAGGAATGCAAGATTTCAATTACCTCAGCAGCAACTGCTTTGAGATTACTGTGGAGCTTAGCTGTGAAAAGTTTCCACCTGAAGAGACTTTGAAGAACTACTGGGAGGATAACAAAAACTCCCTCATTAGCTACATTCATCAGGTAAACCCAGTCTCCAGCATAAAATGGGAGATCTAAGTGCATAATAGTAACCTGGTGCACAATAGTCTCCTAAGAGGATCCCAGACTATATGAATCCACCTGACCCAGAGTGAGAATGCTACATTTGGAAAATGCATCAGTCGTGATTCAAATAGTCTTTCATTTGTAATTGTTTTTTTAGTTCATGAATATTCGCTGAGAACTGATTAAACTGGAATTATGGAAAGGTAGAGTGACACCCTCTCTTCTTTCATATTGCATTAATCAAGGGCAATCCTAGGATACTCCTCTACCCTGATCACCTTGGGTTTGTCAGACAGTCCAGGCAGGACCAAAACTAGAATGAGGTAAATGAGGCACCCAGGATACAAAATTTAATGAGCCATTCACTCCCAGGGTTATGCAGGTGTAGGATCAGCACCTAGGAGTGAAAGTCTCCTTATGCCTCACTTGTCACAGCCCAGACTCAACTGGAGATGAGGTAATGGCAATGATGGGTAAGTTACATATACGGGGCATTAACTCTTTCCCAGGCATTATTCTAAATGCCTTAATGTAGTAATTGATTAATTTAATTGTCACAACTCCATGAGGAAAGTTATATCATCATCAACATCATCTTTTATTCCACCACCATTATCACCCATGAACTAAAAATAAGAAATCAGAAGCACAGAGAAGTTAAACAACTTGTCTGAGTTATTCTGCCAGAATCCAGGCTGTCTAGTTCCAGAATCACCATGCTGTGTTGCCTCTCATGACATAAATTTAGATCTTTAGCAGAGAGTCACTGTACAGAATTTTGGAGAATCTCACCACGGGTCAGAATAAAATACCTACCTGTTCAGACTTGATCCAGGCCAGTTCCCTGTTAACCGCATCCCTCTGTACTAGGTAGAGACCAACACCAGGGGCAGTACTGTTGGGAAAGACCTAAGGACTCTGTTCTTTGCTTGCAGTGCCTTGACAGTTTCACTTTCCATTCTGTATGTGGCCATTTACATCCAAAGTCAGGGAGAGTAATGTTAGTTTCATATATTGGCAGGTAGTATAGACTGATTTTTAAACTAATTTGATATAAACAAATGCTATTGTATAGATAAGTAGCTATTTGCACATACATGTACATATAAAAGGGCTTCCCAGGTGGCATTAGTGGTAAAGAACCTGCTTGCCAATGCAGGAGACATAAGAAATGAAAGTTTGATCCCTGGATCAGGAAGATTCTCTGGAGAAGGGAATGGTGACCCACTCCAGTGTTCTTGCTTGGGAAATTCCAAGGACAGAGGAACCTGGTGGGCTACAGTCCACAGGGTTGCAAAGAATAGGACACTACTGAAGTGACTTAGCTCACACCCACAGGTACATAGAGACATATACACGTGAACCCAATGCATTAAAAATGTGAAATCAGCTTAAGAATTCTTTTACACTTGTCAAGTATCCATGCTGCTGCTGTTAGGTCGCTTCAGTTGTGTCCAACTCTGTGCAACCCCATAGATGGCAGCCCACCAGGCTCCCCCATCACTGGGATTCTCCAGGCAAGAACAATGGAGTGGGTTGCCATTTCCTTCTCCAATGCATGAAAATGAAAAGTCAAAGTGAAGTTGCTCAGTTGTGTCCGACTCTTGGCGACCCCATGGACTGCAGCCTACCAAGCGTCTCTGTCCATGGGATTTTCCAGGCAAGAGTACTGGAGTGGGTTGCCATTGCCTTCTCCACAAGTATCCATGTACCTTACCAAAAGGTATTATCATGGAATAGATACAGTGATGACAGTGATTAAAAAACATCCATTATACAGGATTTGTATCAGTCAATGGAATTAACATAAAAGTGCATGTTAACACAAAAAGATATTTTCAACAACAAAGCTAAAGATAATTAGCTATGTTGATTCTGAAAAAATCTTAGTGGGCACCCTTGTGGAATGTCGTTTGAGGAGAGCTATATTTGGATGGATATTTTAAGAGCAAAATTTAAAAGTAAAGTTGTAGGCTGAGTAAGTAAGATGGGGCTATTTGGTGTGTTCTTTGCTTAGATATCAAAGAATGCTTCCTTAATTCAATACTTTTCATTTTATTTATTTATTTTTACAGCAAAAATTTATTAAGCTTTTATGTCCTAGGCACTCTGGAGAGAGTGTGTTTCATCTTAAGTTCAGATATCAATACCTAACTACAAGAGAGGATGATAAATGTTAACATAAAGAGCAATAGCAGTACACAGAAGGGTCCTTAAGCCAGTGCTGCCAGTTCAGAAAAGGCTTCTTGGAGCTATGTTCTAGGATTCCCTACAGTTGATGTCAGTAAAATTATTATACTGTCAAGAATTAAAAGAAAAAGTTCAGCTGCTATTTAAGTTCTCAGTTGTAATTTATTTATTGTTGACTGTGCTGAATCTTCATTGATGCACATGAACCTTCATTGCCTCACATGAACTTATTCTAGTTGCAGTGAGTGGGGGCTACTCTCTAGTTGTGGTGTGCAAACTTCTTATTGTGGTGTATTCTCTGGTTGCAGAGCATGGGTTCTAGAGTGTGCAAGCTCAGTAGTTGTGGCTCATGGGCTCTAGAGCACAGGCTTAGTAGTTGTGTTGCCCAGGCTCAGTTGCTGTGGTGCATGGTTATGGCATGTGGAATCTTCCTGGACCAGGGGTTGAACCTATGTTCCCTGGATTGGCAGGTGGATTCTTAACCACTAAACTACCAAGGAAGTCCTATCTTAGTGCTTGAGAAAAAATGCACTATAAAACAAAACCCAAATGTGTGCCATCAGAAAGAGTAGAGTGATTGGCATATTTATGGTGGCAGGTGCATTAATTAATCTAAAAGCTGTATCAGTTTACATAAGAATCAGCTCAAAAGAAGAGGGATCAGATGATACAGTCCTGTTTTATGCCTCTTGTAATGAAAATTTGATCTGTCGACAGATCCCTGTGACCCATCCTGGTGTAACATCACTATTATTGTACAGAATGTATGGAAGCAGTAAGATTGGTATTTGCAGTGAACACACACCAGCTTGCCTCAAAGGACACTCCAGATTAGGGAATCAAAGGCTAGTGGAATATCGGTGAAGGCTTCCAGAAGTTCTGTGTTGAAATTGTTTCATGACAGTGGAACAATATGGTGGTGATTAATACTTGAACACTTGGGCCTAAAATCTAATCATTGACTAGTTTTATAACAGATGGAAAATAGGTGATTCCATTCATTTCATTCAGTCACTCAGTCGTGTCTGACTCTTTGTGACCCCAGGGACCGCAGCATGCCAGGTCTCCCTGTCCACCACCAACTCCCGAGGGCTACCCAAACTCATGTCCATTGAGTTGGTGATGCCATCCAAACATCTCATCCTCTGTCATCCCCTTCTCCTCCTGCTATCAATCTTTTCCAGCATCAGGGTCTTTTCAAACGAGTCAGCTCTTTGCATCAGGTGGCCAAAATATCGGAGTTTCAGCTTCAGCATCAGTCCTTCCAATGAATACTCAGGATTGATCTCCTTTAGGGTGGACTGGTTGGATCTCCTTGCAGTCCAAGGGACTTTCAAGAGTCTTCTCCAACACCACAGTTCAAAAGCATCAATTCTTCAGTGCTCAGCTTTCTTTATAGTCCAACTCTCACATCCATACTTGACTACTGAAAAAACCATAGCCTTGACTAGATGGACATTTGTTGGCAAAATAATGTCTCTGCTTTTTAATATGCTGTCTAGGTTGATCATAACTTTCCTTCCAAGGAGCAAGCATCTTTTAATTTCATGGCTGCGATCACCATCTGCATGATTTTGGAGCTAAAATAAAATAAAATAAAATAAAATAAAATAAATAAAGTCAGCCACTGTTTCCCATCTATTTCGCATGAAGTGATGGGACCGGATGCCATGATCTTTCTTTTCTGAATGTTGAGCTTTAAGCCAACTTTTTCACTATCTTCTTTCACTTTCATCAAGAAGCACTTTACTTCTTCTTCACTTTCTGCCATAAGGGTGGCGTCATCTGCATATCAGGTTATTGGTATTTCTCCCTGCAATCTTGGTTGCAGCCTGTGCTTCATCCAGCCCAGGGTTTCTCATGATGTACTCTTCATATAAGTTAAATAAGCAGGGTGACAATATACAGCCTTGACATACTCCTTTTCCTATTTGGAACCAATCTGTTTTTCCATGTCCAGTTCTAACTGTTGCTTCCTGACCTGCATACAGGTTTCTCAAGAGGCACATCAGGTAGTGCCTGATTTTCCACTGTTTTCCACTGTTTATTGTCATCCACACAGTCAAAGGCTTTGGCATAGTCAAGAAAGCAGAAATAGATGTTTTTCTGGAACTCTCTTGCGTTTTCCATGATCCAGCAGATGTTGGCAATTTGATCTCTGGTTCTTCTGCCTTTTCTAAAACCAGCTTGAACATGTGAATGTTCACGGTTCATCTATTGCTGAAGCCTGGCTTGGAGAATTTTGAGCATTACTTTACCAGCATGTAAGATGTGTGCAGTTGTGTAGTAGTTTGAGCATTCTTTGGCATTCCCTTTCTTTGGGATTGGGATGAAAACTGACCTTTTCCAGTCCTGTGGCCACTGCTGAGTTTTCCACATTTGCTGGCATATTGAGTGCAGCACTTTCACAGCATCATCTTTCAGGATTTGAAATAGCTCACCTGGAATTCCATTGATGATTTCTAAGGCCCACTTGAATCCTTCACATTCCAGGATGTCTGGCTCTAGGTGAGTGATCACACCATCGTGATCATTTGAATCATGAAAATCTCTTTTGTACAGTTCCTCTATGTATTCTTGCCACCTCTTCTTAATATCTTCTGCTTCTGTTAGGTCCATACCATTTCTGTCCTTTTACGAGCCCATCTTTGCATGAAACGTTCCCTTGTTATCTCTAATTTTCTTGAAGAGATCTCTAGTCTTTCCCATTTGTTGTTTTCCTCTATTTCTTTGCACTGATCACTGAGGAAGGCTTTCTTATCTCTCCTTGCTCTTCTTTGTAACTCTGCATTCAAATGGGTATATCTTTACTTTTCCCCTTTGCTTTTTGCTTCTCTTCATTTCACAGCTATTTATAAGGCCTCCTCAGGCAGCCATTTTGGTTTTTTTTGCATTTCTTTTCCATGGGGATGGTCTTGATCCCTGTCTCCTGTACAATGTCACGAACCTCCATCTATAGTTCATCAGCACTCTGTCTATCAGATCTAGTCCCTCAAATCTATTTCTAACATCCACTGTATAATTGTAAGGGATTTGATTTAGGTCATACCTGAATGGTCTAGTGGTTTTCCCTACTTTCTCCTATTTAAGTTTGAATACAGCATAAGGAGTTCATGATCTGAACCACAGTCACCTCTGGTCTTGTTTTTGCTGACTGTATAGAGCTTCTCAATCTTTGGCTGCAAAGAATATAATCTATCTGATTTCGGTGTTGGCTATCTGGTGATGTCCATATGTAGTCTTCTTTTCTTGTTGGAAGAGGGTATTTGCTATGACCAGTGAGTTCTCTTGGCAAAACTCTATTGGTAATTAGGAGATCCAATTCAATGATTGGTTGAGAAGAAATCTCTTGCCGAAACTTAAAAGGATGTTTCTAGGACCTGGAGTTGTAAAGTTAATCAACATAAATAGTTTGCTAAAAAGAGCTCCTATGAAATAACCATGGAACTGTCTAGTTCTCAGAATTTCCAAAGAATTTTTCAAAGAATGGTTCATGAGCACTTGCCTCAGACTCATCTAGATTATTGTTAAAAATGAGTTTTCAGTCCAACACAGTCCCCTTGAAGAGCAGGAGTATTTGAAGATTTAAGGGTAATTGACATTAAACAATTCTAGCAACAATGAAGATTTAATTTTTTTGTTTTTTAGCCTTGCTTGACTGAAATGTTTGGAATCTGGGGAGGGAGAATTATAGGAATAACAGTGTAGTAAAATAACTTCCCCAGATATGAGTGAAATTTATTAACAAACTTCTGGGATTTCTTTTGCAAACACCATAAAATGACTGTGTTTTCCAGTCTGCATTCCTGTGGAGTCCTGGTAGCCCATAACATTTCCATTGAGGTTTACTCCTATAGTGGAAAATTTCAAACAGAAAAATAATGCTCCATAATTGGTATATCAGACATTTATTTATTTAACCATCATCTCTTTAAGAAAATTTGAGATACCAAGGGAACATTTCATGCAAAAATGGGCTCGATAAAGGACAGAAATGGTATGGACCTAACAGAAGCAGAAGATATTAAGAAGAGGTGGCAAGAATACACAGAAGAACTGTACAAAGAAGATCTTGATGACCCGGATAATCATGATGGTGTGATCACTTATCTAGAGCCACACATCCTGGAATGTGAAGTCAAGTGGGCCTTAGAAAGCATCACTACGAAAAAAGCTAGTGGAGGTGATGGAATTCCAGCTGAGCTATTTCAAATCCTGAAAGATGATGCTGTGAAAGTGCAATACACCAGCAAATGTGGAAAACTCAGCAGTGGCCACAGGACTGGAAAAGGTCTGTTTTCATTGCAATCCCAAAGAAAGGGAATGCCAAAGAATGCTCAAGCTACTACACAACTGCACTCATCTTACATGCTGGTAAAGTAATGCTCAAAATTCTCCAAGCCAGGCTTCAGCAATATGTGAACCGTGAACATCCTGATGTTCAAGCTGATTTTAGAAAAGGCAGAGGAACCAGAGATCAAATTGCCAACATCTACTAGATCATGGAAAAAGCAAGAGAGTTCCAGAAAAACATCTCTTTCTGCTTTATTGACTATGCCAAAGCCTTTGACTGTGTGGATCACAATAAACTATGGAAAAGTCTGAAAGAGATGGGAATACCAGACCACCTGACCTGCCTCTTGAGAAATCTGTATGCAGGTCAGGAAGCAACAGTTAGAACTGGACATGGAACAACAGACTGGTTTCAAATAGGAAAAGGAGTACGTCAAGGCTGTATATTGTCACCCTGCTTATTTAACTTATATGCAGAGTACATCATGAGAAACGCTGGGCTGGAAGAAACACAAACTGGAATCAAGATTGCTGGGAGAAATATCAGTAACCTCAGATATGCAGATGACACCACCCTTATGGCAGAAAGTGAAGAGGAACTAAAAAGCCTCTTGATGAAAGTGAAAGAGGAGAGTGAAATAGTTGGCTTAAAGCTCAACATGCAGAAAACAAAGATCATGGCATCTGATCCCATCACTTCATGTGAAATAGATGGGGAAACAATGGAAACAGTGTCAGACTTTATTTTTTTGGGCTCCCAAATCACTGCAGATGGTGACTGCAGCCATAAATTAAAAGATGCTTGCTCCTTGGAAGAAAACTTATGACCAACCTAGACAGCATATTCAAAAGCAGAGACATTACTTTGCCAGCAAATGTCCATCTAGTCAAGGCTATGGTTTTTCCAGTAGTCATGTATGGATGTGAGCGTTGGACTGTGAAGAAGGCTGAGCACCACAGATTTGATGCATTTGAACTGTGGTGTTGGAGAAGACTCTTGAGAGTCCCTTGGACTGCAAGGAGATCCAAGCAGTCCATTCTGAAGGAGATCAGCCCTGGGATTTCTTTGGAAAGAATGATGCTAAAGCTGAAACTCCAATATTTTGGCCACCTCATGCGAAGAGTTGACTCATTGGAAAAGACTCTGATGCTGGGAGGGATTGGGGGCAGGAGGAGAAGGGGACGACCGAGGATGAGATGACTGGATGGCATCACTGACTCGATGGACATGAGTCTGAGTGTACTCCGGGAGTTGGTGATGGACAGCGAGGCCTGGCGTGCTGCAATTCATGGGGTCGCAAAGAATCCGACACGACTGAGTGACTGAACTGAACTGAAGAAGTTGGTTTATTTGTCACCCTCGATTCTTGTCTCATAGCAACAAAGATTTAGAATGATGGACTAAAGGGTTTGAAACAACAGACAAGTTACAGTCCAGTTATAGCTCAAGCAGACAGAACTTTTATTAAAGAGACGTGGCAGTAGGCCAATCCCAAAGGAGTCATAACAATCCCTCTTGGCTTATCCTGTTATACTTCCTGTCTCTTCCTCTTGGTTCTGTCCTGTGCAAAATAGGACCTGTACTCACCACCTATCAGGAAAGGGCATACAGTCAAGGCCAATTGACACTTGCAAGTTACACAGCAACAGTCTCTGCTGTGCATGTCTTTCCCATCATTCAGTTTGTACAATCAAATATATGTATATATGAACACATACATATTTATGACTATGTAAGTATCCATAAATCCATACATATTATGAGTATTTATGAGTCCTTAATGGGCTCCTAGCTGTTTAAGATTACTCGAAGAAGCCCCTGTGGTTAGTTTGTATTCACTGTGTGCCTAGGGTGCATGTGCAGAAGTTGGAAAAATCACTGTGGTTATTTTTGTAGCATATCTGTGATCTCTCCTGGGTGTGTTTAGGCTGGGGTTTAGAGATCAGCTTGCATCCTTTTCAGCTAGGCCACCGCTTGTTGCTCATGCCTAATTTCCTACCTAACATAACTATTTGTTAATCACATACTGTAATTTAAGTGTTGGGTTGCAGAGGCAGAAAAACGTACAATTATGAATATTAATGTGTGTATTTATACCTAATGTAGGTGAATTATATGTTTTTGAAGTGATTGATTTATTTTTGCAATGACAAGGAAATTTTAAACTTATGTATCAGGATTATAATGCCCCAAGATGAATAAATTGATCTTTACAATTTTTCTAATACTTTTACCATGTGAATTTCATTCAGAAAGCTAACTTCTCTTGTTTCCAGTAGCTAAATTTCAGTCTCATTCAATTTGGCTGGCTAATCCATAGGTGAGTCTTGGGGAAAAGATTAAAAATATCTTTTTGTTTTAAAAATGTGTTTACTCTCTTCTCACTTTACTGATTGCCATTAAAATTATTATTATTACTGCAAATGTATCACTTAAAAATGTTTATTTATTTGGCTGCATTGGATCTTAGTTTTAGCACATAGGATTTTCAATCTTCGGCATGCAGGATTTTTTAGTTGTGGCATGTGGGATCTAGTTCTCTGACCAGGGATCAAACTCAGGCCTCCTGCATTGAGAGCACACAGTCTTAGCCACTGAACCACCCAGAAAGTCCCTGTATCACTTTTTTATCATGAGTAAATTGCGTTTGGAGAAAAGAATTATGTGTTATAAAGAGTTTTATTGTTATTTTTTTAAATAACAAATTCAAAAAATTTTATTAGTATACAAAGGGTATCTCTTTGATAAAACATTGTACCACTGCCATATTTACTCTCCAATGAGAAAGGGACACATGAGATTTATTCTACTTTCTGTAGGAAAATATGTAAATACCATCAATAGCAAAACAAAATTCATTTTCTGGGGTCATATGAGTGAAGAACAACTGGGGTAGGGTGGATGGTGTTTTGCTAAATTATCAAAATTGATAGATTATCATTTGATATTCCGGAAGCAGTACTTTCTCAAAGACCTTAAGTGACCCTCCTTTACTTCAAATACATGTTGACTTAGTTGAATTATCATTTAGAAATAAAGTTGTTTTGATGACAGCAACTTAATTCAATAGCTTGTTCTCGACATAAAATCTTTTTTATTAATAAACCCAGTTTTCAGTTAGTAAGTTCACTGACTTTTCATGCAGTGATTTTCAACCAAAATAATATTATTAGTGGGTTTAATGCAAAAATATTCACAGTATATATATCCTTTTATCTATAAGGAACAAGTATTGAAGGGCTATAATGTGATAACTTTTTAACTGATACATGACATATAAAGTATACATAATTAACCAAATTTAAAATAGAAAGCAATGGAATATGTTCAGACCAGAACTGTTTTACACATTGACAGGTTTTTGTTTGTTTATTTGTTTTGGTGGTTTGGAAGGTACTTCAAAGTCTTATTTGACTCAGAATAAGATATCAATTTTCCAGGGGTTACTTCTCATTTGTCTACTTGAGAAAAAGCAGAGTAAAGAATGTTCACAAAATTCAGTGACTTTTTAAGCTTGTTTTGATTCCTAAACAATAGGAATCTGCAGTATTTTGCTAGAAAATAAGGAGATGTTTGATATGAAGCATGTTTTTATGTTGTTTCTAATACAATTTTTTTTGTTGTTGTTATTCTTGACCATCACAGATACACCGAGGGGTTAAAGGATTTGTCCGAGATCTTCAGGGTAACCCAATTGCTAACGCCACCATCTCTGTGGAAGGAATAGACCATGATGTCACATCTGGTGGGTGTTCTTCGCTGTGATCAGAGGCTCTAGTATTGCATATGAGACCGTGGCTACTTCTTAGCCTAGATACATTCTTATACTGTTCTATGCAAAGCAATTAAATGCCTCATGTCTCTTTACTGTCTCTCTTCAGCTTTGATCTAGTTAAATTTTTATCTGGGGAACAAGTCAGGCAGTTACTTAGGAGGGCTGTGAGGCAGGGCTGTCTGTGAGACTCTTTGCAGTTGTCAAGGCAAAGGAAGGTGAACCAGCTGGAATTGAAATGCTGTCTCTTAATAATATCTCCTAAGAAGAGATTCTAAAGAGCTGTTAATTGGTGAAACTCAGGAAGGAGCAGAAGAGTAGGAAGGAGGGTAACTGCCTGTGTTTTGTTGTCCAGGATGTCCCATCCATTTCTTCATTTAATCTGTATCATAAAGCTGGATATATCCAAGGCTGAAAAGGACCTTACAGGATTGAAGTTGATGTTAATTATTTCAAGGTTTAAAGCCTTCTTTCCATTTTCCTAGTTTGGGGGAAATGATGTGTTTTTCTGGCAAACCTATCTACTCCTGTTAATAAACATCTCTCCAACTCATTTTAGTGTAATTCTCATTTGTTTGTATCTTATCAAAAACAACAATATCTTTTTAGCTATAAACTCTACATGTTTCAAGACCTTAGCATTAGTTAACCTTTAAATTAGTTCCCAAACATCCTATACCATTAACTCTTATTTAACCTCACATTTATAATTTGTATTTTTTAATCTTGAATATTTGTTTTCTAAAAATCCATTTATTTATTCAAACAGCAATGCTTATCAACACCTGGTGAAGCGCCAGCCTACCTTCTGGACCAATATGCCAGAACCTGTGCCAAATTTTTGCTCCTTTCACCCCCGGGGCGGGACTTCTTGAAGGACCTAGGCCGTGCACCCTATGGCCACAAGCAACTGCTTTTGTTAATCTTAGTAACATATAAACATTATTTTCTCTGCATTCCAGATGTGAAAATTTTAGGAAAATCTCACGTTGGCAGTATAAATAGGTAGAAAGGAATGAAATCTGAGGAGCAGGTTCTGGGACTTTAGCTTTTTTTTCAAAATTAATTTATTTTTTATTGAAGGATAATTGCTTTACAGAATTTTGCTGTTTTCTGTCAAATCCTCAACATGAATCAGCCATAGGAATACATATATCCCCTCCATTTTGAAACTCCCTCCCACCTCCCTCCCCATCCCACCCTTCGAGGATGATACAGAGCCCCTGTTTGAGTTTCCTGAGCCATACAGAAAATTCCCATAGACTATTTTACATATGGTAATGTAAGTTCTATGTTACTCTTAACATACATCTCACCCTCTTCTCCCCTGTCCCCATGTCCATAAGTCTATTCTCTATGTCTGTTTCTCCATTGTTGCCCTGTAAATAAATTCTTCAGTACCATTTTTCTAGATTCCATATATATGCATTAATATAAGGTATTCATCTTTCTCTTTCTAACTCACTTCATTCTGTATGTGTTCTAGGTTCATCCACCCCATTAGAACTGACTCAAATGCATTCCTTTTTATGACTGAGTAATATTCCATTGTGTATATGTACCACAACTTCTTTATCCATTCATCTGTTGATGGACATCTAGGTTGCTTCCATGTTCTAGCTATTGTAAATAGTGCTGCAATGAATGATGAGATACATGTTTCTCTTTCAATTTTGGTTTCCTCAGGACATATGCCTAGAAGTGGGATTGCTGGGTCATATGGTGGTTTTACTCCTAGTTTATTTTAAGGAATCTCCATACCATCTTCCATAGTGGCTGTATCAATTTACATTCCCAGCAAAAGTACAAGAGCGTTCCCTTTTCTCCACACTCTCTCCAGCATTTATTGTTTGTAGGCTTTTTGTGAGGTGATATCTCATTGTAGTTTTGATTTGCATTTCTCTAATAATAAGCAATATTGAGCATCTTTTCATGTGTTTGTTAGCCATCTGTATGTCTTCTTTGGAGAAATGTCTGTTTAGGTCTTTTTCCCACTTTTTGATTGGGTTGTTTGTTTTTCTGGCATTGAGTTGTATGAGCTGCTTGTATATTTTGGAAATTAATCCTTTGTCAGTTGTTTCACTTGCTATTGTTTTCTCCCATTCTGAGTGTTGTCTTTTCACCTTGCTTATAGTTTCCTTTGCTGTATAAAAGCTTTTAAGTTTAATCAGGTCCCACTTGTTTACTATTGTTTTTATTTCTGTTACTCTAGGAAGTGGGTCATACAGGATCTTGCTTTGATTTATGTCATTGAGTATTCTGCCTATGTTTTCCTCTAAGAGTTCTATAGTTTCTGGTCTTACATTAATGTCTTAAATCCATTTTGAGTTTATCTTTGTGTATGGTGTTTGGAAGTGTTCTAATTTCATTCTTTTATATGCAGCTGTCCAGTTTTCCCAGCACCATTTATTGAAGAGGCTGTCTTTGCCCCATTGTATATTCTTGCTTCCTTTGTCAAAAATAAGGTACCCTTAGGTGCATAGGTTTTTTTCTGGGCTCTCTATTTTGACCACAGTCTACAGGGTCACAAAGAGTCGGACATGACCGAAGTGACCCTGCGCACATAAATGCAAGACTATTTTTTTTGCCTGTGGCATCTCTTCCCCTGTGAGAGCTGAGCATGAACATGGTGCAGTTGCTTGGGTTTCGGGGACCCTGGCAGCGCCAAGTGTGCAGGAACACAGACTGCTTCCGCTGCAGGAGATATGGCCCTATCAGAGTCTTTTTTGAGCCTCTTGTAGCTGGTGATCAGAAGGCCTCTTTGGCCAGTCTTTCTTCACAGCTCCACCCATTAGAACACTTAGAGGGCTCCTTTGCCTCGGGTCCTTCTCTGTTGTTTGGCGTGTCAAGCACATAGAAGGGCCCCCCCTGACTGGGGTCGTAGTCTGTAGACCGGCACATGGGACATTTAAAGGGGCACCTGGGTGGGTCCCTACTCTGTAGTTTGGCGCATCAGTCACTGAAAGGAGTACCCTGTGTGGGGTCCTACTCTGTAGTTCAGTGCAGTCAGGCATTTGATGGGCCAGCCACTCTGTTGTTCAGCTGCCAATCCTGGCATGCAGGGAGAGAGAGGCTATGATGATGGCTCCACCCCGGACGCGTGACTCAGCAGTATCGCCTTGCTTCCATGGCTGCTTGGCTTTCTTCTACTGGCATTTCCCACCACTATCTCCTCCCTCACATCCCCTCAATCTATCTCTTTGCAGTCAACAGCAGCCCTTACCCTGGGATTGCTCCACAGTCCCTAAACTCCAGCTCCCAGCAGCTGCCCCTTCCAGGAGACCAGCATTCCTGCCCGGGGTATGAATGGCTGTGGCAAGGACTGTCTGATTCTCATTCCATTTAGGCTGCCACAGATCAGTGGTTTCACTCTCAGCCTTAAATGTTTCTCCTCTGACTCAGACAATTGCCCCAATGTGGGGATTGGACCCCTGCTTCAGTTCCCCCACCCACCAAAGGCAGGTCCAGTCCTACTAACATTCCTGTTTTCTCCCCTAGTTCCTTCATCCTCTCAAGTTTTGTGGTTCTATATATTCTTTTCCACTGGTCAGGTACTCCTGTCCACTTTCAGCTGGTGTTCTAGATGCACTTCTGTGTCTGAAGGTGTATTCCTGATGTATCCATGAAAAGAGATGTACTCCAAGTCCATCTACTCCTCTGCCATCTTGTTCTCCCTTGACACAGCAGTTTTTCAAGGGCAGTATAGGGTAGTAAGGAGAAACAAGCAATGGGGCAGTGGAGTCAAAGGTGGAGAGAAAATGTAATGCCTTGTCTGGGAAACCTGAAAGCATTTCAGGAGAGATGAAATGTGAAGTGTCAGGAAAGATGCACCTTTGAATGAGGCAGTGTGGAGTCTTGATGAGTCTATTTCAGTGGACTGTGGAGGAGAAGGAAAGGGCCTGAAATGGAGAGTATTGACAAGTCTTTCTAGAACTTTTGCTGTAAAGTGAAGAAAAGAAATGAGACACTAGGTTAAAGGAAATGTAGAGTTCATAAAGAAGAGATGGTGATGGGAGTTTGTTTTTTTCTGATGGTTTCCATATTCACAGTGAAATATTAATACAATGTGAAGCATCAACTAAGAGTGAGGATGAAGGGGATGCAGTACAGGTGTTAGGAAAAGGGAAAATTCCACTTGGACCTTGCTATTCAGTGTGGCCCCTACCAAGACCGAATTCAGCAATCACCTGGAACTAGCTAGAAATGCAGAATCTCAGGCCTCATCCCAGATCTAGGGAATTAGGATTTGCTCCTTACTGTCTCTCAGGTGATTGATGTGCACTAATCTAAGAAACAGGAAAGTGAAAGGACTTGGGAGGAAAACAGGGCAGGACCAGGGCCTTGTGTTTGTAGACAGGGGACAGCTCATCATCGGTGTGTGTTTTCCCCAGCCCCTTGCAGCCACAGAGGCAGGCAGAGAGTAGAGGGGTGGGTGTTTTCCAGTGCTGACGGCTTGCCAGGCATATAAGCAGGTGGGGAACAGCACATCAGTTGAAGGAGACATGTGAGTGGATGACTAGGGGATCTGGGAACCTAAGCTGCTCAAAAAGAGGATGGAGGTACAGGAACACAACTCTGCTTAGAAATCCTCTGGAAAGTTGGTTGAAAATGCAATCCTAGAAAGCATGCCAGCTGTTTTGTCTTTTGAAATCTAAATTCTAACACATCCCTCAGGATTTCCAAAGAGGTGCCATCAGGTCACACTTCATGAGATACTGACCTAGACTCTCAGATCTTCAGATCTTCACAGCAAGAATCAAATTATGGTGCCAGCAGCTTGGGGACTTGAGAATATCCATTAATCTGTGTTATTTCTCACGTGAATATGATGATTCATTATATTAAAAGATTCATTAAATAACATTATTATCTGTAAAACTGCTATAAGAAATGATGCCTTCTAGAGAGTGTCATACTCTTTTTAATGGAATTTCATTAAATTCTATAAATATCTAAAGACAGAGAATAAAAAATGAATTTAGGTGGCATAACTATGAATTTCTCATATGTGCCTGTGACTTGATATTCTGTTCCCCACAGCAAAGGATGGTGATTACTGGAGATTGCTCGTTCCTGGAAACTATAAACTTACAGCCTCAGCACCAGGCTATCTGGCAATAGCAAAGAAAGTGGCAGTTCCTTATAGCCCTGCTGTCAGGGTAAGTGATCATGATAATAGCTAAAATTTATTAAACACTTACCATGGGTCAAGCATATTTAAATCATTATATTTAGCTTTCATAATAACTCTACTATTACCCTGTTGTCCATCTGTTAAAAGATGAGAAAACTGAGGCCTTGAAAAGTTAAGTGACTTGCCCAAAGGCTCAGTGTTTAATTTAATACCACTCAACGTGAAACTCTGTTACCATTTCTCAATTTCTGAAGAGATCCACAAAAAATTAAATAAAATGAAAAAATTAAAGTTTTATTTGCTGATCTTGATTTATATCTAAATAATGTTCTGTTTGATTTATCTTTTTATCCCTAACAGCTAGTATCATACCTTACTCAATAAGTATTTTGAAAAATAAATTAGGCCTGCAATGTAATTTTAGGTACTAACTAAACATCTATTAAGCACATACTATTAGCAAAGTCAGGTCCTCTATGATAAGAACTATAAAAAATGATACTTATTTAAGTAGATGACATTTATTGATATTTAACTACTAAGGGTGATGGTGATGAGACCAAAAATCTCATAGAGCATGATTTTACTATTATCCTTGTAATATATTACTATGGAATGGCCTACAGGATTTCCAATTAAAAGCCTTACTTGAAAAGAATCTATTGTATTTTTGGTTATATACCCAAAGATTGGAGTATAAATGCTTGGTTTTGCAAGCTAAATATCTTGGGTTTTCAAGTGATCCTTTGGTTTTGATTGTATGTGTTTATTAGGCTGGATATGTATTAAAATCAGGAGGTAAATTTGAACAAGTAAATCCTGGAAAAATGTTTGTTTCAGAGTCAGGTTATAAAAGATTTCAACTATTTTGACCCTTGGCCTTTCTGCTATGTGTTAATTCAAAGAGGTTTTGAGTAGTCACATTCTTAAATAACCATAGGCTTGAGTAGCCGAATCAAAGAGCTCTTAGCTCCATGTGGAATGGAGCATGGCTATCTCATGGGCCCAAATAGCTTGCATATTTTAAATAGTCCTTTGTGGAAAAATGTATGAATTCTCCATAGACCTGATGAGGATGCCCAGTCTATAGGCGAATTGAGTTCCTGGGTTACTGATCTTCATGGTGGTTGGAGGTGTATGTAGTTCCATCAGTTCTTTCACAGATGCAAGATTCTGGAAAACAGATCCCTGTAAAAGCTATGTGGTTTTTTTTTTTTTTAATTTTTATTTTTAATTAGAGGATAATTACTTTACAATATTGTGATGGTTTCTGCCATACATCAGTATTAATCAGCCATAGACAGAGTGAAGTAAGTTAAAAAGAGAAAGACAATATATACTAATGCACATATATGGAATCTAGAACAGAGAAGGCAATAGCACCCCACTCCACTACTCTTGCCTGGAAAATCCTATGGATGGAGGAGCCTGGTGGACTGCAGTCCATGGAGTCACTAAGAGTCAGACACGACTGAGCAACTTCACTCGCACTTTTCACTTTCATGCATTGGAGAAGGAAATGGCAACCCACTCCAGTGTTCTTGCCTGGAGAATCCCAGGGACTGGGGAGCCTGGTGGGCTGCCGTCGCAGAGTCGGACATGACTGAAGCGACTTAGCAGCAGCAGTGTGGAATCTAGAAAGATAGAACTGATGATCCTACTTGCAGGGCAGCAAAGGAGACAGGCATAAAGAACTGACTTTTGGATGCGGTGAGGGAGGAGAGGGTGGGTTAATTTGAAAGAAGTTACATCTTTTTATGGGGGAAAAGACTGCCTTTAAATAATCTGCCCATAAATAATCTGCTTTCCAATAATACTGAGCATGTGCATGTGCTAAACTGCTTCAGTCATGTCTGATTCTTTGAGACCTTATTAGATCAAAGCACATTTCAAACATAATGACTTTTGATATTCTTTTTCCCTAAAAGTATCTTTTTGGTTATCATGAGACATTTTTTAGGGTTTACTTTAATTCAGATGGCTAGATTGAGATTATTCTAATAAACTTTAAACCTGTTCATTTTTAATTTTAGTTTTTAAAAGTATATAATCAATTTGATAATAATATATTCTTATTTTCTCCTTTAGGTTGATTTTGAACTGGAGTCATTTTCTGAAAGGAAAGAAGAAGAGAAGGAAGAATTAATGGAATGGTGGAAGATGATGTCAGAAACTTTAAACTTTTAAGGAAGCTTCTAATTAATTGCTTTTAATCTATATAATGTATGTAGTATGATGTAATGTGGCCATTTTCTTTTAGATTTTGTGCAGTTAATATTTAACATTGATTTATTTTTGATCATTTAAATATTAATAGATATTACTTAAAATAGACTCTTAGGTTAAAATATAAGAACTTGGTCTATAGCATTCATTTTCCTATATATGTGATACAGAGGACTGTAGAAGAGATTTGAGTGATTTTGCCATTTTAGGCTTAGAGACAATATTCCATATGTTATTTACAATATAGAACTTTTTGAGTAATTCTAGGTTTTAAAAATTAGTGAATCCACTTATGGTTGCCATAGGGGAAGAAGAGATAGGGAGTCTGGGATCAGCATGTAGACACTGCTATATTTAAAATGGATAACCAGTAAGGTCCTACTGTATAGTACAGAGAACTCTGCTTAGTGTTATCTGGCAGCCTGGAGGGGAGGGATATTTGGGAGAGAATGGATATATATATATATATATATATATATATATATATATATATATACGATTGAGTCCCTTTGCCATACACCCGAAACTATCACAACATTGTTGATCAGCTATACTCTAATATAAAGTAAAAATTTTTTTAAATCCTAAAAAAAGAAAGGAAAATGTATTTGAAAAAGCATCTGTGCAATGGATAGAAGGGGAGAGTAAACAAGGGGTACTTTGACAGGATAAAAGCTAAAAGCGAAAAAAAGAAAAAATAGAGTCCTTTTAATTAATGTAACTGGTGACAGTGTCACATAATGAAGCCATTGGAAAAGTCAACAGCTACAGGTTGAGTTGTCAGCACTATACTGCAAAACTTAAACAGTCCTGTATTAATCATCATTGTGTAGTATGCTGTCTAGCTATAGAAGTATGATCTTGTTAACACATTCTTGATGGGAAAGTGAAAGTGAAGTCGTTCAGTTGTGTCCAACTCTTTGTGACCCCATGGACTGTAGCCTACCAGGCTCCTCTGTCCATGGGATTCTCCAGGCAAGAGTACTGGAGTGGGTCGCCATTTCCTTCTCCAGGAGATCTTCCCAACCCAGGGATTGAACTCGGGTCTTCTGCACTGTAGGCAGATGCTTTGCCCTCTGAGCCACCAGGGTAAGTCTACTTGATGGGAGTAAAATGTAAATGTTTAGTGAGAAGTTTTATGAAAAGAGTGGAAATTGATTTCTTGCTTGTATACATTGGCACAATAGTGTTATATTATTCAGTGTGCTAACACTACTTCAAAATGTAGGGTTTTTCTTGGTTGTAGATTGTCCCAGAATTGCATTCTAAATGAATAAAAATTTTAAAAAATCCCTATGATATGTATTTAATTCTGTATTATTTTTGGTCTACAGTTTTGATCATGTGATAAAAAATGTATTCCCTTGAGAGCAGCCTCTCATTGATTCATCTTCTATAATTTTAAATTTGTTAAGTGACTGCTATATGCCAAGCACAGTGCAAGCACTGCATGTACTGTGTATATTATTTTGGTGGTCAAAATGTGATTCCATGGATCAGGTGTGGACATAAACTTTAAATACATATACACGAAAATGAACATGTAATTAAGCATTGTGATGAGTAAAGTGATAGGAAGGACTAGTGTGTGGATAAAGAGAAATGTCAGAGCAACTTGCTTTAGACTAGATTCGGGGATGGCCTCTTAATGCAAGTTAAACCCATACTTAGACTATGAGTTCAGTTCAGTCAGTTCACTCTCAGTCGTGTCTGACTCTTTGCGACCCCATGGACTGCAGCATGCCAGGCCTCCCTGTCCATCACCAACTCCCAGAGTTTACTCAAAGTCAGTCCATTGAGTCGGTGATACCATCCAACCATCTCCTCCTCTGTCATCCCCTTTACCTCCCGCACTCAGTCTTTCCCAGCATCAGGATCTTTTCAAATGAGTCAGCTGTTCACATCAGATGGCCGAAGTACTGGAGTTTCAGCTCCAGCATTAGTCCTTCCAATGAATATTCAGGACTGATTTCCTTTAGGATGGACTGGTTGGATCTCCTTGCAGACCAAGGGAGTCTCAAGAATCCTCTCCAACACCACAATTCAAAAGCAAAAGTTCTTTGGCACTCAGCTTTCTTTATAGTCCAACTCTCACATCCATACATAACTACAGGAAAAACCATAGCTCTGACTAGATGGACCTTTGTTGGCAAAGTAATGACTCTGCTTTTTAATATGCTGTCTAGGTTGGTCATAACTTTTCTTCCAAGGAGAAAGTGTCTTTTAATTTCATGGTTGTAGTCACCATCTGCAGTGATTTTGGAGCCCCCCCAAATAAAGCCCATCACTGTTTCCACTGTTTCCCCATCTATTTGCCATGAAGTGATGGGACCAGATGTCATGATCTTAGTCTTCTGAATGTTGAGTTTTAACCCAGCTTTTTCACTCTCCTCTTTCACTTTCATCAAGAGGGTCTTTAGTTCTTCACTTTCTGTCATAACAGTGGTGTCATCTGCATATCTGGAGAAGGCAATGGCAACCCACTCCAGTACTCTTGCCTGGCGAATCCCATGGACAGAAGAGCCTGGTAGGCTGTAGTCCATGGTGTCGCTAGGAATTGGACATGACTGAGCAACTTCACTTTCACTTTTCACCTTCATGCATTGGAGAAGGAAATGGCAACCCATTCCAGTATTTTTGCCTGGAGGATCCCAGGGACAGGGGGGCCTGGTGGGCTGCTGTCTATGGGGTTTCACAGAGTAGGACACGACTGAAGGGACTTAGCAGCAGCAGCATCTGCATATCTGAGGTTATTGATATTTCTCCCAGCAATCTTGATTCATCCAGTCCAGCATTTCTCATGATGTACTCTGCACATAAGTTAAATAAGCAGGGTGACAACATACAACATTGACGTATTTCTTTTCCTATTTGGAGCCAGTCTGTTGTTCCATGTCCAGTTCTAACTGTTTCTTCCTGACCTGCATACAGATTTCTCAAGAGGCAGGTCAGGTGGTCTGGTATTCCCATCTCTTTAAGAATGTTCCACAGTTTGTTGTTATCCAAACAATCAAAGGCTTTGGTGTAGTCAATAAAGCAGGAGTAGATGTTTTTCTGGAAATCTCTTTTTTTGATGATCCAATAGATGTCAATTTGATCTCTGGTTCCTCTACCTTTTCTAAATCCAGCTTGAACATGTGGAAATTTACAGTTCATGTATTGCTGAAGCCTGGCTTGGAGAATTTTGAGCATTACTTTTCTAGCATGTGCTGCTGCTGCTGCTAAGTCACTTCAGTCATGTCTGACTCTGTGCGACCCCAGAGACAGCAGCCCGCCAGGCTCCCTCGTCCCTGGGATTCTCCAGGCAAGAACACTGGAGTGGGTTACCATTTCCTTCTCCAATACAGGAAAGTGAAAAGTGAAAGAGAAGTCGCTCACTCATGTCCGAATCTTAGCGACCCCATAGACTAGAGCCTACCAGGCTCCTTTGTCCATGGGATTTTCCAGGAAAGAGTACTGGAGTGGGTTGCCATTGCCTTCTCCTGCTAGCATGTGAGATGAATACAATTATGCGGCAGTTTCAGCATTCTTTGACATTGCCTATCTTTGGGATTGGAATGAAACTGACCTTTTCCAGTCCTGTGGCCATTGCTGAGTTTTCCAAATTTGCTAGCATATTGAGTGCAGCATCATATTTGACGATTTGTAATAGCTCAACTGGAATTCCATCACCACCACTAGCTTTGTTTGTAGTGATTCTTTTTAAGACCCACTTGATCTCCAGGATGTTTGGCTCTAGGTGAGTGATCACACCATCGTGATCATCTGGATCATGAAGATCTTTTTGTGTAGTTCTGTGTATTCTTGCCACCTCTTCTCAATATTTGCTGCTTCTGTTACGTCCATACCATTTCTGTCCTTTAATGTGCCCATCATTGCTTGAAAATTTCCGTTGGTATCTCTAATTTTCTTGAAGACATCTCTAGTCTTTCCCATTCTATTGTTTTCCTCTATTGCTTTGCATTGATAACAGAGGAAGGCTTTCTTATATCTCCTTACTCTTCTTTGGAACTCTGCATTCCAATGGATATATCTTTCCTTTTTTCCTTTGCCTTTCACTTCTCTCTTTTTTTTTTCTTTTAATGGCCAATTTAATTCTATCTATTATTCAACTTATATAGAGAAGTGGTTCACACTGAGGGGTATGGGAAACTCCTTTTTAGTTTTACATGTAAAATAGTCGTGTAATACAAGTAATACTTTGTGAACCTGTTTTACTATGCACTTCCTTTCAGTTTTTTTTTTTTTTAGTTTTTTATTTTTTTTTAATTTAAAAATCTTTAATTCTTACATGTGTTCCCAAACATGAACCCCCCTCCCACCTCCCTCCCCATAACATCTCTGTGGGTCATCCCCATGCACCAGCCCCAAGCATGCTGTATCCTACATCAGACATAGACTGGCGATTCAATTCTTACATGATAGTATACATGTTAGAATGCCATTCTCCCAAATCATCCCACCCTCTCCCTCTCCCTCTGAGTCCAAAAGTCCGTTATACACAGCTGTGTCTTTTTTCCTGTCTTGCATACAGGGTCGTCATTGCCATCTTTCTAAATTCCATATATATGTGTTAATATACTGTATTGGTGTTTTTCTTTCTGGCTTACTTCACTCTGTATAATCGGCTCCAGTTTCATCCATCTTCTCTTCTTTTCATATCAGTTTGTAAGACCTCCTCAGACAACCATTTTGCTTTTGCATTTCTTTTTCTTGGGGATGTTCTTGATCCCTGCCTCCTGTACAGTGTCACAAACCTCTGTCCAGAGTTCTTCAGGCACTCTGTTTATCAGATCTAATACCTTGAATCTATTTGTCACTTCCACTGTATAGTCATAAGGGATTTGATTTAGGTCATACCTGAATGGTCTAGTGGTTTCCCCTACTTTCTTCTATTTAAGTCTGAATTTTACAATAAGGAGTTCATGATCTGAGCCACAGTCAGGTCGAAATCTTGTTTTTGCTGACTGTATAGAGCTTCTCCATCTTTCACTGCAAAGAATATAATCAATCTGCTTTCGGTGTTGACCATCTGGTGATGTCCATGTGTAGAGTCTTCTCTTGTGTTGTTGGAAGAGGGTGTTTGCTATGACCAGTGCATTTTCTTGGCAAAACTCTGTTAGTCTTTGCCCTGCTTCATTCTGCATTCCAAGGCCAAATTTGCCTGTTACTCCAGGTGTTTCTTGACTTCCTACTTTTGCATTCCAGTCCCTTATAATGAAAAGGACATCTTTTTTGGATATTAGTTCTAAAAGGTCTTCTAGGTCTTCATGGAACCATTCAACTTCAGCTTCTTCAGCATTACTGGTTGGGGCATAGACTTGGATTACTGTGATATTGAATGGTTTGCCTTGGAGATGAACAGAGATCATTCTGTGGTTTTTGAGATTGCATCCAAGTACTGCATTTCGGACTCTTTTTTTGACCATGATGGCTACTCCATTTCTTCTGAGGGATTCCTGCCCACAGTAGTAGATGTAATGGTCATCTGAGTTAAATTCACCCATTCCAGTCCATTTTAGTTCACTGATTCCTCGAATGTTGACGTTCACTCTTGCCATCTCTTGTTTGACCACTTCCAATTTGCCTTGATTCATGGACCTGACATTCCAGGTTCCTATGCAATATTGCTCTTTACAGCATTGGACCTTGCTTCTATCACAAGTCACATCCACAGCTGGATATTGTTTTTGCTTTGGCTCTATCCCTTCATTCTTTCTGGAGTTATTTCTCCACTGATCTCCAGTAGCATATTGGGCACAAAGGGAAAAAAAAAAATCTGACACTTGTAGTTTGTTTTCTCCTGCCACTTAAGAGAGAGAGAAAAAAAGTCTGACACTTGCAGCCTGTTTTCTCCACTTGGGGACCCCTAGCCTTCCTGCCTGTTACCTTCTCATCTGCCCTTGCAATGAAACAGTCTGCAAGCAGCTGGCCACAGTCATTTGCCCATAGCTATCCTTCACTCCAGAAACATACCTGCAGCTTTTCCTCTGTGTTTATTTTAAACTTTAAGTTTGAAGAGCAAGATGGTGAGGGAAAACGTTGAGCCTGACCAGGAGGGCTCTGTGCAGTTACTACCCTGGCTCATCTGATCACGTGAAATGTGGCTGTGGAATTTGGGGTCTGGCCCCTGGAGAAAGGCATGGCAACTTACTCTAGTATTCTTGCCTGGAGAATTCCATGGACAGAGAAGCCTGGCAGACTGCAGTCCACAGGGTTGCAAAGAGTCAGATATGACTGAAGTGACTTAGCATGCTGGCATGCATGCAGAGAAGATTAGAGCAGTGGTGGTTCAGCATTCTTCACTTTAAACCTGAAAGGTTGTTGCTGACCCATGAAAAGATGCCAGGATTCTTGGCCTCTGGAGGAGAAGAATTCAATCAGGTCCAGAGACAAGGCTTGAACACTCAGAGCTTCTGTGTAATAAAGTTTTATTAAAATATAAAGGAGATAGAGAAAGCTTCTGACATAGGCATCAGAAGGGGGCAGAAAGAGTACCCCCCCCCCCAACTAGTCTTCAGCTGGATGTTATATAGTCATTAGCAGTCTGTTAATGAAAGAAAGGGATGACTTAAAACTCAGAATGGCATCAGGCCCCTCATCCATAAGATGTATTTTGGGATAATCTCGGCACCAAGTGATTCATCCTGGGCCATAAAGCAATTGACTTGAATCTTGTAGAAGAGCAGGTTACCATACAAATAGTTTCGATTACATAGATTAGGGGGACAATATCTGAGTATAACATAATGGTTTGTCAAGTAGGTTCTGAGTCATTAGGGGGAACCTACTTGAAGACAGAGTCTGGGGTAAATGCATAGTACATTAACATAGCTTAAGACAAACATTTCCATAAGAAGAATACATAGGTTAACTCAAGGTTTGAGAATAGTTAACTTCAGGTGGAATTAGGTGTTATTATGGCAACACAGTATTTTAAAGAAACCTCCTTTTAAATTTGTAGAAGGGGGAAAAGAGGAAAATTTGAGAAGGGGGAAATATATATATCACGTTTGTTTCCTCCTGCCTCTTAAGAGAGAGATAAAAATGTCTGTCACTTGTAGCCTATTTCCTCCGTTTGGAGACCCCTGGCCTTCTTGCCTGTTACCCTCTCATACCTAAAATATATTTCCCTGTTCACTAAATATACAGAGGTATTTTAAAGCCAAGTACATATGTGTGTACTTGGTATGTTCAAAGTAGCCAAGATGGTGTGTTCAGGCTCTCTCGCCCCACGTTTTGTAAATAATGACTATGTAACAGCTGAGATCACATAGTGCTGCACATGCATGCCATGAGGTACTTGCTTGGTCATGAGCTGCTTTGTGCTGTAGGGATATATGAACTTCACCCAAGAAAGAAGCGGCATTTTTTTTTTTTTTTTGCTGTGTCATGGCTGTGTCTGTTGGGTCAGCCATGAGAGGAGAGAATATAGTGTATTTACTGCTATGGCTGCTGCATCAACCAGGAGAGAATACTGTTGTGGCTGCTGTGTCAGCCAGGAGAGAGGTTGTGTGCAGTTAGGTTGTGTTATGTTATGTCTGCTGCTGTGGCTGCTATGCCAGCTGGAAGAAAATAAATGTGACTGAGTTCCTACAGCTTCTTGTATCTTCTTCCGGCCTCTTAGCTCACACCTTGCCTAACCTGGGTTCAGTGAACGGTGCGGACAGTGTGAACAGCAAGACAATTGGCACTGTGAACAGGATGAAGAATGATACAGTATGTAAATAAAGTAAGAAAGCACCAGCTGTGTGTGTCCACTTCAAGATCCAGCCACAGGATCCAGTCAAGATCCTGTGCAGCAAACAGGCAGAACTGACAGAAAGATGTGAAAATGGATTAGGTGCTAGAGTTTGGCTGAGTCCTTTGTAAGTGAAAAGTCTACTTGGTCATATTATCTTTTCTGCCTTTTACTATACACACACAAATTTAAGAATATGACCCTTCACCCATCAGAGAATGAGATAACGTAGACTCTAGCTTTTTGTGTCTGGGTAACCTGCGATCCTCCTTAAGCTATATGTGGCCAACACTGACAAATTCTTTGAGGGTGTATCTAAACGAAGAAATGGAAAAGCAGAAAGTCATTTCCCCCCCACTCTGGAGTCACTTCAAACCTGATATTATTTTTGAGTTTTCACAACAGAAAACATTTATCCATTTCTCTTGCATTTCTTTTCTACTTTTCTGTTTTCCTGATCACCTCTGTCTCAGGCATATTTTATCTGTCAGGACTTTCCATAACTTTCCTTCTCCCATGTCTTTCCATCTCTTTTGCCTCCCCTATCCCCTGGCATTTGCTGTGCCACAGTCCCTAGCCGCCCCCCCCCCCCCCCGCCTCCCCACCCCCCCGCCTTCCCCCCTCCGCCTGTCCCTCTGACCCTCTCTGCATCATGACTACATTTAGTCAGAAAAGAGGCTGAGGTCAAGCAGCCTAGGCACTCCTTCCCCCTCAGTACTGTTGACCTTCCATCTAGAAGGGGCCTCCCTCAGCCTCAGTTTTCTTTCTGGAAATTTGCCATCAAGAGGATCCCCTGGGCCTTCTCCACAACCTCTAGCCATACCCTAGCCCAACCCTGACCTTGAAAGTGCAGATCCTAATTTTGGAATGTGTCTGGCTTATCTGAAATCTTCTCTTTCCCTCTCATCTTCTCCTGTGAGAACTCCAAAATTACAATTCACTGCTGAACAATCATTGGCAGGAGAATCTTGGATCCCCACCCCCCAACACACAAAAAAATACCCCACATCCAAGGGCAAAGGAGAAGCCCCAGCAAGATGGCAGGAGGGGTGACATCACATTTAGAATTAAACCCCATACCCACTGGAGACACTCAGAGGACTTAAACCAAACCTTGTGAGCACCAGGACTCAGAGACCACACAGAGATTGAGCCAGATATGTGTTTGAGTCTCCAGTGGAGGTATGGGTCAGAAATAGTCTGCTTCAGGGTCAGGGGCTCAGGGTGCAGCTACCTGGGTCACACAGCATAAGCCTTGGAGGAAGTCGTCACTAACCCCACCACAGAGCTGCTGAGCAGATGACCCACAAACTCCAGAACAATTATACAAAAGAATTTCTTGCAATGTTAAGAAAATTCTATGGCTTACAACAGATTTCCCAACCTGAGGATCTGGCAAAAGGACTGAGAACCCCCAGGGAATTTGACTTTAGAGGCAAGTGGGATTTGATTACAGAACTTCCACAGGACTGGGGAAACAGACTCTTGGAAGGCACAAACAAAACCTTGTGTGCACCAGGATCCAGGAGAAAGGAGCAGTGGCACCACAAGAGACTGAGCCAGATTTGTCTGTGAGAGTATAGGAGTCTCTGGTAGAGGGGTGGGTAGGCAGTGGCCTGCTGAGAGCTTGGGGACATGGAGTGTGGCATGCCTGTAGGGGACATTTTGAAGGAGATTGCCATTCTCTTCATTGACTCCACCATAGTTTGGTCTCAGGCCAAACAACAGGGAGAGAAGAAAGTCCCGCCTATCAACAGAAAATCGGATTAAAGATTTACTGAACAAGGCCCCACACATCAGAAAAAAATCCCAGTTTTCCCCACAGTCAGTCTCTCCCATCAGGAAGCTTACATAAGCTTCTTATTTTATCTGTCAGAGGGCAGAGAGATGAAAACCACAATCACAGAAAACTAATCAAGCTGATTACATGGACCACAGCCTTGTCTAACTCAATGAAACTATGAGCCATGCTGTGTAGGGCCACCCAAGATGGACAGGTCATGGTGGAGCATTCTGATAAAACATGGTCCACTGGAGAAGGGAATGGCACACCACCTCAGTATTCTTGCCTTGAGAACCCCATGAAAAGCCAAAAAGATATGACACCAAAAGATGAAATCCCCAGGTTGGTAGGTGCCCAATATGCTACTGGAGAAGAGTGAGTGGAGAAATAACTCCAGAAAAAAATGAAGAGACAGAGCCAAAGCAAAAACAATGACCAGCTGTGGATGCGACTGGTGATGGAAGTATAGTCCGATGTTGTTAAGAGCAAAATTGCATAGGAACCTGGAATGTTAGGTCCATGAATCAAGGCAAATTGGAAGTGGTCAAGCAGGAGTTAGCAAGAGTGAATATCAATATTTTAGGAAGCAGTGAACAAAAGTGGACTGGAATGGGCAAATTTAATTCAGATGACCATTATATCTCCTACTGTGGGCAAGAATTCCATAGAAGAAATGGAATAGCCCTCTTAGTCAAAAAGAATCTGAGATGCAGTACTTGGATGCAATCTAAAAAATGACAGAATGGTCTCTGTTCAATTCCAAGGCAAACCATTCAATATCACAGTAATTCAACTTTACCAGAAATGCTCAAGAAGCTGAAGCTGAACGGTTTTATGGAGACCTACAAGACGTTTTAGAACTAACACCCCCAAAAGATGTCATTTTCATAATAATGGACTGGAATGCAAAAGTAGAAAGTCAAAGGATACCTTGAGAAACAGGCAAAATTGGCCCTGGAGTACAAAATGAAGCAAGGTAAAAGCTAGAAGAATTCTGTCAAGAGAATGGCCTGGTCATAGCAAACACCCTCTTCCAAAAACACAAGTGAAGACTCTACACATGGACATCACCAGATGGCCAACACCAAAATCAGATTGATTATATTCTCTGCTGCCAGAGAAGGAGAAGCTCTACACAGTCAGCAAAACCAATACCAGGAGTTGATTGTGGCTCAGATCATGAACTCCTTATTGCAAAATTCAGACTTAAATTGAAGAAAGTAGGGGAAACCACTAGACCATTCCAGTATGACTGAAATAAAATCTCTTATGATTATACAGTGGAAGTGAGAAATAGATTCAAGGTATTAGACCTGATAGACAGAGTATCTGAAGAACTCTGGACAGAGGTTCGTGACGTTGTACAGGAGGCAGGGATCAAGACCATCCTGAAGAAAAATAAATACAAAAAGGCAAAAAGGTTGTCTGAGGAGGCCTTACAAATAGCTGAGAAAAGAAGAGAAGCTAAAGGAAAAGGAGCAGAGGAAAGATATACTCATTTGAATTCAGAGTTCCAAAGAATAGCAAGGATAGGTAAGAAAGCCTTCCTCAGTAATCAGTGCAGAGAAAGAGGAAAACAATAGAATAGGAAAGACTAGAGATCTCTTCAAGAAAATTAGAGATACTAAGGGAACACTTCATGCATAGATGGGCACAATAAAGGACAGAAATGTTATGGACCTAACAGAGGCAGAAGATATTAAGAAAAGGTGGTAAGAATACACAGAAGAACTACACAAAAAAGATCTTCATAACCCAGGTAACCACGATGGTGTGATCACTCTGAGCCAGATCCTAGAGCCAGACATCTTGAAATGTGAAGTCAAGTGGGTCTTAGGTAGCATCACTGCAAACAAAGCTAGTGGAGGTGATGGAATTCCAGTTACGCTATTAGAAATTCTCAAATATGATGCTGTTAAAGTGCTTCAGTCAACATGCTAGCAAATTTGGAAAACTCAACAGTGGTGACAGGACTGGAAAAGGTCAGTTTTCCTTCCAATCCCAAAGAAGGGCAATGCCAAAGAATGTTCAAATTACCGCACAATTGTAGTCATCTCACATGCTAGCAAAGTAATGTTCAAAATTCTCCAATGCAGGCTTCAACAGCACATGTACCATGAAACATTGTGATATTCAAGATGGATTTAGAAAACACAGAGGAACTGGAAATCAAATTGCCAACATCCATTGCATCATAGGAAAAGCAAGACAGTTCCAGAAAAATATCTACTTCTGCTTTATTGATTATGCCAAAGCATTTGACTGTATAGATAACAAGCTGTGGAAAATTCTTAGAGAGAAGGAAATACCAGACCACCTTACTTGCCTCCTGAGAAATCTGTATGCAGGTCAAGAATCAGTAGTTAGAACTGGATATGGAACAATGGACTGGTTCCAAATTGGGAAAGGAGCACGTGAAGTCTGTATCTTGTCACCCTGCTTATTTAAATTACATGCAGAGTACATCATGTGAAATGTGGGGCTGGATGAAGAAAAAGCTAGAATCAAGATTGTTGAGAGAAATATCAATAGCTTCAAATATGCAGATGACACTACCCTAACGGCAGAAAGTGAAGAGAAACTAAAGAGCCTCTTGATGAAAGAAAGAGAGGAGAGTGAAAAAGTTGGCTTAAAACTCAACAGTCAGAAAACTAAGATCATGGCATCTGGCCCCATCACTTCATGGCAAATAGACTGGAAATAATGAAAACATTGACAGACTTTACTTTTTTGGGCTCCAAAATCACTGCAGATGGTGACTGCAGCCACGAAATTAAAAGATATTTGTTCCTTGGAAGAAAAACTTTGACCAACCTAGAGAGCATACTAAAAAGCAGAGACTTTTCCAAAAAAACGTCCATCTAGTCAAAGCTATGGTTTTTCCAGTTGTCATTAATGAATGAGAGTCGGACTATAAAGAAAGCTGTGTGAGGATTAATTGATACTTTTGAACTGTGATGTTGGAGAAGACTCTTCAGAGTCCTTTAGACTGCAAGGAGATGAAGCCAGTCCATTGTAAAGGAAGTCAGTCCTGAATATTCATTGGAAGGACTGATGCTGAAGCTGAAACTCCAATACTATGGCCACCTGATGAGAAGAACTGACTCACCAGAAAAGACCCTGATGCTGGGAAAGATTGAAGGTAGGAGGAGAAGGGGTTGACAGAGGATGAGATGGTTGAATGGTATCATCGACTTGATTGATATGGGTTTGAGCAAGCTCTGCGTTTGGTCATGGACAGGGAAGCCTGGCATGCTGCAGTCCATGGCGTTGCAAAGAGTTGGACATGTGAGTGACTGAACTGACTGACCAGCTATCTAAAGTAAAGCCCCCGAGTAAAACAGAAATTTATTAAAGAATTAAGTTTCTTTTCATATTGTCAAATATTAGAAACAGTAGCAAAACTAATCTAACATTAGAAAACTGAGCTTGAAAGATCAGGCATCATGGCTTTGCAGAGAAAGTCCTGGGCCCTGCTCAGAAGACTTTGCTAAGTGATAGTTGCAGTGGACTTGGCACCTTCCAGAAGCTCAGTCTTCTCTTATTAACTAGGAGAAAGGATGATTATTATTAAGATATTTATTAAAGTTCTTTATTTGATAATCCCATATGCCTACAAATAGGAAATTCTCTATAGAAAGTAAGGGAAGATCAAAATAGAAGGCTTATTAAAATCTTTACATTTTGGTGCTGAGTATGTTTTAGTTAAATTGTACCGTGGTTCAGAAAAAGCTTTGTACAATCTTGAGAAAGGAGAATGGAGCTGGAGAAATCAACCTGCCTGACTTGAGACTATACTACAAAGCTGCAGCCATCAAGACAGTATGGTACTGGTCCAGAAATAGAAATATAGAACAATGGAACAAGATAGAAAGCCCTGAGATAAACTGAAACATCTTATGGGCACCTTTTCTTTGACAAAGGAGGCAATAATATATGATGGAGAAAAGACAGTCTTTTCAATAAGTGGTGCTGGGAAAACTGGACAGCTATGTGTAAAATAATGAAATTAGAACACTTTCTAACACTGTACACAAAAATAAGGTCAAAATGGATTAAAGACCTAAATGTAAGACCAGAAACTACAAAACTCATACTCTATGACCCACCTCCTAGAGTAATGGAAATAAAAACAAAAATAAACAAATGGGGCCCAATTAAATGAAAAGCATTTACACATCAAAGGAAACTCTAAATAAAGTGAAAAGGCAGTCCTCAAAATGAGAGAAAATAATGAAAAAATGAAACAACTAGCAAAGGATTAATCTCCAAAATATACAAGCAGCTCATGCAGCTCAATATTAGAAAAATAAACAACCCAATCAAAGAGTGGACAGAATACCTAAACAGACATTTCTTTAAAGAAGACATATGGGTTACCAATAAACATGTGAAAAAATGTTTACTGCTCATTATTGTTCATTGCTCATTACTACAGAAATACAAATCAAAACTACCATGAGGTATCATCTCACACCTATCAGAATGGCCAACACCAAAAAACTACAAACTGGAGAGGGTGTGGAGGAAAGGGAACCCTCTTGAATTATTGGTGAGAATGCAAATTGATATGGCCACTATAAGAATAGCATGGAGATTCCTTTAAAAATTAGGAATAAAACTACTATATGATTTAGCAGTCTCACTACTGGGCATATACTCTGAGAAAACCATAACTGAAAAAGACATGTTCCCCAATGTTCACTGCAGCAGTATTTACAAGAGCTAGGATATGGAAGCAACCTAAATGTCCATCAACAGATGAATGGATAAACAAATTGTGGTACATATACACAATGGAGTATTACTTAGCCATAAAAAGGAATGCATTTGACTCAGTTCTAATGAAGCAGATAAACCTAGAGACTGGTATATAGAGTGAAGTAAGTCAAAAAGAGAAAAACACATTATTACATTAATATACTATGCACATATACGGGCAGACATTGAGAACAGACTTGTGGGCACGATTGGGGTGCTGTGGGGGTGAGGCTGGAGAGGAGAGGCAGTGGGATGAAGTGAGAGAGCGGTATTGAAACATACATAAGCACAAACCACATGTAAAATTAGATAGCCAGTGCAAGGTGGCTGTATGATGCAGAGAGCTCAAATCCAGTGCTCCGTGACAACCTAGAGAGGTCAGATGGGGTGGGAGGTGGGAGGGAGGTTCAAGAAGGAGGGAACATATGGAGTTCTAGTATCTGAGAGCTTGACCATACTTTCGATAAAGTTTGCTTAAAAACATTTTCACATATATATGAAATCTACCTGTGAGGTAGACCTTGCAGGCATGATATCTTCATTTTTCAGATGAGAAACCTGAGGCTTACAGAAGTTAAATGACTTGCCCTAGATCATGCAGCTGATGAGGGCTGGAGCCAGCTCTTCTACCAGTGCTTGACCCAGTGGGCTTTCTACTGTGGTGGACTAGTTCTCCTGACAATAGAGACTGTCTGCTCTTGAGGATGTTGTACAATGAGAATTATCAAAGAACTCTTTGGAATGTGGGTTTGGAGGCAGGAACTACTTAAAATATTTGAGCCAGACACAGAAACTACTGTAATTAAGCAGAAATCTCAAAGGATTCTCTAAAGTGGGACTTTTTGAATCTAGAAAATTGTTTCATGTTTTATGACTTAAGGCCTAAAAATCATAAGGTCAACATGATTATTCTCATTTAGATGAGAAAACTGAGTCTCAGAGATGTTAAGTAATGTGTAGCAAAGATTTTAGACTTGCCCAGAGAGAGCACTGACCTTTGCCCCTGATTTCTGGGAGTTGCCTCTATATTACACTGGTAGAATGTCTTTGTTTATGGTGGTGGCTGAACACATCTGACGGTCTTAACATGGGAGTTGCCAATACCACAGGGACAAACCATGTGATTTAGGGTGGGGAGCAAAGTATTAGTTGACCTGGATGCTGAGTTCAGCCACAAAGGCAATTAATCAATCAATCCTGGCTAAGTAATAGAGTCCCAATAACAACTCTGAAGTGGAGACTTGCCGGAGCCTCCCTGATTGGCAATACTCTGTGTATATCATCACACATGGATACTGAGAGGAGAGCAATGCCATGAGGGTGATAGAAACTTCACTTTTGTAATACTTCCAGACTCTGTCCTTTGCATCAATTCACTTTCTGATTTTAATATGCACCCTTGTCTTGTAATAAACCATAATCATGAATACAACAGCTTTCATTTCTGAGTCCTTCTCCTGACTATCATACTTGAGGGTGGTTTGGGAATTCTCTGAACTTGCAGTTGCTGTCAAAAGTAAGGGTGGTTTTCTGTGGACTTTCCCCTCCAACTTTGCAGATGGTGTCAGAGGTCTTGGGAGCCTAGAGGACTATGTCCTTGAACTTTGCAGTTTTACTAACTCCAGGTAAGTGACCTGTTCAAAGTTACCAGAGCCAGAAATGGATCTCAGATACTTATAATACAAGTATGCTCCTCCCTCCATGGGATTCTCCAGGCAAGAGTACTGGAGTGGGTTGCCATTTCCTTCTCCAGGGGTATTCCTGACCCAGGGATTGAACCCGGGTCTCCCACATTCCAGGCAGACGCTTTAACCTCTGAGCCATCAGGGAAGCCCCACAAGTACATATAACTACATATGTAAGCCAAAATGCTGCTAATCACTTACTATATTGTATCCTACCAGGAATATCCCTAATAGGGCAGAAATTGCAAAAGCATCTTGTAATCAGAGTATCTAGAAAGTGGAGGAATACAGAAAAATCAGTCCATCAGGGCATGAAACAACGCTCAAAGGGAGTAGTTTGGGAGATCTTGGAGTTGGATCAAATGGCACATGGCGGCAGGTACAGTGAACAAGTTGACCGCTTCATAGGTTTTCTGGCAAACTTCTAGCTGTACTTATGTAGTGCTTTCTTCCATCAAAGGCAGAGGTTGCTAAGCCTCTATAGCATTTCATCCCAAGAGTTGATGGGCCCAGATATGGTAGTCAGAGACTTTGGTTTTAGATTTTAAGTCTGATTGCTATAGGCTTCTAGGCTATACTAAGCCCTTGCAGTGAGTTATGAGATGAAATTATCACACATACATTTTCCTCCATGGATCCTAAATTATTGCTGTTTCCTGAAATTTTAAAATTTCCAGAGAAGTACAGCTGCAATTACAGAGTTCTCACCTTGTAGTTAATGTTGGCTGTACTATAGCACAGCAAAGCAGTCCCCTCAACAAGTCTCCTACTGAAAAGTGTCCAGCAGCACCAGAGATTGAGGGTGTCAGTCACCCACTCTTTCTCTTCAAAGAGAAAGCAGAAACAGTCATAATCCTCCAAAAAGTGTGTTGTAATACTTGCCTTAACTTTAAGGCCTTTTTCTTTTTTTCCCAGAAAGCAACCAGTTTAACATTTTGACTAGATGAGACAGTTCAGTCCAATGGTCTGGTTCTATTAAAAGCAAATTTTATAGTTTAATTAATTTTACTGAGGTTAACAGTGATTTATAACATTATATAAGTTTACATGTACAATACTGTATTTCTACTTCTGTGTACTTTACATCATCATCAAAACATTTACTTTTCATGCAGTTAACGTCCTCCACCCATTTTGCCCTAATTCCCATCTCTCCTTGCTCTGGTAACCACTACTTTCTTCTCTGGATCTACATGTTTCTCATTTTAAAGACTGAAGAATAGTTGATTTACAATATTATATTATTTTCAGGTATAAAATATGTTATGGCTATAGATTATACAATAGAGTTATTACAAAGCAGTGTATGTATTTCCCTATGCTATACAATATATGCATACATGTATGCTAACGTGCTAAGTCACTTCAGTTGTGTCTGATGCTTTGCGATCCTATGGACTGTATATTGCCAGGCTTCTCTGTCCATGGAATTCTCCAGGCAAGAATACTGGAGTGAGTTGCTGTGCCCTCCTCCAGGGATACAATATATACTTATAGCTTATTTATTTTTACATAGTTGGTTGTTCCTATTAATCCCCTACCTTCTCTCCACCTCTCCACTTCTTTATCCCCATTGGTAACCACTAGTCCATTCTCTGTATCTCTGAGTCTGTTTCTGCTATATTTTTATTCACTTGTTCTATTTTTTAGATTCACATGAAATATTCATCTTCCTTTGTCTGACTTATGTCACCAGACATATTGCCTCTATGTCCATCTATGTCATTGTAAATGGCATAATTTCATTTTTTATGGTTAAATCATATTCCACTTTATACATGCATATTGTCCACATCTTTATTCATCTGTTGATGGACAAATACTTAGGTTGCTTCCATATCTTGCCAGTAAATCACTTCAGTCGTGTCCGACTCTATGCGACCCCATAGATTGCAGCCCACCAGGCTCCCCTGTCTCTGGGATTCTCCACTCAAGAACACTGGAGTGGGTTGCCATTTCCTTCTCTAATGCATGAAAGTGAAAAGTGAAAGGGAAGTCACTCAGTCATGTCTGACCCTTAGAATAGACTGCAGCCTACCAGGCTCCTCCATCCATGGGATTTTCCAGGCAAGAGAACTGGAGTGGGGTGCCATTGCCTTCTCCGTTCCATATCCTAGCTATTGTAAATAATGGGCTGTGAACTTTGGTGTGAGTGCATCTTTTCAAATTAGTGTTTTCATTTTCTTAAGTTATATAGCCAGGAGTGAAGTTGCTGAATCATATAGTAATTCAATTTCAGTTATTTTTATTTTTTAATTGGAGGAAAATTGCTTTACAATGTTGTGTTGGTGTTTGCCATACAACAATGCAGATCAGCAGGTACATCTTTCACCCTTCAACCCATCCTACCCCTCTGCAGTGGGAATCTTCTACAGGTAATTACAGAGTGCCAAGCTGTGCTCCCCATGTAGTACAGTAGCTTCTCATCAACTATTTGTTTTCCATATGGTGGTGTATATATGTCAGTGCTGCTTTTTCCATTTGTCCCAATCTTTCCTTCCCTCACTGTGTCCACAAGGCTGTTCTCTATATCTACATCTCCATTCCGTCCCTGCAAATAGATTAATCAATATCACCTTTCTGGTTTCCATATATACACATTAATATGCAATAATTGTCTTTCTTTTTCTGATTTACTTCACTCTGTGTAATAGACTCTAGGTTCATCCACCTCACTAGAATGAACAAAAATTTGTTCTTTTTTATGGTTGAGTAATGTCCCATGGTACATATGCACCATGACTTTTTTAATCATCTGTTGATGGACATCTAGGTTGCTTCTATGTCCTAGGTATTGTAAATAGTGTTGCAATGAACTTTGGGGTACAAATGTCTTTTTCAGTCATGGTTTTCTCAGGGTATATGCCCAGCAGTGGAATTGTTGGGTCGTATAGCAGCACTCTTACCTGGAAAATCCCATGGACGGAGGAGCTTGGTGGGCCGCAGTCCATGGGGTCGGTAAGAGTCGGACACGACTGAGCGACTATACTTTCACTTTTCACTTTCATGCATTGGAGAAGGAAATGGCAACCCAATCCAGTGTTCTTGCCTGGAGAACCCCAGAGACGGGGGAGCCTCATGGGCTGCCGTCTATGGGGTCGCACAGAGTCAGACACGACTGAAGTGACTTAGCAGCAGCATGGTAGTATTACTCATAGTTTTATAGGAATCCCAATGCTGCTCTCCATACTGGCTGTAGCAGTTTGCACTCCCACCAACAGTTCAAGAGGGCTCCCTTTCCTCCACATCCTCTCCAGCATTTATTTTTTGTAGATTTTTTTTTGTGAAGGCCATTCTTATAAGTGTGAGGTGATACCTCATTATAGTTTTGATTTGCATTTCTCTAATAATGAGTGATAGTGAGCATCTTTTCAGGTATTTATTGGCCACCTGTAGGTCTTCTTCGAAGAAGTGTCTGTTTAGGTCTTCTGACCATTTTTTGATTGGACTTTGTTTTTCCAATATTGAGCTGTAAGAACTGCTTATATACTTTAGAGATTAATCCTTTGCCAGTTGCTTCATTTGCAATTATTATCTCCCATTCTAAGGGTTGCCTTTTAATCATTTATTGTTTTCCTTTGCTGTGTAAAAGCTTTTAAGTTTAATTAGGTATCATTTGTTTATTTTTCTTTTTATTTCCATTCCTCTAGGAGGTGGGTCAAAGAGAATCTTGCCGTGATTTATGTCAAAGAATGTACTGCCTATGTTTTGCTATAAGAAATTTATATTTCTGGCCTCCCATTTAAGTCTTTAATCCATTTTGAGTTTATTTTTGTGTATGGTGTGTATGGTGTTAGAAAGTGTTCTAATTTCATTCTTTTACTTATAGCTATCCAGTTTTCCAACGCCAATGATTGAAGAGGTTATCTTTTCTCCATTGTGTATTCTTGCCTCCTTTGTCAAAGATAAGGTGCCCATAGGTGTGTGGGTTTATCTCTGGGCTTTCTATCCTATTCCATTGATCTATATTTCTATTTTTGGGGGCCAGCACCATGCGTCTTGATGACTATAGCTTTGTAGAATAGTCTGAAGGTAGGGAGGTTGATTTCTCCAGTGTGATTCTTCTCAAGATTGCTTTGGCTATTTGGGGTCTTTTGTGTTTCTTTTGGTGAAATTTTTGTCTTATTTCTGTGAAAAATACTGCTAGTATTTTGAAAGGAATTGCATTAAATCTATACTTTGGATAGTATAGTTATTTTCACAATATTGATTCTTCCAGTCCAAGAACAGGTATATCTCTCCATCTTTTTGTGTTGCCTTTGATTTCTTTCATTAGTGATTTAGTTTTCTGCATACAGTCTCTTTAGGTAGGTTTATTATTAGATATTTTATTTTGTTGCTGCAGTGGTGAATAGGATTATTTCCATAATTTCTCTGTCTGAATTCTAATTGTTAGTGTATAGGATGTAAGGGATTTTTGAATATTAATTTTATATCCTTCCACTTTGCTAAATTCCCTGATTAGCTTTAAGTAATTTTCTGATAGCATCTTCAGAATTTTCTATGTATGTTATTATGTCATCTGCAAACAGTGAGAGTTTTACTTTTTTTTCAATCTGTATTCTTTTATTTCTTTTTCTTTTCTGATTTGCTGTGGCTAGGACTTTCAAAACTATGTTGAATAATTGTGATGAGAGTGGGCACCCTTGTCTTGTTCCTGATCTTAGGAAATGTTTTCAGCTTTTGACCACTGAGGATAATGTTTGCTGTGGATTTTTGGTATATGGTCTGTATTACGCTTCCCCTGTGGCTCAGCTGGTAAAGAATCCACCTACAATGTGGATAACCTGGATTCAATTACTGGGTTGGGAAGATCCCCAGGAGATGGGAAAGTCTACCCATTCCAGTATTCTGGCCTGGAAAATTCCACGGAGTTGTCCATGGGGTCACAAGGAGTCAGACACAACTGAGCAACTTTCACTTTCACTTTTATAATGTTGAAGTATGTTCCTTCAATGCTTACTTTCTGGAGAGTTTTCTTTTTTTCTCTTTTGTAATAAATGGGTATTAAATTTTGTCAAAACCTTTCTCTGCATCTATTGAGGACTGTATAGTTTTTATCTTTCAACTTGTTAATATGGTTTTTTTCACAGGGATTGATTTGCATATATCAAAGAATCCTTGCATCCCAGGGATAAAGCCCACTTGATCACGGATTCTGTTTGCTAGAATTTTGTTGAAGATTTTTGCATCTATGTTCATCAGTGACATTGTCCTGTAATTTTGTTTTTTTGTGTGTGTGATATCTTTGTCTGATTTCTGTGTCAGGGTGATGTTGGCCTCATATAATGAGTTTGGAAGTATTCCTTCCTCTGCAATTTTCTGGAAGAGTTTGAGAAAGATAGGTATTAGCTCTTTTGCTAGAATTCATCTGCGAAGTCATCTGACTGTGGGCTTTTGTTTGTGGGAAGGTTTTTGATCACAGGTTTGATCAGGTTTGATGTTCATGTTTATGATTGGTCTGTTCAAATTTTCAATTTCTTTCTCATTCAGTTTTAAAAGGTTGTACTTTCCTAAGAATTTTTCCAGTTCTTCCAGGTCATCTATTTTATTGGCATAGTTGCTCTTAGTAGTCTCTTATGCTGCTGCAGCTGCTGCTAAGTTGCTTCAGTCGTGTCCAACTCTGTGCGATCCCATAAACAGCAGCCCACCAGGCTCCCCCTTCCCTGGGATTCTCAAGGCAAGAGCACTGGAGTGGATTGCCATTTCCTTCTTCAATGCATGAAAGTGTAAAGTGGAGGGCGGTGGAAATGGAGATGGGGATGGATCCACCAGTGCCCTGAAGAACATCCCCACCTCCACCGGTGCCCTGTAGTTCCCAGATGCTGCCTCGCCATGACAGAACTGCTTAGTGGTTTCCCCAGAAATATTGACTTGAGGTTGGATAATATTGAAAGGCTCCTGACCACTCTTTCATTACCAAAACCTTGCGGCTGAGGCCCCACCCATGAGCCCACCTCAGTAAATCCATCAGATCTCTCTGATAGCCATAAAAGACCCTTTTGAGTTGATTTTGACCACATATTTGCCTGCACTTTATGGAAGATAAAAATATCAAACCAAATCAACATTGCTGCTGATTTGAGAATCTTAGAGGCAGAAAATTAAACATTGGAACATTTGTGAGTGTATGAAGAATTCTAATAGGACATCTTTTTTTTTAAAACAAAACACTGTATTTTTAGGGTATTCAGAACCCTGTGGAAGTTGTGTGCAGTCTTCAGACTCAACACCTCTGTCTTCACTTCCCCTGGGGAAAGCCCAGGTACCGTTACATGGTAGGCGGTTTCCTTCCAGTCTGAATATGAGTGCCCAGACTTCCCCAGCAGAGAAGGGCCTGAATCCAGGGCTGCTGTGCCAGGAAAGTTACACCTGCAGTGGGACTGACAAAGCTGTCTTCGAGTGTGATGAGTATTGCAGCCTGTAGTGTTTCGGTTGTGAGGAGGAACTCCATCGTCAGGAGCACCTGAGAGACCATGAGTGGATCAGACTCAAAGCTGGCCATGTCCCTTACTGTGACCCCTGAAAGGGCCCTAATGGGCACTATCCAGGTGTGAAGCAGAGGGCAGTGGTGAGGTGCCAGACCTGTAAAATCAGTTTGTGCCTGGAGTGCCAGAAAAGGACTCATTCTGGGGGTAACAAAAGGAGGCACCCCGTTACTGTGCACCATGTCACTAAGGTCCAGGAGTTGCTGAAAGAAGAAGGGATGGATGAGGAGACCAAGAGGAAGAAGATGACTGAGAAGGTTGTGAGTTTCCTGCTAGTAGATGAAAATGAAGAAATTCAGGTAATGAATGAAGAGGACTTCATTAGGAAATTTAACTGCAAACCTGATCAATATCTGAAAGTGGTTTCCATCTTTGGAAATACTGGGGATGGGAAGTCTCATACCCTCAACCACACTTTCTTTTATGGCCAAGAAGTCTTCAAAACCTCCCCTACCCAGGAGTCCTGCACTGTGGGAGTGTGGGCAGCATATGACCCAACCACAGAATAGCTGTGATAGACATCAAAGGGTTCTTGGGAGCTACAGTGAATCTAAGCCAGAGAACAGGGCTGCTGCTTAAGGTCCTGGCCATCTCAGACCTTGTCATCTATTGAACTCATGTAGACCGACTGCACAACGACCTCTTCAAGTTCCTTGGAGATGCCTCAGAAGCTTATTTGAAACATTTCACTAAGGAGCTCAAGGCTACCACTGCCCGCTGTGGCCTGGACGTCCCCTTGCCCACCTTGGGCCCTGCTGTTATCATTTTCCATGAGACTGTGCACACCCAGCTGCTGGGCTCTGATCACCCCTCCGAGGTGCCGGAGAAGCTCATCCAGGACCGGTTCTGAAAGCTGGGATGCTTCCCAGAAGCTTTCAGTTCTATTCACTACAAGGGGACGAGGGCCTACAACCTTCCCATTGACTTTTCTGGGCTTGGGCGTGCTCTGGAGAAGCGACCGGAGAACAATACCACCCATTCTCCCTGGCACCCGGGCATCATCTTCAAAGACCTGAAGGCTCTGAGTGACCGCTTCAGTGGTGAGATCCCCGATGACCAGATGGCATACAGCTCCTTTTTTCCAGACGAGTACTCCACCTGCTCCTCCCTGTGTCTCAGTTGCGGGGCTGGATGTAAGAATAGCATGAATCATGGGAAAGAAGGGGTACCTCATGAAGCCAAGAGCCACTGCAGATATTCCCACCAGTATGACAACTGGGTTTTCACCTGCAAGGCCTGCTACGAGAGAGGCAGTGAAGTCAGTGTGGTGCCCAAGACGGCTGCTTCCACTGACTCCCCCTGGATGGGTCTTGCAAAATATGCCTGGTCTGGGTACTTGATCAAATGTCCCAACTGCATTGTGGTCTATCGTAGCCAGCAGTACTGGTTTGGGAACCAAGATCCTGTGGATATGGTGGTGGGGACAGAGATTGTGCATGTGTGGCCTGGAACCAATGGATTTCTGAAAGACAATAACAATGCTGCCCAGCGCCTCTTGGACAGAATGAACTTCATGGCTCAGTCGGTGTCTGAGCTTAGCCTTGGGCCCACCAAGGCTGTGACGTCCTGGCTGACAGACCAGATTGCCCCTGCCTACTGGAAGCCCAACTCCCAGATCCTGAGCTGCAGCAAATGTGCTACATCCTTTAAAGATAACAACACCAAGCATCACTGCCGGGCCTGTGGGGAGGGCTTCTGTGACAGCTGTTCATCTAAGACCTGGCCGGTGCCTGAGTGGGGCTGTGCCCCTGAGCCCATGCAGGTGTGTGACAACTGCTATGAAGACAGGAATTCCCAGTTAGATGTCACTGAGGCACAGGGGGACAACAAAAGTGGAACACTGATCGCTCGGAAAGTGGGCGAGGCCGTGCAGAACACTTTAGGAGCCGTAGTGACAGCCATTGATGTACCACTAGGTCTGGTGAAGGATGCGGCCAGGCCGGTGTACTGGGTCCTGGACCACGAGATCCTGCACTGCCAAAGCTGCTGGAAGGAGTTCAGCGTCAAGCTCTCGAAGCATCACTACCAGGCCTGTGGACAGGGCTTCTGCGATGAGTGTTCCCACGACCGCCGGGCTGTCCCCTTGCGAGGCTGGGACCATCCTGTCCGAGTCTGCTTTAAAGCCGGTGACTTTTAACTGTCCCCCCCCCCCCAACCCCGAAAAAAAAAAGGAAAGTGTAAAGTGAAAGTGAAGTCGCCCAGTCATGTCCGACTCTTAGCGACCCCATGGATGGCAGCCTACCAGGCTCCTCTGCCCATGGGGTTTTCCAAGCAAAAGTACTGGAGTGGGTTGCCATTGCCCTCTCCAAGTCTCTTATGATCCTTTGCATTTCTGAATGTTTGTTGTCATTTCTCCTTTTTGTTTTCTAATTTTGTTGATTTGAGTCTTCTCAGTTTTTTTTCTGGATGAGTCTGGCTAATGGTTTGACAAATTTGTTTATTTTCTCAAAGAACAATCTTTTAGTTTTATTGATCTTTGCTATTGTCTCCATTTCATTTACTTCTGCTCTGATCTTTAGGATTTCTTTCCTTCTACTAATTTTGGAATTTTGGATTCTTCTTTTTCTACTTGCTTTTATTTGATATTTCTTTTGTTTCTTGAAGTTGGCTTGTATTGCTATAAACTTCCCTCTTACCACTACTTTTATTACATCCTATAGGTTTTTAGTTGTGTTTTCATTGTCAATTGTTTATAGGTATTTTTTTTTTAATTTCTTCTTTGATTTCTTCAGTGACCCTTTGGATATTCAGAGCATATTGTTTAGCCTCCATGTGTTTGTGTTTTTTACAGGCATTTTCTTGTATTTGACATCTAATTCTATAGCAATGTGGTCAGAAAAGATGATTGAAATAATTTCAATTAAAAAAAAATTTACCCAGCAATCCCACTGCTGGGCATACACACCGAGGAAACCAGAATTGAAAGAGACACATGTACCCCAATGTTCATCGCAGCACTGTTTATAATAGCCAGGACATGGAAACAACCTAGATGTCCATCAGCAGATGAATGGATAAGAAAGCTGTGGTACATATACACAATGGAGTATTACTCAGCTGTTAAAAAGAATTCATTTGAATCAGTTCTGATGAGATGGATGAAACTGGAGCCAATTATACAGAGTGAAGTAAGCCAGAAAGAAAAACACCAATACAGTATACTAACACATATATATGGAATTTAGGAAGATGGCAATGACGACCCTGTATGCAAGACAGGAAAAAAGACACAGATGTGTAGAGTGGACTTTTGGACTCAGAGGGAGAGGGAGAGGGTGGGATGATTTGGGAGAATGGGAATTCTAACACGTAAACTATCATGTAAGAATTGAATCGCCAGTCCATGTCTGACATAGGGTGCAGCATGCTTGGGGCTGGTGCATGGGGATGACCCAGAGAGTTGCTGTGGGGAGGGAGGTGGGAGGGGGGGTCATGTTTGGGAACGCATGTAAGAGTTAAAGATTTTAAAATAAAAAAAAAAAACAATACAATATTGTAAAGTAAAAAAAATAATAATAAATATAAAAAAAAATAAATAAAACTACAAAAAAAAATAAATAAAAAAAATTTACCAAGACTTTATTTGTGACCCAAAATGTGATCAATCCTGGAGTATGTTCCATGTGTACTTGGAAAAAAGTGAAATGAACTCTTTGGATGAAATGCTCTACAGATATCAATTAGGTACAACTATTCTTGCATATCTTTTATGGTTGTGTTTCTTATTAATTTGTCTGTCTGTCTGGATGATCTGTCCATTGATGTGAGTGGAGTGTTAAATCCCTCACCATTATTGTGCTACTTCTGAGTCACCTTTAAGAACTGTTGACATTTGCCTTATGTATTGAGATGCTCCTATGTTGGGCGCATATATATTTATAATTGTTATATCGTCTTCTTGGATTGATCCCTTCATTGTTATGTAGTGTCCTTCACTGTGTCTTGTAATGGTCTTTATTTTAGAGTCTATTTTATCTGATATGAGTATTGCTACCCCTGCTTTCTTTTGATTTCAATTTGCATGGAATATCTTTATCCATCCCCTCACTTTCAATCTGTATATATTTATAGTTATGAAGTAGGTCTCTTGTAGACAGCAAATATAGGAGTCTTGTTTTCATGTCCTTTCACCCAATCTACTTCTTTTGGTTGGATCTTTTAATCCATTTACATTTATGTAAATGATATATATTGATATGTATGATTCTATTATCATTTAGTTTATTATTTTGGGGTTGTTTCTGTAGGCCTTTTCTTTCTCTTATGTTTCCTTTTCTAGAGAAGTTTCTTTAGTATTTGTTATAAAGCTGGTTTGATTGTGAATTCTCCTGACTTTTGTTTATCTGTAAAATGTTTTATTTCTCCTTTGAATCTGAATGAGATCCTTGCTGGATAGAGCAATCTTGGTTGCAGTAGGTTTTTCCCCTTTTATCACTTTAAGTATACCCTGTTACCCCCTTCTGGCCTGATGAATTTCTGTTGAAAGATCAGCTGTTAGTCTTATGTGGATCTCCCTGAATGTTATTTGTTTCTTTTTCTTTGCTCTTTTTAATATTTTTCTTTGTGTTTAATCTTTGTTAGTTTGATTAATATGTTCCTGAATAATATGTTTCAATTAATATGTTTGATTGGCTTATTTGTCTTTGGGTTTATTTTCTATGGGTCTCTTTGTCTGTCTGGACTTGGGTGGCTATTTCCTTTCCCATGTTAGGGAATTTTTTGACTATAATCTCAACAAGTATTTTCTCAAGCCCTTTCTTTTTGCCTTCTTCTGGAACCCTTTCACTCTTTGTAAGTGTGTAAGTTTCTTTGGCTAATCTTGGCTGCTAAGTGTTGCTTTTACCATTAGTCTTGGAGTCTTGTCTTCTGTGCTGTGTAGCCTATGAAATGTTGGTGCTACAGTAAGGAGTTGGGCCTGAACTTCCAAAGAGGGGGACCTGAGTCCAGGACTTTGTACCACCAGAGACCAGATGTTGGTGCATTTAATGTAGTCCCAAGGGCCTCTGAGGCTGTCCTCATTTTTTTTCACCCTTTTTTCTTTATTCTGCTTTGCTTCAGCTATTTCCACCCCAGCTCATGTATCTGTTTTTCTGCTTCAGTTATTATGTTACTGGTTTCCTCCAGTGTATCCTTTGTCTCATTCTGTTGTTTATTGCTGATTGTCTGTTCTTTGTTTATTCTAGGTCCTTGTTAAATATTTCTTGTATCTTCTTGATCCATGCCTTCATTCCCTTTGTGTCTCTCTTTTACTTCCAAGATTTTAGATCATCTTTCCTACTTTTACTCTGAATTATTTTTAAGGTGGGCTGCCTGCTTCTTCTTCATTTGTTTATCTTGTGGGTGTTACCATGTTCCTTCATCTATTGCATGTTTCTTTGTCTTTTTATTTTGTTTAATTTACTATGTTTGTCATCTCCTTTCTGCTGGCTGAAAGACTATAGTTCCTCTTATTTGTGGTGTCTTCCCCCCATGAGTGGGGTTGGACCTTGCTAAGCTTCCTTGGTTGGGGGGACTTGTGCCTGTGTTCTTGTGGATGGAGCTATATCTTGTCTTTCTGAAGGGCAGTGCCATGTCTGGTAGTGTGTTTGGGGGTTTCTGGGGGCTTGGTATGCTTTTGGGTAGACTGTCTAACAGGATTTTGTGCTTGTTTCACTGAAAGTTTGACATGAGGCATCTAGCACTGGTGCTTGCTGTTCTTTGGGTTGAACTTGGTCTTAGAATTGTGATGGAAGCCTTTGTGAAAGCTCTCACTGATTAATGCTCCATGGGGCAGGAGGTCTCTGGTGGTACAGAGACCTTGACTCAGGTCTCCCTCTTTGGAAGTTCAGGCCCAACTCCTTACTGTAGCACCAACATTTCATAGGCCACACAGCACAGAAGACAAGACTCCAAGACTAATAGTAAAAGCAACACTTAACAGCCAAGATTAGCCAAAGAAACTTACACACTTACAAAGTGTAAAAAGAGAAAAAGAAAGGATTAAAAACAAGAATCAAAAAAAGAGAGCAATCAAGTCAATAAACTAACCCATAAGTGAAAATGAATACTAAAAACTAGATTAGCAAAAATACAAAATCAAAAACATGGAAAAAATGCAATATAACAAAAGAGTACTTAAAAAAAATTAGGGGGAGTTCTTTTTTTAATATAAATTTATTTATTTCAATTGGAGGTTAATTGAAATTCAGCATTCAGAAGGTGTTCTGTAGGAGTTGTTCCACATGCAGATATATTTCTGATGTATTTGTGGAGAGGAAGTTTATCTCCCCATCTTGTTCCTCTGCCATCTTCCCATCGACTCTATTTTTAGCTTTTTGAGGAACATCCGTACTATTTTCCAAAGCAGCCTCATCAATTTACATTTCCACTAATAGTGTACAAGTGTTCCTTTTTCTCCACCTCCTCATTAACACTTGCTATTTTTTATCTTTTTGGTGACAGCTATTCTGAGAAGTGTAAGGTGATATCTCATTGTGGTTTTAATTTGCATTTTCCTAATAGTTAGTGATGTGAGAACACTTTTTCATGTGCCAGTTGGCCATCTTTATGTCTTCTTTGGAAAGTTGTCTATCAGATCTTCTGATGACTTTTGTTCTTTGGTTGTATGGGTTCTGGGGTTGTATGAATTCTTTATGTATTTTCTATATAAATTTCTATAGTAATATATATTATATGTATAAATATATATTTTATATACTCACACATCAAATATATCACTTGCAAATATCTTCTCCCATTTGGTAGGCTGTCTTTTTTTAAATTGACGGTTTCCTTTGCTGTGCAAAAGCTTTTTAGTTTGATGGAGTCCCATTAGTTTATTTTGGTTTTATTTCCCTTGCCTATTTATCCTATAGGAGTGCTCTTAGTATCGTTCAAGATATTTCTCCTATAGGAGAAAGATGCTAAAAGTACCCATGGCGGATTCATGTTGGTGTATGGCAAAACCAATACAATATTGTAAAGTAATTAGCCTCCAATTAAAATAAGTAAATTTAAATTAAAAAAAGAAAGTGAAAAAAAAATAAAAGCAAATATTTGAATGAGTTATTTGCTTGTATTATCAAGTAGAGAGCATCTTAAACTTATCAAAAGGTCTGAGTATGGAGTCATGGGAATTAAGGAAACGATAGAGAAAAATATATTGCTGGGTATCCACTACTCACTGGCCACTTTCCCTACTTTTCCAGAGTTTGTCATGATCCACACAGTCAAAGGCTTTGGCGTAGTTAATAAAGAAGAAGTAGATGTTTTTCTGGAACTCTCTTGCTTTTTTGATGATCCAGTGGATGTTGGCAATTTGGTCTCTTGTTCCTCTGCCCTTTCTAAATCCAGCTTGAACATCTGGAAGTCCTCTGTTCATGTACTGTTGAAGCTTCATGAGAGAATTTTGAGCATTACTTTGCTAGTGTGTGAGATGATTGCAATTGTGCAGTAGTATGAACATTCTTTGGCATTGCCTTTCTTTGGGGTTGGAATGAAAACTGACCTTTTTCAGTCCTGTGACAAGTGCTGAGTACCAGAACACCTTACCTGCCTCCTGAGAAATATGTATGCAGGTCAAGAAGCAACAGTTAGAACCGGACATGGAACAACAGACTGGTTCCAAATTGGGAAAGGAGTATGACAAGGCTGTATATTGTCACCCTGCTTATTTAGCTTATATGAAGAGTACTTCATGAGAAATGTTGGGCTAGATGAAGCACAAGCTGGAATCAAGATTGCTAGGAGAAATATCAATAACCTCAAATATGCAGATGACACCACCCATATGTCAGAAAGTGAAGAGGAACTAAAGAACCTCTTGATGAAAGTGAAAGAGGAGAATGAAAGTGGCTTAAAACTCAACTTTCAAAAAACTAAGATCATAGCATCTGGTCCCATCATTTCATGGCAAACAGATGAGGAAACAATGGAAACAGTGAGAGACTTTCTTTTCTTGGGCTCCAAAATCACTGCAGATGGTGACTGCAGCTGTGAAATTAAAAGACACTTGCTCATTGAAAGCAAAGGTATGCCCAACCTAGACAGCATATTAAAAAGCAGAGACATTACTTTGCTGACAAATGTCCATCTAGTCAAAGCTATGGTTTTTCGAGTAGTCATATATGGACATGAGAGTTGGACCATAAAGAAAGCTGAGTGATAAAGAATTGATGCTTTTTTACTGTGATGTTGGAGAAGACTCTTGAGAGAAGACTCCTGACCCTTGGACTGCAAGAAGATCAAACCAGTCCATCATAAAGGAAATCAGTCTTGAATATTCATTGGAAGGGCTGATGCTGAAGGTGAAACTCCAATACTTCAGCCACCTTATGCAAAGAACTGACTCACTGGAAAAGACCCTGATGTTGGGAAAGATTGAAGGCAGGAGGAGAAGAGGACAACAGAGGATGAGATGATTAGATGGCATCACCAACTCTATGGACATGAGTTTGAGCCAGATCCAGGAGTTGGTGATGGATGGGGAAGACTGGCATGCTGCAGTGCATGAGATCGCAAAGAGTGGGACATGACTGAGGACTGAACTGACCTGAAGTTCCCTACTTTATCCTCACAGTGACGTGCTGAAACTTGTAAATTTCCCTGTTTTACAAAGGACAAACTAAGGCTCAGTAACTTGCCAAAGGTTAGAAAAAATGGCAGAGATGGCGCTGAAACATAATCCTTTACTACCAAGTCTCGATCTTCCCATTACTTCACAGCATCTACTTGTTACAAACACAAATGTAATTTAGAAATATATTGCACTGATGGGTCATCCCAGGGGACAATTCTTTGAGGATTTTAAGTAAGAAATTCTGAGGTACGAACTGCATTATTTTCCTGATTCATGATTTGTTTGTGTGTATGTATCTCCTTGTCCCAATGTTGCCCAAATGTTAAAATTCGGATAAGTTCAACACATATCTATTAAATATTAATTTGTCCAACTGTATTTTCTTCTTTTCATAGGAATGAGTAGTTTCAATTTATAAATAGCAGTAACAGGTTAGTTCACTTATATTTTCTTCGTTATATGGTTTATACCCAGAATTGTGTTGGTACTATTTCTTGAATATAAATATATTATACTTTATTTTAAAATGATTTACATTTTATGATGTATGTGTTAAGTATTAATAATAGGTAGCCTGGAGAGGCATGATAGGTTATGTTACTTTAAAATAAAAAAAATAATTGATTTAATGTTTTTCCTTGCTCCTATGGCTGGAGGAACATGCCTAATGAAATCTTAATTCCTTTACAATCTCTCGTTTCTTGTTCCCTCAAACCTCCTGTGAACAAGCAGTTGGCAGGGAGCACAATTGAGGGACTCTGGAGAGGCTACTCCTCAGCATGTCCCAAAGGTGCTATCTGCAGAGCCCCAGTAGCTGTTACATAAGCCGGTGGGGGTTCTTCTGTTCTTTGTCTTCTCTGTGCCAAGGATCAGACCAATGAAATTGTGAGCACCTGTCAGATATTTAGCAAATTTTCTGGCGGGCTATGAAGGGGATTCCTTGGTACGTTTCTCCCACTGCTTTTTCCTCCTGTCCTTCAACTCTCTCCTGGGACTCAAGCTTGGCCAAAACTAATGAAACTCAGGCCCTGATGTCTCATTGCAAAAATTCACTGAAGGACAAAGCGATAAGAGGTGGATTTGTTAGGATCCAGAGAGAAGCCACTCTTCAGGGTGTGAACCATTGCCAAGGGCAAGGGCTGGAGCCACGGAATTAGGCCTGGCTAGGTTTTGGAGAAGGCAATGGCAACCCACTCCAGTACTATTGCTTAGAAAATCCCATGGACGGAGGAGTCTGGTGGGCTGCAGTCCATGGGGTCGCTAAGAGTCGGACATGACTGAGCGATTTCACTTTAACTTTTCACTTTCATGCACTGAAGAAGGAAATGGCAACCCACTCCAGTGTTCTTGCCTGGAGAATCCCAGGGACGGGGGAGCCTTGTGGGCTGCCGTCTACGGGGTCGCACAGAGTCGGACACGACTGAAGTGACTTAGCAGTAGCAGTAGTTTTCAAGTTAGATTTGTAGGCTAGGATGAAGTTGGAAAGAAGGTTTTTTTTGTTTGTTTGTTTTTCCCTAAGTACAGTGCTCAGTTATTCTGAGGTAGTAAGGTGAAAAAAATTCGGTGTATCTTAGCAGGGCAATGGCAGCTTTTTATGGCTAGGATGACATAAGAAAACTGCTTTTACCACATGATCAGATGGATTTGATGCCGACAAACTCACACCTGCATATTTCTGGGGCATTCATAATTAAGATTTTAAGATTGCTTAAAATTTTTGGCCTGATCTCTTAAAAGACTAACTTCTGGTCTATCGTTTATCTCTTGTGGGTTATGGTTTTTTTCATGAATGATGCAAAGGTGTGTTCTGTTTTTCTTTCTAGGGAGGAAGTTTCACCAAGGGTCTACAACTTGGAGAAAGAATGAAATAACTGTGTATCTTTTCAAGTACATCTCAGTATGTATGGTTTTTGTAATAAGATCTATAGCACTATTTTTCTGTGAGAAATAAGTATACATCAGTCTGAAGAAATAATAAATAGAGAATCCCTTGTATCTGTTTATAAAGTTGAAATATCTTCATAACTCACCATCCTTGCTTCTGTGTCATGCCTACTTTGTTCAGGGGAGTCTATTGTCCTGCCCATGGTGTAAGTTCATATGCAAAATTTCAAAGTCAGTATTTTTATCATATTTTAAGCTATATTCATTACCTTTTTGTTAATTCATTTAATAAAATATGGCATATAAATGATAAGAAAAAGCATACTTTTTAGAAAGTAAAATAAATGTGTTCTAAAACTTTTGAGTTTCAATTCTCACTGATTTTGGATTCACTGTGGCACCCCCTTGGCTTCCAAAATAACTGCAGGCCAAACTGGCCTTGCAAGTTGGCACCAAGAGGTCTCTGAAAGGCTAACAACACATTTACATTGAGCTGTTCTTTCTCTTAAATACATGTATTTTTCATGTGTGGAAACACGTGTTAGTGTCCACAGTCTTGAAATTCTGTGAGGCCAGCCCTACTTTTTTCCTCTTTACTTCCTGAATTACTCAACATTTTTGTGCTCTCACAATCTTGTAACTCTTTTATTGAATGTATCACACTTCATTAAATTTTTGTTTATTTTGTTATGCCCAGTGTAAGCTTGATACAGACACCATGCCCTCATTTTTTAATTGAAAAAATGTAGCATAATAGTTTCTCAAGAAATATTTGATTAACTGATGTGCATGGTATATTATTATTTGCTGGAGGCAGTAGTGCAGTAGTTAGAAGTCACAAGTCTTTGGGACTTCAATGTTGGTTCTGGATCTTTATTCATTAGCTGGTCTTGCATTTTTTTTTTTTAAACCTGATATATAAAATATGAGTTTGCCACTTGCTGAGACAAAGTTTGCTATATCAGTGTATTCTCTTGGCAAAACTAGGTTAGTCTTTGCCTGCCTCATTTTATATTGGAAGGCCAAATCTGCCAGTTACTCCAGATATCTCTTGACTTCCTACTGTCGCATTCCAGCCCCCTACTATCTTCACTTTCTCTTTCTTTTCACTTTCTGCCCTAAAGAAAAGGAAAGTGAAGTCGCTCAGTAGTGTCTGACTCTTTGCGACCCCATGGACTGTAGCCTACCACACTCCTCTCTCCATGGGATTTTCCAGGCAAGAGTACTGGGTTGTGTTGCCATTTCCTTCTCCAGAGGATCTTCCTGACCCAAGGACCGAACCCGCGTCTCCCGCACTGTAGGCAGACGCTTTATCGTCTGAGCCACTTTGTCTCTATCAGTTCAAATATATAGCACAACTTCAGTTAGTGAGTCACTATTATTTACTAAATGTTTATGGTATCAGTTCAGTTCAGTTGCTCAGTCATATCTGACTTTTTGCAACCCCGTGGACTGCAGTACACCAGGCTTCACTGTAGATCCCCAATTCCTGGAGTTTTCTCAAACTCATGTGCATCAAGTTGGTGATGCCATTTATCCATCTCATCTTCTGTCATCCCCTTCTTGTCTTGCCATCAATCTTACCCAGCATCAGAGTCTTTTCCAATGAGTCAGTTTTTTAATCAGGTGGCCAAAGTATCGGACCTTCAGCTTCAGCATCAGTCCTTCCCATGAATATTCAGGACCGATTTCCTTTACAATGGACTGGTTTGATCTTCTTGCAGTCCCAGGGACTCTCAAGAGTCTTCTCCAACACCACAGTTCAAAAGCATCAATTCTTTGGCATTCAGCTTTCTTTATGGTCCAACTCTCACGTTTATACATGACTACTAGACAAACCAGAGCTTTGACTAGAAGGGCCTTTGTTGGCAAAGTATTGTCTCTGCTTTTTAATATGCTGTCTTGGTTGGGCATAGCTTTTCTTCCATGGAGCAAGCGTCTTTTAATTTCAGGGCTGCAATCATGATCTGCAGTGATTTTGGAGCCCAAGAAAAAAAAGTCTCTCACTGTTTCCTTTGTTTCCCCATCTATTTGCCATGAAGTGATGGGACCAGATGCCATGATCTTAGTTTTCTGAATGTTGAGCTTTAAGCCAACTTTTTCACTCTCCCACTTTTATCAAGAGGTGCTTTAGTTCTTCTTCACTTTCTGCCATAAGGGTGATGTCATCTGAAGTTATTGATATTTCTCCTTTACAGTTTTGATTCCAGCTTGTGCTTCATCCAGCCCAGTGTTTCTCATGATGTACTCTGTATATAAGCTAAATAAGCAGGGTGACAATATGCAGCCTTGTCGTACTCCTTTCACAATTTAGAACCGGTTTGTACCATGTCTGGTTCTAATTGTTGCTTCTTGGCCTGCATTCAAATTTCTCAGGAGGCAAGTAAGGTGGTCTGGCATTTTCATCTCTTGAAGAATTTTCTACTGTTTGATGTGATGCACACAGTCAAAGACTTTGTCATAATGAATAAAGCAGAAGTAGATATTTTTCTGTGATGCAACAGATGTTAGCAATTTGATCTCTGGTTCTTTTGCCTTTTCTAGATCCAGTTTGAACATCTGAAAGTTCTCGATTCACATACTGCTGAAACCTGGCTTGGAGAATTATGAGCATTACTTTGCTAGCATGTGAGATGAGTGCAGTTGTATTTGAGCATCCTTTGGCAGTGCCTTTCTTTGGTATTTAAATGAAAACTGACCTTTTCCAATCCTGTGACCACGGATGTGTTTTCCAAATTTGCTGGTATATTGAGTACAGCACTTTCACAGCATCATTTTTAAGGATTTGTAATAGCTCAATTTGAATTTGATCACCTCCACTAGTTTTGTTTGTAGTGATGCTTGCTAAGGCTCACTTGACTTCAAATACCAGGATGCCTGACTCTAGGTCAGTGATCACACCATCGTGATTATCTGGGTCGTGAAGATCTTTTTTGTATAGTTCTTCTGTGTATTCTTGCCACCTCTTCTTAACATCTCCTGCTTCTGTTAGGTCCATACCATTTCTTTCCTTTATCGTGCCCATCCTTGCATGAAATATTCCCTTGGGATCTCTAATATTCTTGAAGAGATCTCTAGGCTTTCCCATTCTACTACTTTCCTCTATTGCTTTGCATTGATCACTGAGGAAGGCTTTTTTTTTTTTTTTTAATCTCTCCTTGCTATTCTTTGGAACTCTGCATTCAAATGTGTATATCTTTCCTTTTCCCCTTTGCCTTTAGCATCTCTTCTTTTCTTAGCCATTTTAAGGCCTCCTCAGACAACTATTTTGCCTTTTAGCTTTTCTTTTTTGGGGGGGATGGTTTTGATCCCTGCCTCTGGTACAGTGGCACAAACCTCTGTCCATAGTTCTTCAGACACTCTGTCTATCAGATCTAAACCCTTGAATCCATTTTTCACTTCCCCTGTATAATCATAAGGGATTTGATTTAGGTCGTACCTGTATGGTCCAGTGGTTTCCCTACTTTCTTCAATTTATGTCTGAATTTTGCTATAAAGAGTTCATGTTCTGAGCCACAGTCAGCTCATGGTCTTGCTTTAATTGACTGTATAGACCTTCTCCATCTTTGGCTGGAAAAATAATAATTAATCTGATTCAGTATTGGTCATTGGTGATGTTCATGTGTAGAGTTTTCTGTTGTGTTGTTGGAAGAGGGTGTTTGCTATGACCAGTGCGTTCTCTTGGCAAAATTCTGGTAGCCTTTGCCCTGATTCATTTTGTACTCCAAGGCCAAATTTGCCTGTTTATCCATGTAACTCTTAACTTCCTCCTTTTGCATTCCAGTCCCCTATGATGAAAAGGACATCTTTTTTTTGGTGTTAGTTCTAGAAAGTCTTGCAGGTCTTCATAGAACCATTCAACTTCAGCTTCTTCAGCATTACTGGTTGGGACATGGACTTGGATTACTGTAATATTGAATGGTTTGCCTTGGAAATGAACAGAGATCATTCTCTCATTTTTGAGACTGCACCCAAGTACTGCATTTTGGACTCCTTTGTTGACTATGATGGCTATTTCATTCCTTATAAGGAATTCTTGCCCACAGTAGTAGTTGTACCTCCCCAGGAGACACTCAAACTCTCACAGGCAGGTCTGGCTCAGTCTCTGTAGGGTGTCTGCGTCCTCGTGTGCACTAGGTTTTGTTTGAACCCTCTGAGGCTCTCTGGTGGATATGGGGTTTGATTCTAAATGTGATTTCTTTTTTTCACAGGTGGGAGGGGGGTTCATGTTTGGGAACGCATGTACACCCATGGTGGATTCATGTCAATGTATGGCAAAACCAATACAGTATTGTAAAGTAAAATAAAGTAAAATAAAAATTAAAAAAAAATAAAATAAATGTGATTTCACCCCTCCTCCATTCAGTCATCTGAATTAAAGTCATCCATTCCAGTCCATTTTATTTCACTGATTCCTAAAATGTTGATGTTCACTCTTGCCATCTCATGTTTGGCCACTTCTAGTTTACCTTGATTCATGGACCTAACATTCCGGGTTCCTATGCAACATTGTTCTTACAGCATCAGACTTTAATTCAATCTCCAGTCATATCTACACCTGGGCATTGTTTTTACTTTAGCTCTATCTCTTCATTCTTTCTGGAATTACCTACCAACCTGGGGAGTTCTTCTTTCAGTGTCATGTATTTTTACATTTTTGTACTGTTCATGGGGTTCTCAAGGCAAGAAGATTGAAGTGGTTTGCCATTTCCTTCTCCAGTGGACCACGTTTTGTCAGAACTCTCCACCATAGCCTGTCTGTCTTTGTTGACCATACATGGCATGGCTCACAGTTTCACTGAGTTAGACAAGGCCATGGTCAGTGTGATTAGTTTGGTTAGTTTTCTGTGATTGTAGTTTTCATTCTGTTTGCCCTCTGATGGATAAGGATAAGAGGCTTATGTAAGCTTCCTGTTGGGAGAGACTGACTCTGGGGGAAACTGGATCCTGCTCTGTTGGGCAGGGCCATGCAATGGCACCCCACTCCAGTATTCTTGCCTGGAAAATCCCATGGACAGAGGAGCCTGGTAGGCTGCAGTCCATGGGGTCGCTGAGAGTTGGACACGACTCAGTGACTTCACTTTCACTTTTCACTTTCATGCATTGGAGAAGGAAATGGCAACCCACTCCATTGTTCTTGCCTGGAGAATCCCAGGGACGGGGGAGCCTGGTGGGCTGCCGTCTATGGGGCCGCACAGAGTCAGACACTACCGAAGAGACTTAGCAGTAGCAGCAGCATGCTCAGTAAATCTTTAATTCAATTTTCTGCTGATGGGCAGGGCTGTTTTCCCTCCCTGTTGTTTGACCTGATACCAAACTGTGGTGGAGGCAATGAAGATAATGGGATCTCCTTCCAAAGGTCCCATGCACTCACTGCTGCTTTCAGTGCCCCCAACCCTGCAGCAGGCCATGGCAGACCCATGCCTCTGCCGGAGACTCCTGGACACTCGCAGGCAAATCTGGGTCAGTTTCTTGTAGGGTCACTGCTCCTTTCTCCTGGATCCTAGTGCACACAAGGTTTTGTTTGTGCCCTGCAAGAGCCTGTTTCCCCAGTCCTGTGGAAGTTCTGTAATCAAATCCCACTTGCCTCCAAAGTCAGTTTCCCTGGGAGTTCTCAGTACCTTTTCCAGATCCCCCTGTTGGAAAATCTGTTGTTGTTCCTAGAACTTTCTTAACAGTGTAAGAATTTATTTGGTATAATTTTCCTGCAGTTTGTCGGTTGTCTGCTTGGTGGTTCCATGGTGGGGTTGATGGCAACCTCTTCCAAAAGTGCTTATGCCATATGCTGTGTGGCCCAGGTCTGTTGCACCCAGAGTCCCTGACCCTCTGGCAGGCCACTGCTGACCTGTACCTCCTCAGGAGACACTCCAACTCTCACAGGCAGGTCTGGCTCAGTCTCTGTAGGGTGTCTGGGTCCTCGTGTGCACTAGGTTTTGTTTGAACCCTCTGAGGCTCTCTGGTGGATATGGGGTTTGATTCTAAATGTGATTTTACCCCTCCTACCATCTTGCTGGGGCTTCTCCTTTGCCCTTAGATGTGGGGTATCCTTTTTTGGTGGGATTCAACATTCTCCTGTCAATGGTTGTTCAGCAGTGAGTTGTAATTTTGGAGTTCTTGCAGCAGATAAGAACATGTCCTTCTACTTAGCCATCTTGTGTGTAGCTTGTCTGTAGTTTATGGTATATCAGACACCTTTCTTAGCTTTATTTTAAAATTTTGCTACCAAGACAAGGCAAAATAAAATCAGTTAATTACTCATTATCTACTAATGAGCTATTTAAGTAGATAATATTCAGTTTCTGCTTTGGGAGTGTCAATAAACCCCTTAACTTACTGTCCTTTCTTATAAGAATATGCTGTTTACATGAGCTATAGACCTAATGTTTGTGTCCCTCCCCACAAAATTCATATGTTAAATCCCAATGCCCATTGTAATGGTATTTGGAGGTGGGGCCTTTGTGGGGTGATGAGGTCACAAGGATGTAGCAGTTATGAATGGATTGGTGCCCTTATAAAGAGATCCCAGATAGCTCCCTTATCTCTTCTGCATTGTGAGAACACAGCAAGAAAAAAGCCATGTATGAACCAGAAAGTGGGCAAGAGCCCAGATGCTGAACCTGCTTGTGTCTTGACCTCCAGCTCCCAGAACTTTGAGAAATAAATGTCTGTTGTTTATAAATGCAAGTTTATGATATTTTGTTATAGTAACTGAGTGGACTGAGGTAGCACGCAGTATCCATAACTGTAACAATCTTTCCCATGAGAAACACATTTAACTCCCTTGAATAAAAATGAAGGATGTCCTTGTTTTTCACAGTGGCAATAAATCAATAGATTACAAGGCCTGTACCACCACCTCTGTTTCATTTTGTAAACATGCTTCCATCTCTCTGGAGACCTCCTTGTACTCTAAATATATCCATAAGAGATGTTAACCAGACAAGATGATCTTATAAGTGTATACCAACCCATTTTTGTTCATATAAGAGCAACTAAGTGAATGCATTCTAATTTCTGCATCACATTTTTCTTTATATGTTATGTTTAGAAATGTAGACATTATTAAGAAAAAGATAAGCCAACTAAAATATTATTATAAAATTATTAAATGCATTTGTTATATAAAGTAAGTGTGGTGAGAGATGAAAGGCAAATAAACTAGCAGTTTGGGCTTATTAGCCAGAAAAAATTATTCATAAAAGCTGGTCATTTCCAGGGGCTTAAGTGTCAGTTGAGTGCAATAATGTAAATTTGTTAGAAGATGAATAAATTTATGTAATATGAGTATTTTGTAATTATCATTGATCCCCAAAATATGCATAAATATTTGTGTTCACATATATCTAAATGGAACTACACTGGTCTCTAAAGTTTCTCTGCTTTGAAGTGGATAGAAAAGTGTTTCAGGTCCCTGACCAAAGCATCCCTTGATTGCCATGAAGCCAGAAGAGACATTAATGAATTACATCTCCCAAATAGGGTGTTTTCTTCATGAGTACCATTAAAGTGATTTGTGAATCATGCAAAAGCTGTCAACTTGGTACAGAAAAAAGTGAAAGTGAAAATCACGTCTGATTCTTTCAGACCATATAGTCCATGGGATTCTCCAGGCCAGAATACTGGAGTAGCTAGCTGTTCTCTTCTCCAGGGGATCTTCCCAACTCATGGATCGAACCCAGGTCTCCTCCATTGCAGGCAGATTCTTTACCAGCTTAGCCACCATGGAAGCCCAAGAATACTGGAGTGGGTAAAGCCTATCCCTGCTCCAGAGGATCTTCCCAGTCCAGGAATTGAACCAGGGTCTTCTGTATTGCAGGTGGATTCTTTACCAGCTGAGCTACCAGGGAAGCCTTTTTTATTTGGTACAGGGAAGTTATCAAATACAGAAATCATTTTCCATGCTTGGACATTTCAGGGGCAAGCTTTAGTCAGGAAGAGGTTCTAACTCAGCAGATTGTCTGGAAGGGATGTCCAAGGCAAAGCTTGATGAGCTGGATGTGTAGTTTTTTTAAAATTAATTTTTATTGAAGTATAGTTGATTTACAATGTTGTATTAGTTTGTGCTGTACAGTTAAGTTACTCAGTTATATGTATACCCTCTCCTTTTTAGGTTCTTTCCCCATACAGATCATTATGGAGTTTTGATACCATACAGATCATTATAGACCTACTGTGCTATAGAGTAGGTCCTTATTATTGATAGTTATCTATTTTACATATAGTAGTGACAGAGTTAATTCTTAGGTAGTCTGTGGTCTCTGAGGAGAAGGGGTCTGGGGCTCTGGAGGGGAAAATGACAAACCTTTCTTGTTTAATTCCAGAGTTAATGACACAACAAAACAACTCCTCTTGCTCAAGGGTGATTTTCCTTAAGCTCTGAGAAGGAAATGACAACCCACTCCAGTATTCTTGCCTGGAGAATCCCGTGGACAAAGGAGCCTGGTGGGCTACAGTCCATGGGGTCTCAAAGACATGACTGAGCGACTAACATACATACTGTATCAATGATTATATAACAACGATGTATTCTGCTTGAGGACATGTTTCTCCTTAAGAAACTTTTGACTAATCCTGTCATTTTAAAGTGTACTTTGTGGGATTTGGTCTGGTAAGATCTTTCTATTGTTAATTCTAATCCTGTTATCTTAAAATGTAAGTTGTGGGAGTGGGTCTGGTAAGAAGTGTACAACCTAGAGATATTCTTTTGATTTACAGTAATAACCAATTGAAAAAGCATATACTTCCCTTGCTAAGACTAGTGAGTGGGCACTCTCTGTCCTTCTGATGTCTATGTCAGAATCTCTGTCTGTCCTTTTTCACTGTAATAAAACTTCTGCCACCCAAAAGTTCTGAGTGATCAAGCCTGGTTCTGAGTGATCCTGAAGCTAAATCTTCTTTGGAGATCAGGTTTCTGACATTGTTCTATCACTAGTGTGTATACATCAATCGCAGTCTCCTAATTTATCCCTGCCTGCTTTGTCCCTCAGTAACCATAGATTTGTTTTCTACATCTCTGACTATTTCTGTCTTGTAAGTAAGTCCATTTGTATCCTTTTCTACATTCCACATAGCTTTTTGAACTTATTTACATTCCCACAAGCGGTGTAAGAGGGTTCCCTTTCCTCCACACCCTCCCCAGCATTTATTGTTTGTAGATTTTTCGATGATGGCCATTCTGACCAGTGTGAGTGTTGGTTCTATATGCATTTCTCTAATAAGTAGTAATGTCCAGAATCTTTTCATGAGCTTTTTTGGTCGCTTGTATATCTTCTTTGGAGAAATAGCTATTTAGAACTTTTGTCCATTTTGATTTTGTTTTCTTCTTTTGATAGTGAGCTGCATGTGCTGCTTATTTTGAGATTAAGCCCTTGTCAGTAACTTCATTTGCAAACATTTTCTCCCATTCTGTGATTGTCTTTTTGTTTTGTTTATGGTTTCCTTTGCCGTGCAAATCTTTAAGTTTAATTAGGTACCATTTGTGTATATTAGCTTTAGAACTACCATACTATCCAGCAATTCCACTCTTGACCATATGTCTGGAAAAAAACATAATTTGAAAAGACGCATATACCCCAATATTCATTGCAATACTATTTACAATAGCCAGGACATGGAAGGAGCCTAAATGACCATCAACAGAGGAATGGATAAAGTACAATGGGATATTACACAGCCATAAAAAAGAATGAAGTAATGCCATTTGCAGTGACATGGATGAGCCTAGAGATTGAAGTAAAGTCAGTGAAGCAAGTCAGACAAAAAAAATATACAATATCACTTATGTGCAGTGCAATGGTTTCAGACTTAGTCCACTGGGGTCCTCTGTCCATGGAATTCTCCAGGTAAGAATACTGAAGTGAGTTGCCAGCCCTCCTCCAGGAGATCCTCCCAACCCAGGGGTCAAAGCTGTGTCTCTTAAGTCTCCTGCACTGGCAGGTGGGTTCTTTGCCACCAGCACCACCTGGAAGCCCTATATGTGCACTTATATGCGGGATCTAATAAAAGGGGACAAATGAACTTATTTATAAAACAGAATTACAGATGTAGAAAACACTTATGGATACCAGGAGATATGGGAGAGGGAATGATATGTACACAATACCATATATAAAATAGATAACTATTAAGAACCTACTGTATAGCACAGGAAACCCTACTTAACACTCTATAATGACTTGTATGGGAAAAGAATCTAAAAATGAATGGATATATGTATATGTATAGCTAATTCATTTTTTCTGTACATATAAAACTAACATAACATTGTAAATCAGCCACACTCCAGTAAAATTTTATTTTATTTTAATTTTAATTTTTTTTTTAACTTTATAATACTGTATTGGTTTTGCCATACATTGACATGAATCCACCACAGGTGTACATAGTTCCCAACCCTGAACCTCCCTCCCACCATCCTCCCCATATCATCTCTCTGGGTCATCCCAGTCAGTGCACCAGCCCCAAGCATCCTGTATCCTGTATCGAACATAGACTAGCAATTCATTTCTTACGTGATAGTATATATGTTTCAATGTCATTCTCCCAAATCATCCCACCCTCTCCCTCTCCCACAGAGTCCAAAAGTCTGTTCTCTACATCTGTGTCTCTTTTGCTGTCTCACATATAGGGTTATCATTACCATCTGTATATAGAGTGAAGTAAGCCAGAAAGAAAAAATCCAGTAAAATTTTAGAGAGTAAAGGAAAGGAAAAGCCATGTGGAGATTTTACTTTGCCTTTTAGCTGTGTGCTAGTCATATAGTTTTTCATCACTAGATGGCAATATAACACCAACAAAAAGCTAACAAAATTTATTTTCCCCAATTTCAAAGCAAGTTTAACATCTACTATCACAGTTTAAAGACGAAGCAACTGACAAACAACTAATCTCAAAAATATACAAGCAACTTATGCAGCTCAATTCCAGAAAAATAAACGACCCAATCAAAAAATGGGCCAAAGAACTAAATAGACATTTCTCCAAAGAAGATATATGGATGGCTAACAAACACATGAAAAGATGCTCAGCATCACTCATTATTAGAGAAATGCAAATCAAAACCACAATGAGGTATCACTTCACACCAGTCAGAATGGCTGCGATCCAAAAGTCTACAAGCAATAAATGCTGGAGAGGGTGTGGAGAAAAGGGAACCCTCCTACACTGTTGGTGGGAATGCAAACTGTAGAGCCACTATGGAGAACAGTGTGGAGATTCCTTAAAAAATTGCAAATAGAACTGCCTTATGACCCAGCAATCCCACTTCTGGGCATACACACCGAGGAAACCAGGATTGAAGGAGACACATGCACCCCAATGTTCATCATAGCACTGTTTATAATAGCCAGGACATGGACGCAACCTAGATGTCCATCAGCAGATGAATGGATAAGAAAGCTGTGGTACATATATACAATGGAGTATTACTCAGCCATTAAAAAGAATACATTTGAATCAGTTCTAATGAGGTGGATGAAACTGGAGCCGATTATACAGAGTGAAGTAAGCCAGAAAGAAAAACACCAGTACAGTATACTAACACATATATATGGAATTTAGAAAGATGGCAATGATGACCCTGTATGCAAGACAGCAAAAGAGACACAGATGTGTAGAGTGGACTTTTGGACTCTGAGGGAGAGGGAGAGGGTGGGATGATTTGGGAGAATGGCATTGAAACATGTATACTATCATGTAATAAATGAATTGCCAGTCTATGTCCGATGCAGGATACAGGATGCTTGGGGCTGGTTCACGGGGATGACCCAGAGAGATGTTATGGGGAGGGAGGTGGGAGGGGGGTTCATGTTTGGGAACGCATGTACACCCGTGGTGGATTCATGTCAATGTATGGCAAAACCAATACAGTATTGTAAAGTAAAATAAAGTAAAAATAAAAATTAAAAAAAAAAAAAAGACAACTGTCTTGAGAGGGGTAATTGTGTACTAGGAGTAAAAACAAAACAAAAACACAGAAACATATCAAAAGCACATTGATTTTTTTTTTTTAAGTGCAAATTCAGCTTGCTCTTAGGAGTAAAAAGTTTTCTAACCTCTTTTCTTTCAGGCTTCGGATAATTCAGGCTTGTAACTTGATTTTTCTGTTTAGAATATGCTGAAATAATCCTATAACATTCTTCTTTTTTATCCTTGGAAAAAATTTCTTATTCTTGGAAGATACCTCCCAGATTCAAGCAAGCTTTTGAAGAAAGATTTCCATATTAAATTCTTTTGATTTATTTCTTTAGTGATACAGACAAACAAAAGAAGCTAATTTTGTAGTATATTGCTTCCAATATAAGTGCTATGGAGAAGTATAAAACTGTGAAAGGAGAAAAACAGCACAGAGCAAGAATCTGCAATTTTTAATGGTGTAGTGAGAAAGGGCCTTTTTGAGAGGGTGAAGTGTGCCTGAAAACTTGAAAGAAATGAGGGAAAGAGCTGTGGTCAGAGAGGAGCAAGTTCAAACTCCTGGAGCGAGCAGGAACACATCTGGTGAGTTCAAGGAGCTGCGTGGAAGCCAATGTGGCTGGAAGGAGTAGAGAGATTTAGGGGACTTGTCAGAGAGGCAGTGAGTGGCAGACCAAGTAGGGCCTTGTAGGCCTTTGCAACACTATTTTAGTCAGAGCCAGGAGCTATGAATGTTCTGAATAGAGACATCATCTTACTTATAAGAGGATCACTCTGGCTGTTGTGATGAAAGTTTTAAAGGATCAAAGAGGGAAGCCAAGATACCCAAAATTCAGAGAAATATTATAGCAGTATGGATGTTGATGGTATTGAGAATTGGTAAAATTCAGGCTAGTCTTTGAAGGTACAGCTAATAGAATTTCCTGAAAGATTGGATGGAAATTAAAAAAAATTATTTTTTTAATTGGTGGAAAATTGCTTTTCAATTTTGTGTTGGTTTCTGCCATACAGCAATGTGATCCAGTCATAATGATATGCATATCCCTTCCTTCCCGAGCCTCCATTCCTTCCCCTTATCCCATCCCTCTAAGTCATCACAGAGCACCAGACTGGACTCCCTGTGCTATTTAGCAACTTCCCACTAACTATTTCTAAGTGATAGAGCATATATGTAAATACTACTTTCTCAATTCACCCCATCCTCACCTTACCCTGCTGTGTTCATAAGTCCATTCTCTACTAGGTTCATCAAGTGCCATTTTTTCTAGTTTTGGATGGACGTTTTTAAAGAGAGGAGGAGATAAAGAGAGGAGGCACAATCATTTGTCTGTTGGACAGACATTTGGTTTGACCAACTTAAAAGTAGAGAAGCCACTAATTGAGATGAGAGAGATTGAGGATGGGGCAGGTTTTGAGGTTAAGGACCAGGAATTCAGTTTAGGACATGTCAAGATTGAAGTGTGTGTTGATCATGCAGAGGTCAATACCTTGTCTTAGTTGGAGGTATAAATTTAGGAATTGACATCATTACTGTTTCATGGTATTGAAAGTTACAAGCTGGATAAGTGAGTAGCTTAAGTCTGTGAAGGGGAATGGAAGTTTCCTCTGAAGAAGTGACATTCCAGAGAGCATCTGAAGGATGAAGAAATTAGCTGGTGGACAGTGATAGGAATAACTCTCCCCTCAATGGCATCACTAATCTACTAATCCACCAATGAAGTGAAAAATGGAGAAACAGACTAATGATAGGCTTTCCTTGTTAGATATCAGACAAGATTCTGGTGAAGGAAATGGCAACACACTCCAATATTCTTGCTTGGAGAATTCCATGGACAGAGGAGCCTGGTGGGCTAAAGTCTATGGGGTTGCAAAAAGTTGGATATGCTAACACAACACAGAGACAAGAATCTTGGAGTCAGAAGGTAGCTTTCCTTTAATAGGCATATAAACGTTCAATGCAGTATTGAAGCAGGTGAAATCCTAGCACTTTTCCTGATAGTTCTTAAAGAATTTCATATGAAAATGAGGTGTGAGCTTTATCGTTGAAAATGACTTTGTACATGTGTGTGTGATAGCAGGAGAGATCTGAGGGTAGTTGCTATCAAGTGATGGCAGCACACACTGTCTCTCTCACTGGGAACGAAAGTATTCTGGGAACTGAATGTGTATTCATCATTGTAGGTAATAGTTTCTGAGAGTATGGGCCCTTCAGTCAGACTACTTGGGGTTGAGTTTCAGGGCTGCCACTTATAAGCTGTGTAACTATAAGCAGATTGTTTAAGTTTTTGTGCTTTATTGCCTGCTTTAGCAAAAAGAGACATAAAGCTAGTTTTACCATGAGAATCAGATGAGGATATGAAAAGTTATTCAAAGGACTTGCATGATAAATAGTTAAGGCTTCAGTGGTAGGGCTTCCAGGTGGCTCAGTGGTAAAGAACAAGCGTGCCAATTTCGGAAACATGACATATGGGTTTGATCTGTGGGTTGGGAAGATTACCTGGAGGAGGGCATTGCAACCCACTCCAGTATTCGTGCCTGGAGAAGAGCCTGGTGGGCTGCACTCCATGGGTTCACAAAGAGCAACTGAAATGACTTAGCACACACAAGACTTTGATGGTTGTAATCACACAGTGATTTTATTGCTTTGCATCACCAGGGAATTAAATTTTATGATGAATATGGAAGCAGTCAGACACATTTCTGCTTGAGAAAAATAGACTGTATTAGATACTAAAATATGTATTTACTATCTATCATTACATACTATCAATCCCATAGCTGGCATGCGGCAGTCCATGGGATTGCAAAGAGTTGGTCTCGACTGAGTGACTGGACAACAGCATGGTTTTACCTAGACTCTCAAATAAAAAGACTGAAAAATAAAGTCAGACTTACTACAAGTAAAGCACTGTACATACATTATCTTATTTTATCTTTACAATACTGTATGGTAGGTATAATTTATCCCATTTTTTAATTAGGAAACTGAAGCTTGGAGTCTTAACTAAAGTTACAACCTAGTGAGTGGCCAATCCATGATATGAAAGAAGTCATCTTTCAAGCTCTTCAGACCATTATTCCAGCTTTCTCCTTCTGCAGAAACTATTTGCTTCAGGAGATCACATCTGAAGTATATTGCTCATAACTGAAAGCTTTAAGATTGCAATTCACATTTCAGGAGTAGGAAGAAGAAAACCACATGAGAACATGCTTGTTATTTCAAATGATAATATAGACAAATACATTCCCTGACACCCCCACCCCCGCTTTTTGAAGGACCCAAGGTAATTATGTTTTTAAATTTGCTTCCAAGAATATTTTGAAACTTGGCAATTCTTTCATATCCACTTAAAATTTCCAAACAGAGTCAAACCTCTAAGTCATGGTTAGCCCAGTGATGCCTGGAAAAGCTAGAGAGTCAGATTCTTCCTTCTCTGCTTCACTTATTATTAGTTCAGTCATTTGAGTACCATAATACCTTTGAACAATAACAAGATGACCCTTTCACTGCCTTTATGTTTCCAGAGAAGCTCATTTGTGATTTAATCTATATATAAGTCCATAGAATTTTCATGTTTTTATTTTCTACAAATGCCTTTAGCCCCCTTCTGAAAATAGCCAAAATCTGTACCACTCAGCCCTCCTTGGCCTGGCTTAAAATAAGCTCTGCTAATGTCACTACTGCATGGGAGTGAAATGTTGTCTGTACATCATTTAGTTGTTTCCTTTTGCTTTGGAATCACTCCCAGTGCTTAAAGCTTACAGAATTTACAGCAACAATTTTTGGTAGGGCATTTTGTTTCTAATGTAAAGGTTCTCATATAAAATATCAAATTGCTTATTGCCTGAGACATTAGAAATTCTAGGTAGATATTTATTGGTTAACTCCACGAGTTCTCCAGACATTACTCTCCTTATGCTGTCTTCTAGAATTACATGATTTGGGGTCCAAGAAGGCCACTTTTTGGACTATATTCAAATCCCATGCACATGTTCCTTTTTTGATCAAAATTTCTCCAACACAAATCAAACTTAGAGGCTTCCTATAGGGAAGTTCTAAAACAATTCATTGGATGTGTATCATTCATTCTTTTCCTAAAGGAAATCAACCCTGAATATTTATTGGAAGAACTGATGCTGGAGCTGAAGCTCCAATACTTTGACCACCGGATGTGAAGAACTGACTCATTGGAAAAGACCATAATGCTGGGAAAGACTCAGGGTAGGAGGAAAAGAGGACCACAGAGGATGAGATGGTTGGATGACATCACCTGCTCAATGGACATGAGTTTGAGCAGACTCCAAGAGACAGTGAAGGACAGGGAGGACGGCAGGCATGCTGCAGTCCATGGAGTTGCAAAGAGTCAAACATGACTGAGCAAATGAACAAAAACAATATTTCCAGATGATCAGAATCTGAACATATTAAATTACCATTTCCCACTGGATTTCATGTCAATGGGGTATGCTGCCCAAATAACATTTACTTTCTCCGTAGTAAGTTTTGGTTTCTGCACCTTGCCTATTGCCATTATTAAAGGGAAATCAAAATGTTCAGTTTGTTTACAGAGTTCATTTCTTCAGTTAGTTTATAGCATTCAAATGGAGAAGCAGAAAAAGTTCTTTATTTTTAAAAATTAGCACAGAAAGTACAGTACAGAAATTTGACTTACAATAATGTGTTAGTTTCCAGTGTACAGAAAAGTGGTGTATATATACATATATATATATATATATACACACATAATTTATATACATCCATTGTAGGTTATCACAAAATATTGACTATAATTCCCTGCATTATATAGTAAATCTTGTTGCTTATCTATTTTATATATAGTTGTTAGTATCTGTTTTAAGCCAAATTTTTCACTCTCCTCTTTCACTTTCATCAAGAGGCTCTTTAGTTCTTCTTTGTTTCTGCCATAAAGGTGGTGCCATCTGCATATTTGAGGTTATTGATGTTTCTCCTGGCAATCTTGATTCCAGCTTGTGCTTGATTCCAACTCATCTAGCCCAGCATTTTGCATGCTTTATTCTGCAAATAAGTTAAATAAGCAGAGTGACAATATAGAGCCCTAAGGTACTCCTTTCCCAATTTTGAACCAGTACATTGTTCCATCTGGTTCTAGCTGTTGCTTCTTGACCTTCATACAGATTTCTCAGGAGGCAGGTAAAGTGGTCTGGTAGTCCCATCTCTTGAAGAATTTTCCACAGTTTGATGTGATGCACACAGTGAGTAAATAAGAAGTAAATGTTTTTCTGGAATTCTCTTGCTTTGTTTATGACCCAATGGATGTTGGCAATTTAGTCTCTGTTTCCTCTGCCTTTTCTAAATCCAGGTTAAACATCTGGAAGTTCTTGCTTCATGCACTGTTGAAGCCTGGCCTGGAGAATTTTGAGCATTATTTTCCTAGTGTGTGAGATGAGTGCAATTGTGTGGTAGTTTGAACATTATTTGGCCTTGCCTTTTTTTGGGATTGGAATGAAAACTTTTTCCAGTCTTGTGACCATTGCTGAGTTTTCAAATTTGCTGGCATATTGATTGGAGCATTTTAACAGCATCATCTTTAAGGATTTGTAATAGCTCAACTGGAATTCCATCACTTCTACTAGCTTTGTTTGTAGTGATGCCTCCTAAGGCCCACTTGACTTCACATTCCAGGATGTCTGGCTCTAGGTGAGTGATCTCACCATCGTGGTTATCTGAGTCATGAAGATCTTTTTTGTATAGTTCTTCTTTGTGTTCTTGCCACCTCTTCTTAATATCTTCTGCTTCTGTTAGGTCCATACCATTTCAGTCCTGTATTGTGCCCATCTTTGCATGAAATATTCCCTTGGTATCTCTAATTTTCTTAAAGAAATCTCCAGTCTTTTTCATTCTATTGTTTTCCTCTATTTATTTTGCATTGACCACTGAGTAAAGTTTTCCTATCTCTCCTTGATAGTCTTTGGAATTCTGCATTCAGATGGGTATAGCTTTCCTTTTCTCCTTTGCCTTTCACTTTCTTCTTTTCTCAGCTATTTGTAAGGCCTCCTGAGACAACCATTTTGCCTTTTAACATCCCCCTGCCCCCACCTTGGGGATGGTCTTGATCACTGCCTCCTATACAGTGTCACAAACCTCTGCCCATAGTTCTTCAGGCAATCTGTCTATTGGATCTAACCCCTAATCTGTCACTTCCACTTTATAATCATAAGAGAGTTGATTTCAGTCATACCTGAATGGTCTAGTGGTTTTCCCTGCTTTCTTCAATTTAAGTCTGAATTTTGCAACAAAGAGCTCATGATCTGATCTACTAAAAGAAACTAAGATCATGGCATCTGATCCCATCACTTCATGGCAAATAGATGGGGAAACAATGGAAACATTGACAGACTTTATTTTCTTGGGCTCCAAAATCACTGCAGATGGTGACTGCAGCCATGAAATTAAAAGACGCTTGCTCCTTGGAGGAAAAGCTTTAACCCAATCTAGACAGAATATTAAAAAGCAGAGACATTACTTTGCCAACAAAGGTCAGTCTAGTTAAAGCTTGGTTTTTCCAGTAGTCATGTATAAATGTAAGAGTTGGACCATAAAGACAGCCGAGCACTGAAAAATTGATGCTTTTGAACTATGGTGTTGGAGAAGACTGTTGTGAGTCCTCTAGACTGCAAGGAGATCAAACTAGTTCATCCTAAAGGAAATCAGTCCTGAATATTCATTGAAAAGACTGATGCTGAAACTCCAATACTTTTGCCACCTAATGTGAAGAACTGACTCATTGGAAAAGACCCTGATGCTGGGAAAGATTGAAGGCAGGAGGAGAAGGGGACAACAGAGGATGAAATGATTGAATGGCATCACTGAATAGATAGACATGAGTTTGAGAAAGCTCCAGGATTTGGTAATGGATAGGGAAGCTTGGCAAGCTGCAATCCATGGGTTGGAAAGAGTTGGACAGGACTGAGCAACTGAACTGAACTAGTATCTATTAATCCCATACTCCTAATTTATCCTCCTCTCACCCTTTTCCTCTTTGGTAGCCATAAGTTTGTTTTCTGCCTGTGATTCTATTTCTGTTTTCTTTATAGATTCATTTTTATTACTTTTTAGATTCCACATATAAATGATATAATACTTGAGTTTCTCTGTCTGACTTACTTCACTTAGTATGATTTTCTCTAGGTCCATAGATTTACTGCAAAAGGCAATCTCCATTATATATAGCTTCTTATATTAATTGTCCAGTGATGGACAGTGAGGTTGTCTCCATGTCTTGGCTATTGTAAATAGTTCTTTTATGAACACTGGGGTACATATATCTTTCTCAAGTTAGAATTTCACCTTTTCTGGATATATGCCCAAGAGCTGAATTGCTGGACCATTTGTTAGCTCTATTTTAGTTTTTAAGGAGTCTTTATACTATTTTCCATAGTGTCTGTACCACTTTACATTCCTATCAAGAGTGTCAGAGTCTACACCCTCTCTAGCATTTATTATTTGAAGACTTTTTGAGGATAACCTTTATGACTGGTGTGAACTTTCTTTTTAAAAACTACACATGAAACTATTAGAACTGATAAATTAAGCAAGGTATCAGGATACAAGATTTGCATACAGAAATCTGTTGCATTTTTTTACACTACCATGAAATATGAGAAAGAGAGAGTAAAATAAAATCTTATTTAAAATTGCATCAAAAAATATCTGGGAATAAACCAAGGAAGTGAAAGACATATATACTAAAAACTATAAAACACTGATAAAGGAAACTGAAGATGATTCAAAGAAATGGAAAGATAGCCCATGCTCTTGGGTTAGGAAGAATTAATATTGTTAAAATCACCATATTACCTAAAGCAATCTACAGATTGTAATCCCTGTCAAAATACCCATGTTAGTTCAGTCATGTCTGTCTCTTTGTGGAGATTACCTATGACATTTTCATAAAATATGCAAGGAAAATGCCCATGATGTTTTCATAAAACTAGAACAAATAATCCTAAATTTTATACAGAACCACAAAATATCCAGAATTACCAAAGCAATTCTGAGTAAACTTTTAGTTTGATTTGTTTATTTTTGCTTTTGTTGCACTTGTGTGAAGAGATAGATTGAAAAAAAATACTGCTAGGACAGATGTCAAAATCCTTTACTACCTATGTATTAATTAAGGAGTTTTATGGTTTTAGATATGACATTTACAGCTTTAATCAATTTTGAGTTTATTTATTTATTTTTGTATGGTGTGTGAAAGTAAAAGTAATCCACTGCACATAATCTATTGCACATAGCTGTCCAGTTTTCCCACCATTGTTTATTGAAGAAGCTGTCTTTCCCCCATTGTATAGTCTTGTCTCTATTGACTATATAGGTGTATATTTCTTTCCAGGTTGTTTATTCTATTGATCTATATATATCTATCTTTGTTCCAGTACCATACTGTTTGTTTTTTCATTTTTTGGTAAATATAATTAAATTTATTTATTTTTAATTGAAGGATATTTTCTCTACAATGGTGTGTTGGTTTCTGCCAAACTTAACATGAATCAGCCATAGGTATGCATATGTCCCCTCCTGTACTATTTTGATTACTGTAGATTTGCACATTTCAAATCATGTAAGAATTGAATCGCCAGTCCATGTCTGACGTAGGGTGCAGCATGCTTGGGGCTGGTACATGGGGATGACCCAGAGAGATGTTGTGGGGAGGGAGGTGGGAGGGGGGGTCATGTTTGGGAACGCATGTAAGAATTAAAGATTTTAAAATTAAAAAAAAATAAATAAATTTAAAAAAAAAAGGGAGAGCAAAAAAAAAAAACAAAAAAACAAAAAAACTGAAGTTTGAAATCTGAAAGCATAATACCTCTTCCTTTGTTCTTCTTTCTCAATATTATTTTAACTTTTTTTTAATTTCCATACACATTTTAGCATTTTTTGTTCTAGCTCTGTGATAAATGCCAGTGGAATTTAGACAGAGGTTGCATTGAATATATAGATTATGTTACCACCTAATCTACTTTTTATTCTTTCCAGTGTATTTTGAAATTTCAGTTATTGTAATCCTCAACTCTGTTTGGTTCTTCTTTGTATTTTCCAACACTTTGTTCTCTCTGTGTTCATCTACTGTTCTCCTGAGTTTATTGAGCAACTTGATGATCATTACCTTGAATTCTTTACTAGGTAGATTGCTTATCTCCACTTTGTTTAGTTTTTCCTGTAAAGTGTTGCTTTGTTTCTTTATTTAGAATGTACTTCTTTGTCTCCCTATTTTGCCTAATCATCTGTATTTATTTATATGTGTTAGGCAGGTCAGGCAAATTCGCAGATCTTGGAGAAATGGTCTTATGTATATGATGCCTTATGTGGCCCAGTAGCACTCTCTCTTATCACCAGAGCTATATGCTCGAGGTGCCGCCCTGTGTGCTGTGTTGGCCTTCCTGTTGTGGTGGGGTTATTATGAGAATGGTAATGGGGCGCTTACCTTTGGCTTGGTTGGCTACTAGCCCACTAGTGGGTGGGGCTTGGATTCAGCACAGCTGGCTGTGTGGGCAGGAGCCTAGCTCTTCAGTGTGTGGGACTGGGTCCCTGTATGGCTGGCAGTTTGGCCCAGGGTGTCCCAGGACTAGTGTTAACTTACTTGTGTGTGAATACGCCTCTGACGCTAATAGTTAGAAGGACACCAAAATGGTGCTTGCCAGCACTAGTGGCCTTATTGTAGAATGAGATTCTCAAAATACCTGCCACATGTGTCTCTGTCACCAGAGAGAGTTTCAGTTGTCTCTCCAGGAAGCTCTCAAAGATCAGCAAGCAAGTGGGTCTGACAGACTCTTAATTATTGCCTCTGCACTGGGAGACTTGGAGTGTGTGAGATTTTGAGTGTGCCTGTTAAGGGCAAAGTCTCTGCTTACTATAGCCCTACATCTTTGCCCCATGTAAGCCCCACTGGCCTTCAAAACCAGACATCCTGGGGCCTTGTCGTTCTGGTGCACAACCTCTGGGTTGCAGTCCTGATGTGGGGCTTGGATCCATCACTCCTTGGTGAGAACCTCTGCAATTGTGATTGATTATCTTCCTCTTTGTGGGTCATGGACCAGGGATATGGGTCTAGACTAGACTGGGACTCTGCCCCTCCAACTTATCTCAGTGTAGTTCCTTCTTCATATATTTTGTTGCAGAGAATCTTTTCTACTATTAGTTTTCAGGACATTCTGATTGGTAGTTGCTCTGCAAATAGTTGTAATTTTTTTTTGGTGACAGAAGGAAGATGTGAGGTCAGGGTCTTCTTACTTTGCCATTTTGCCCACCTCTCCAAAATAGCTATTATTTTAAAAGTTATTCTTTCTCTTCTTTCTTTTATTCTGAGTCAAAGTGTGTGAGCACAGATTTTGATAGTCAATAATGTTCCACATATTTATGTAGCATACAGAGTATTTATTGAAAAGACCTTGATGCTGGGGAATATAGAAGGGGATGACAGAGAATGAGATGGTTGGATGGCATCACCGACTCAATGGACATGAGTTTGAGCAAGCTCCAGGAATTGATGATGAGTAGGGAAGTCTGGCTGGCTACAGCCCATGGGGTCACAAGGAGTCAGACACAAATGAGTGACTGAATTGAACTGATTGAACTCTGTTAGGTATTATGAGAGATGTAGAAAATGACCAGATTATATTTGACCCTCTAGCAATGTATAGCTTTGTATGGACGCAGACATGTTCAGTTCAGAATATACTACTACCAGTGTGTGTCACAAAGAATTAAAAAATTATTTGAAGGAAGAGATTAAAATGAGTGTGAACAAATGTTTTCCTCTATATCTTGAATGTGCTTCTTACACAGTTACAGATAATTCCAATACAATTTTTCATAAAAATAAAAGTAAAAACCCATAATATATGATAAAATGTCATATATTTTCATAGAATTTTATAGAATTTTGAACAAAATACTCAGGTTTCTCTGGTGGCTCAGTGGTAGAGTATTCACCTGCCAATGTAAGAGATGTGGGTTCTATCCCTGGGTTAGGGAGATCCCCTGGAGAAGGAAATGGCAACCAACTCTAATATTCTTGTCTGGGAAATCCCATGAACAGAGGAGCCTGGAAGGCTACAGTCCCTGGGGTTGCAGAAGGGTTGAAAATAGCTTCTTAACTAAACAACAACAAACAAAATATGCAGTTGGAATAAGGATAGAAAATTAATTTTGGGTGGTCTTTGTAAAGGCAACTCGACTTGATTGGGTTTTGATGGGTGGAGACGGGAGAAAAATTTCCACAGGCAGACAGGAAAGCACTCTTGGAGAAATGAATGGCACATGGGATGTGGCAGGGATTGAAGTTTGGCTGAAGAACAAAGTACGTGAAAGCAGAAGACTGAGAGGCTGACAGGTGGATACAGCTTTGTCCTGGAAGCCCTTCAAAATCAAGTGAAGGAACTGAGATTGTATTTCCTATTTCAGCAGTTCCCTAAGTCACATCTGCAATGTACTTGTCCAAGGAGATGCACTGAATGTGAGATTCACATATCTGAAGATTCATCATTGACACTAAAATATTTAATTGTAATTAGAATTCATACAGTCAAGATTCTCACTTTACTTAATTTAATCTGGCATTTTCTAAAGGCTTGTGAAGTGGGAGGGGGGTTCAGGATTGGGAACAGGTATACACCTGTGGTGGATTCATGTTGATGTGTGACAAAACCAATACAATACTGTAAAGTAAAATAATAATAATTAAAAAATAATATTATGAAAGGAAGTAACTTAAACCTACATAAAACTACCAGTGATACGTAACTATGTGCTGGGCACACAGTCTTTTGTGAGATACATGCATTTGCCCATTTAATCCTTTTGACACTTTGTGTGGTAGGTACTGTTATTATTTATCTTCTTTTCAAAAATTGGAGAAGGAAATGGCAACCCACTTCAGTATTCTTGCTTGAAAAATTCCATGGATGGAGGAGCCTGGTAAGCTACACTCCATGAGGTCGCAAAGAATCAGACATGACTGAGTGACTTCACTTTTCTTTTCACATATGTGGAATTTGAGGCACAGAGAGGTTAAGAAATGTGTCCATTTCACAAGATAACAAGTAATAACTCTAGGACTTGAACTTAAGTGGTCTGACCACAGGGCCTATGTATATCATCAGTGTTATTAATAAACAGTGTCTCCAATGCTACAAGGTGATTTTGGAGTTCCTGAAGTTTTCTAAGCAAGAGAGTGACATTATCATTAGTTTTAAAGAAGACAATTATAGTTGCTTTGCAAAAACTTAGAGGATGAGTAGGTTGAATCCATTAAGGAGTTATTTTTCCTTATTTTGCTATAAAATTTTCAAACACAGAAAAGCTGAAAGATAAGCACATTGAAAACCTCTAGGTTCTATTCTTAACATTTTACTGTATTTGCTTTCTGTAGTTTTTCCTCCTGATCTATTTGAAGGTATGTTTCAGGCATCTTATACATGTTTCAAAGCCATTCTCCCAAATCATCCCACCCTCTCCCTCTGAGTCCGAAAGTCCACTCTACACATCTGTGTCTCTTTTGCTGTCTTGCATACAGGGTCATCATTGCCATCTTTCTAAATTCCAACACTGAATTCTAAAAATAAGGACATCCTATCATGCTGAAGTCCAAGTGAGAGGAACTAAACACCTAAGCTAGGGCAGTAAAATGACAAAGAAAGGCTGAAGTAAGTGTGACTTACACATACTTTGTAATTATAAAAAGTAAGTGTGACTTACAGTTACTTTTACATTTGAAAATTACATTCAGAAGATAATTCACTTAAGAGCTGGTACATTTTGCCTCATATATGTCAATGTAAACTCCAAGAAGACAAGTTAATTTCTTAATGAGCTTAAGCAAAATACAATTTGAACAGTAAAGTTAGTGTCAAAATACAATTCACATAATCTGTGTCAATATTTGATAAAAATTTACCTTGATTAATGGATGTAACATTCCAGGTTCCAATGCAGTATTGTTCTTTACAGCATTGGACTTTATTTCCATCACCAGTCACATCCACAACTGGGCATTGTGGATACTCAGATATGCAGATGACACCACCCTTATGGCAGACAGTGAAGAAGAACTAACGAGCTTCTTGATAGTGAAAGAGGAGAGTGAAAAAGTTGGCTCAAAATCTTAACATTCAGAAAGCTAAGATCATGGTATCCAATCCCATCACTTCATGGCAAATAGATGGGAAACAATGGAAACATTGAGAGACTTTGTTTTGGGAGGCTCCAAAATCACTGCAGATGGTGACTGCAGCCATGAAAGTAAAAGATGCTTGCTCCGCAGAGAAAAGCTATGACCAACCTAGACAGCATATTAAAAAGCAGTGACATTACTTTGCCAACAAGTGCCCATCTAGTGAAAGCTATGATTTTTCCAATAGTCATGTATGGATGTGAGAGTTGGACGATAAAGAAAGCTGAGTACTGAAGAATTGATGCTTTTGAGCTGTGGTGTTGGAGAAGATTCTTTTTAAAAAATTTTTTTATTTTTACTTTATTTTACTTTATAATACTGTAGTGGTTTTGCCATACATTGACATGAATCCACCATGGGTGTACATGCATTCCCAAACATGAACCCCCCTCCCACCTCCCTCCCCATAACATCTCTCTGGGTCATCCCCATGCACCAGCCCCAAGCATCCTATATCCTGCATCGGACATAGACTGGCAATTCGTTTCTTACATGATAGTGTACATGTTTCAATGCCATTCTCCTAAATCATCCCACCCTCTCCCTCTCCCTCTGAGTCCAAAAGTCCACTCTACACATCTGTGTCTCTTTTGCTGTCTTGCATACAGGGTCATCATTGCCATCTTTCTAAATTCCATATATATGTGTTAGTATACTGTACTGGTGTTTTTCTTTCTGGCTTACTTCACTCTGTATAATAGGCTCCAGTTTCATCCATCTTATTAGAACTGATTCAAATGTATTCTTTTTAATGGCTGAGTAATACTCCATTGTGTATACGTACCACAGCTTTCTTATCCATTCATCTGCTGATGGACATCTAGGTTGTTTCCATGTCCTGGCTATTATAAACAGTGCTGCGATGAACATTGGGGTACATGTGTCTCTTTCAATTCTGGTTTCCTCAGTGTGTATGCCCAGAAGTGGGATTGCTGGGTCATAAGGCAGTTCTATTTGCAATTTTTAAAGGAATCTCCACGCTGTTCTCCATAGTGGCTGTACTAGTTTGCATTCCCACCAACAGTGTAGGAGGGTTCCCTTTTCTCCACACCCTCTCCAGCATTTATTGCTTGCAGACTTCTGGATCACAGACATCTTGAGAGTCCCTTGGACTGCAAAGAGATCAAACTAGTCAATCTTAGCAAATCAGTCCTGAATATTAATTTGAAAAACTGATGCTAAAGCTGAAGCTCCAATACTTTGGTTACCTGATGTGAAGAACTGACTCATTGGAAAAGACCCTCATGCTGGGAAAGATTGAAGGCAGGAGGAGAAGGGGATAAAAGAGAATGAAATGGTTGGATGGCATCCCTGAATCAATGGACACGAGTTTGAGCAAGCTCTGGGAGTTTGTGATGAACAGGGAAGCCTGGTGTCCTGCAGTCCATGGGGTTGCAAGGAGTCGGACATGATTGAGTGACTGAACTGAACTGATCTGATGCAAATTCACTGATTCACATTATTATTAAGGCATAAGTTCTAGCACTATATTAGATCTGGGTAGATGATACAACGACTCCACCCTTGTATGTATTGTAAAATGATCACCAAGTCTTTGGTCAATTTCTTGATTGGGTCATTTATTTTTCTGGTGTTGAGCTGCATGTATTGCTTGTATATTTTGGTGATTCTTTGTCAGTTGCTTCATTCACTATTATTTTCTCTCATTCCAAAGGCTACCTTTTCATATTGCTTATAGTTTGCTTCATTGTGCAAAAGCTTTAAGTTTAATTAAGTACAATTTGTTTATTTTTCTTTTTATTTCCTTTACTCTGGGAGGTGAATCGTAGAGGATTGTGCTGTAATTTATGTCAGAAAGTGTTCTGCCTATGTTTTCCTATAAAAGTTTTACAGTTTCTAGTCTTACATCTAGATCTTTAATCCATTTTGAATTTATTTTTGTGTATGGTGTTAGAAAGTGTTCTAGTTTCATTCTTTTACAAGTGGTTGACCAGTTTACCCAGCACCACTTGTTAAAGAGATTGTCTATTCTCCATTGAATATTTCTGCCTCCTTTGTCAAAGATGAGGTATCCATAGATGTGCGGATTTATCTCTGGGCTTTCTATTTTGTTCCTTTGGTCTATATTCCTGTCTTTGTGCCTGTACCATACTGTCTTGATGACTGTAGCTTTGTAGTATAGTCTGAAGTCAGGCAGGTTGATTCTTCCAGTTCCATTCTTCTTTCTCAACATCATTTGGCTGTTTGAGGCTTTTTGTATTTCCATACAAATTGTGAAATTATTTGTTCTAGTTCTGTGAAAAATACCATTGGTAACTTGATAGGGATTGCATTGAATCTATAGGTTGCTTTGGGTAGTAGACTCATTTTCATTATATTGATTCTTACAATCAAAGAACATGGTATATTTCTCCATCTATTTGTGTCAATTTGATTTCATCAGTGTTTTATAGTTTTCTATATAAGGGTCTTTTGTTTCTATGGGTATATTTATTCCTAAGTGTTTTATTCTTTTCATTTTAATGCTGAATCGGATAGTTTCCTCTTTTCTCATTGTTAGTGGGTAGGAATGCAAGTTATATCTGTGTATTAATTTTACATCCTGCAAATTTATTATATTCACTGAAAAGCTCTAGTAATTTTCTCATGGAGTCTTTAAGGTTTTCTATGTAGAGGATGACAAAGTCAATTTCTAGGCAGGTTGATAAGAAGTCCGGGGTCCCTGGGGAGAAGAAAAGGGTCTGGGGCTCCCGAGGAGGAGAGAGGGGTCTGGAATTCTCAAGGAGGAAGGAAGAACAAATGTCTTTTTCTTCGCCTTTATATTCCTTAGTCTTAGTCACATAAAACTTCTTTTTTTTTTTTAGTCAACTGATGATTACACAACAAACAACTTAGTTTAAACTCTGTTCTAAGGATGATATAAAACAATGTATCCTGTTTGAGGACAATTTCTCCTTCCTTTTCATTATAGGGGACTGGAATGCAAAAGTAGGAAGTAAAGAAACACCTGGAGTAACAGGCAAATTTGGCCTTGGAATACGGAATGAAGCAGGGCAAAAACTAATAGTTTTGCCAAGAAAATGCACTGGTCATAGCAAACACCCTCTTCCAACAACACAAGAGAAGACTCTACACATGAACATCACTATATAGTCAACACCAAAATCAGACTGATTATATTCTTTGTAGCCAAAGATGGAGAAGCACTATACAGTAAGCAAAAACAAGACTGGGAGCTGACTGTGGCTCAGATCATGAACTCCTTATTGCCAAATTCAGACTTCAATTGAAGAAAGTAGGGAAAACCACTAGACCATTCAGGTATGACCTAAATCAAATCCCTTATGATTATACAGTGGAAGTGAGGAATAGATTTAAGGGACTAGATCTGATAGAGTGCCTGATGAACTATGGAATGAGGTTGGTGACATTGTACAAGAGACAGGGATCAAGACCATCCCCATGGAAAAGAAATGCAAAAAAGCAAAATGGCTGTCTGGGAAGGCCTTACAAATAGCTATGAAAAGAAGAGAAGCAAAAAGCAAAGGAGAAAAGGAAAGATATAAGCATCCGGATGCAGAGTTCCAAAGAATAGCAAGAAGAGATAAGAAAGCCTTCTTCAGCGATCAATGCAAAGAAATAGAGGGAAACAACAGAATGGGAAAAGCTAGAGCTCTCTTCAAGAAAATTAGAGATACCAAGGGAACATTTCATGCAAATCTGATCCCATCAATTCATGGGAAATAGATGGGGAAACAGTGGAAACAGTGTCAGACTTTATTTGTTTTGGGCTCCAAAATCACTGCAGATGGTGATTGCAGCCATAAAATTAAAAGACACTTACTCCTTGGAAGGAAAGTTATGACCAACCTAGATAGTATATTCAAAAGCAGAGACATTACTTTGTCAACAAAAGTCCATCTAGTCAAGGCTATGGTTTTTCCAGTGGTCATGTATGGATGTGAGAGTTAGACTGTGAAGAAAGCTGAGCGCCAAAGAATTGATGTTCTTGAACTGTGGTGTTGGAGAAGACTCTTGAGAATCCCTCAGACTGCAAGGAGATCCAACCAACCCATTCTAAAGGAGATCAGTCCTGGGTGTTCTTTGGAAGGAATGATGCTAAAGCTGAAACTCCAGTACTTAGGCCACCTCATGCGAAGAGTTGACTTATTGGAAAAGACTCTGAAGCTGGGAGGGATTGGGGGCAGGAGGAGAAGGGGACGACAGAGGATGAGATGGCTGGATGGCATCACCACCACGATGGACATGAGTTTGAGCAAACTTCAGGAGTTGGTGATGGACAGGGAGGCCTGGCGTGCTGTGATTCATGGAGTCGCAAAGAGTCGGACATGACTGAGTGACTGAACTGAGGACTTTTGTTCTCTGAGTTGATTATGTTTAGTACTCTTAAAATATATGAGCTGGGTGTGAATGCTGGCACAAACCTCAATGGGCTGCATTTCTGGTAGTGCATGACCGATCTGTCAAAACCGGCACAACGCAATTATACCGTCATCAGGTAAACCGACCTGATATATTTGTTTTCCCCTAATTCCTACAGCTTATTTTTAAAACATAGGCTTTAAAAAAGTGTCAGTTGTCCTTGGTATGTCATCTATGATGTGCCTGCAGGATTTCATGTCTAAGAATCCATAAAAGTGAAAGTGAAAGCCGCTCAGTCGTGTCCGACTCTGCAACGCCTTGGACTATGTAGTCCATGGAATTCTCTAAGCCAGAATACTGGAGTGGGTAGCTTTTCCCTTCTGCAGGAAATCTTCCCAACCCAGGGATTGAATCCAGGTCTCCCGATTTGCAGGCGGATTCTTTACTAGCTGAGCCACAAGGGAAGCTCAAGAACCCATAAATGTCTGGCTTTAGTTTTCTTGCAGCAAGAAGCAAACTCAGTCAGTGATTTACCCAGGAGTGTTATTAGCTGGTTGACTACTGCTTTTTCTAGAAGAGTCTGGCATCCATGTTGTAAAAAGGCCCTAATTAAAAACAAGTTTTGGTGGAAAATGCTCATGATGCTTTGTTTAAAAAAGTGGAATGACTCAAAGCTGATTTTTTTGTCTGGATAAAATCAGAGACATTGTCCTAGTGCATATTAACCCAGTAGGACTCACAGCCATGGCTTTATCAAGCTGTTAGGAATTAAAGTCTGGAATCAATGACAGCAGCATGATCTATGATTAGCTTCAAGATGACATGTTTCACAGGTTCATGTGCCAATACAGAGTGACATTATTTATGGGTATTTATAATAGTGAGATTTTAAGAGCACAGGAAAAAATATCAATTGCTATTGTCTAAGTTCATGAAACGTAAACCCCAATTCATATACAACTAGCATTGGCAAGCATGTACTGCTCACAGGTAATAAAGGCAGTGACAGCTATGCGTGCTGAGGCAGAGGATTCTGTTCTTCCTTATTAGGGGTACTAAAGGCAATAAATGATCATAAATACACTGTCAAAACACAATTATTGACTGTTATAAGTTAATGTAGTTTTTCAGAAGTTTTTTTGCTGTATCAGAATGCAGTTGAAAAATTGTCATTGATATTTATTATTTGAAGAATACAGGGGAATAAACTACTGAGAGAGCTGGTCTGTATCACATAATTTTATTCTTCAAAGTATATTGTAAAGTCAATATAGTACCATTTACTATTTTGTGCCTTTCTACTCTATCCACTTTTCTATCTTTTGTATTTACCATAAAGCGCGGTATATTACTTTATACTTTCATTTTGCCTGTTAATTTCTTTAACAAGCAATCGTTGAACACTTACTGTGTGCAACACGATGATTGATATGTTGTTGTGATTCACTAGTCAATGGACAGGGTGCCTGCCTTAAATAAGATTGGAAGAACATGCAGGCAAAATAGGTAGCCATAGTGGTGTGCACCGAAGGTTCAGGAGTGGGGATGAGAGAATTACAGTGGGTATGCAAGAGATTAGCAAAGACTCTTTGAAGGAAATTATATCCAACTTGAAGTCACAGGGTTAAGAAGACATGTAGTGAAGAAGATTTGGGGGAAAGGGAGCAGCATGTAATGCCTAAAGGCTTGAGAGAATGAATTTTGAGCCCAATGAGTTCTATGTTGAGAATAGTATGACATGAGACATGAGAGGTTCTTTGTTGGATTTTTCTTCACTGAAAACACCGACGTTAACATTGATGTGACATAAAGGAAAGTATCATTCAACATGCTCATTTGATTTAACCATTGTTATCTTTAAAATATTACAGTTTGAATGCATATTTGAAGTACTCATGGATTTTTACTCATATTTGGTAGGATAGAATTTTTGGTGATGGTAAAATTAAATTTTATCTTGACTGCACACTTTATTTTTGTGCTTAAGCCTACAAATTAAGTCATGTGAATAAATCTCAGTATTTTTAAAAGGGTACAATATGACCAAGTTATAGGGCATATCAATACAAGAGATTAATCATGAGGAATCAGGCTGGAGAGTTAGATAGGAGACAAATAATGCAAGCTTTTACCTTGAAGAGTTCAAACCTTATTCAGGAAGATTGTTACACTGATTTCTTTTGTTGTTGTTTTAGAAAGATCACCCTAGCAGCAGTTGGAAAATGGAGAGGAGGGGGAAAGATTGGTGGCAGGAAAAGTGCAGGGTATTGTTATATATGAGACATGAGGAAAGTCCAAATTAAGGGTGTCAGGGTGGGAAATGAGGACAAGAAAAACAGGAGATCTATCAGGCAGATAGAATTGAACATGTAAGGTGAGCAAAAGAGAGGGGTCAGTTAAAACTCGAGATTCTCACCTGGGAGACAAGTGACTAACAAAGACATTAAAGCTGGAATAAAGAGGAGGAGGACGGAATGGCAAACCACCCCAGTCTACTTGTCGTGAGAACTTCATGAATAAAAAGTCTTTATGTATAAAAAGACACAAAGATATGACCCTGAAAGATGAGCCCCCTCCTCTTACCATGTTGGTAGGTGTACAACATGCTACTGGGAAAGAGTGAAGGATAACTGCTAATAGCTCCAGAAAGAATGAAGCAGCTGGGCCAAAGTAGAATTGATGGTCAATTGTGGATGTGTCTAGTGGCAAAAGTAAAATCTGATGCTGCAAAAACAGTATTGCATAGGAACATGGAATATTAGGTGCATGAATCAAGGTGAATTAGATGTGTTCAAGCAGGAGATGGTAAGACTAAACTTTGACATTTTTGGAATCAATGAACTAAAATGGATGGGAATGGGTGAATTTAATTCAGATAACCGTTATATCTGTTACTGTGGGCAAGAATCCCTTAGAAGAAATGGAGTAGCCCTCATAATCAACGAAAGAATCCAAAATGCAGCACTTGGATGCATCCCAAATGCAGCACTTGTCGAAAATGAAAGAATGATCTCGGTTCATTTCCAAGGCAAGCCGTTCAGCATCATAGGAATTCAAATCTATGCCCCTACCACCAATGCTGAAGAAGCTGATTAGTTCTATGAAGACCTAGAAGACCACCTAGAACTAACACCAAAAGAGATGTTCTATTCATCACTGGGAATTGAAATGCAAAGTAGGAAGTCAAGAGATACTTGGAGTAACAGGCAAGTTTGGCCTTGGAGTACAAAACAAAGTAGGGAAAAGGCTAACTGAATTCTGCCAAGAGAATGCAGTGGTCATAGAAAATACCCCCTTTTCACAACACAAGAGATGACTTTACACGTGGACATCACCGAATGATCAATACCAAAATCAAATTGATTATATTCTTTGTAGTCAAAGATGGAGTCAGCAAAAACAAGACCTGGAGCTGACTGTCTCAGATCATCAGCTTCATATAGCAAAATTCAGGCTTAACCTAAAGAAAGCAGGTAAAACTACTAGGCCAGCCAGGTACAACTTAAATCCCTTATGAATTACGGTGAATTTGGTGGAGGTGATGAATAGATTCAAGAGAATAGACATAGGAAACAGTGGACAGAGGTCTGTAATATTGTACAGAAGGCAGCAAATAAAACCATCCCAAAGAAAAAGAAAAGCAAGAAGGCAAAGTGGTTATCTGAGGAGGCTTTACAAATAGCTGAAGAAAGAAGAGAAACAAAAATCAAGGGAGAAAGGGAAAGGTACACCCAACTAAATGCAGAGTTTCAAAGAATAAGAAGGAGATACAAGAAGGCTTTCTTCAACGAACAATGCTTAAAAATAGAGGAAAACAACAGAAGGGAAAAGACTAGAGATCTCTTCAGGAAAACTGGAAATATCAAGGGAACATTTCATCCAAAGAAGGACAGACTAAAGGACAGAAATGGTAGAGACCTAGTAGAAGCAGAAGAGATCAAGAAGAGATGGAAAGAAGAAACAGAAGAACTGCACAAAAAAGATCTTAATGAACTAGATAACCTCAATGGTGTGATCAGTCACCCAGAGCCAGACATTCTGGAGTGTGAAGTCAGGTGGGTCTTAGGAAGGGCTGCTGTCGATAAAGGTAGTGAATATGATGGAATTCTAGTAGAGCTATTCAAAACCCTAAAAGATGATGCTATCACAGTGTTGCACTCAATATGTCAAAAATTCTGAAGACCCAGCAGTGCCACAGGACTGGAAAAGGTCAATCCTCATCCCAATTCCAGAGAAGGGCAGTACTAAAGAATGTTCAGACAATCAGATAATTGCACTCATCTCCTGTGCTAGTAAGGTCATGCTTAATATCTTGCATGCTAGGCTTCAGAATTACACAAACCAAGAACTTCCAAACATTCAAGCTGGGTTTAGAAGAGGTAGAGGAACCAGAGATCAAATTGGCAACATTCACTGGGTCGTAGAGAATGAAAAGGAATTCCAGAAAAAATAGCTACCTCTGTTTCATTGATTATGCTACAGCCTTTGGCTGTGGGGATCATAACAAACTGTGGAAAGTTCTTAAGGGATGGGAATACCAGGCCATCTTACTTGTGTCCTGAGAAACCTGTATTTGGGTCAAGAAGTAGCAGAACCCTGTATGGAACAACTGATTGGTTCAGGATTGAGAAAGGAGTATGACAGGGCTGTCTGTTGTCACTCTATTTATTTAATTTATATACTGAACACATCATGAGAAATGCTGGGCCAGATGAGTTACAAGCTGGAATTAAGATAGGCAGGAGAATATCAACAAACTCAGATATGTGGATCATATCATTCTAATGGCAGAAAGCAAAGAAGAAAGAACCTCTTGGTGAGGTTAAAAGAGGAGGATGGAAAAGCCAACTTAATTATAAATATTAAACTAAGATTATGGCATCTGACCCCATTACTTTATGGCAAATAGAAGGGGAAAAAGTGGAAGCAGTGACACACTTTCATTTCTTGAGCTCTAAGATCCCTGAAGATGTTGATTGTAAAATCAGAATATGATTGCTTCTTGGCAGGAAAGCTATGACAAACCTGGACAATGTGTTGAAAAGCAGACACATCACTTTGCTGACAAGGTCCATACAGTCAAGTTTATGGTCTTCCCAGTGGTTATGTACGGTTGTGAGAGTGAACTGTAGAGAAGGCAGAACGCCAAAGAATTGATGCCTTTGAACTGTGGTGCTATAGAAGACTCCTGAGAGTCCCCTGGACATCGAGGAGATCAAACCCATCAAAATTAAAGGAAATCAACCCTGAATACTCATTGGAAAGACTGATGTTGAAGCTAAAACTCTAGTATTTTGGTCATCTGATGCAAATAGCCAGCTCATTGGAAAAGTCCCTGATGCCGGGAAAGACTGAGTAACAGAAGCAGAAGAGGGTGTCAGAGGATGAGATGGCTGAATGGCATCACCAGTGCAATGGACATGAATTTGGGCAAACTTTGGGAGATGATGAGGGGCAGGGAGGTTTGGTGTCCTGCAGTCTATGGGGTCACAAATAGTAGGACACACTGAGAGACTGAACAACAGCAACAATAAGAAAGATCATGGCCAGGGTATAGATATGAACTCCATTTTGGACAGTGGTTGGGCAGAGCTATCCCAGAAATGTGTCTGCAGTTGTGTCATTAGATGAGAGATGGAATTAAAAGGAGTGGATTGAGAGTGCAGGACAAGAACTAGAATTTGGGTGCAGGTTAATGCTGGGACTTTAGCCAGCGAATAGGTTACATTCCTTTTCCTTTGCTGTTTAAAAAAAAAAAAACAACAAAAAAACACAAACATGAGCTAGACACAAAAAGCAGACAGTTAACAATGGAAACATTACCCCAATTACTGACAAAAATTGATTAGAGAACATTTCTGAGGTGAAAAAGTATTGCTAGAATTTCACCTAATAGACATTTGTACTTGTCCTTGGCTTTGGAAAGGAGAGTTAATCAGAAAACACGTTTCTGCATGAAAGCAGACTAAAAAAAATGAGCGTCCCTTTCTGAAGCTCAGCAATCTGATAAGCTACTCCTTCTTCATTGAGAAGCACAAGAAAGAAACTGGAAGGGTTGTTATAGATGAAGTTCCTTCATGTGACTTGAAGTCAGAATAAATGGTCTCCTGCTGCTGCTAAGTCACTTCAGTCGTGTCTGACTCTGTGCGACCCCATAGACGGCAGCCCACCAGGCTCCCCCGTCCCTGGAATTCTCCAGGCAAGGACAATGGAGTGACTTTATTTAACAGGAGGTCAGAGAAACAGAATATAAAAGAATAATATGATGATGATGTTGACTAAAATGGCTAACATATATTGAGTACTTCTTATGTGCCTGGCACCCTTCCAAGTTCTTTATAATCATTAACCTTTTTTTTTTTTTTAAAAATGGAATTTTCTTACTTTATCAAGCATTTCAAATGATATTTAATTAGAGGTATTTAAATTAGAGATATTTAATTTAGAAGTAGTTTAAAAATTCTTCCAGTTTTTTTTTTTCAGTTTTTTATTTTTTAAATTTTAAAATCTTTAATTCTTACATGCGTTCCCAAACATGAACCCCCTCCCACCTCCCTCCCCATAACATCTCTGTGGGTCATCCCCATGCACCAGCCCCAAGCATGCTGCATCCTGCGTCAGACATAGACTGGCGATTCAATATAACTAATGTACTGACTCAATGGACATGAATTTGAGCAAACTCCAGGAGACAGTGAACAGAGGAGACTGCTGTGCTACAGTCCATGGAGTTCTAAAGAGTCAGACATAACTTAGTGACTGAAAAACAACAACAAAACTAACTTACAACACTGTAATAAGTTTAAGGTGTATACTATGATTTGACTTACATACATAATGAAATAATTACCCCAATAAATTTAGTGACCATTCACCATCTCATATGGATGATGAGAAAAAATAGTGAGAGAAAAAAGAAAAAAAAACTATTAATTTTCTTTCTCATGATGAGGACTCTTAGGATTTACTCTCTTAATAACTTCATAAATAATATATAGAAGTTAATATATTTATCATGTTTAAATTATATCTTTAATAGTTATTTCTTATAACTAGAAAATTTTACCTTTTGACCACCTTGATCCAATTCACCTTCCTCCATTACACCTGCCTCTGGTAACCACAAATCTAATCTCTTTTTCTATGAGGAATTTCTTTGTTTTTTGAAGTATAATTGTCATACACAGCATTAGTTACTGGTGTATAACATGAAGATTTGATATTTCTATGCATTGCAAAATTATCACCAGTATAAGTCTCTTACCCTCTATTCTCATAGAAAGATATTACATTTTTTCTTGACTATATTCCCCATATTACACACCTTATATCCATGACTTTTTTTTTTTCAGGATGTACTTTGTTTTTTATTTTTTAAATTTTAAAATCTTTAATTCTTACATGCATTCCCAAACATGAACCCCCCTCCCACCTCCCTCCCCATAACATCTCTCTGGGTCATCCCCATGCACCAGCCCCAAGCATGCTGCATCCTGCGTCAGACATAGACTGGCGATTCAATTCACATGATAGTATACATGTTAGAATGTCATTCTCCCAAATCATCCCACCCTCTCCCTCTCCCTCTGAGTCCAAAAGTCCATTATACACATCTGTGTCTCTTCCCCTGTCTTGCATACAGGGTCGTCATTGCCATCTTCCTAAATTCCATATATATGTGTTAGTATACTGTATTGGTGTTTTTCTTTCTGGCTTACTTCACTCTGTATAATTGGCTCCCGTTTCATCCATCTCATCAGAACTGATTCAAATGAATTCTTTTTAACGGCTGAGTAATACTCCATTGTGTATATGTACCACAGCTTTCTTATCCATTCATCTGCTGATGGACATCTAGGTTGTTTCCATGTCCTGGCTATTATAAACAGTGCTGCGATGAACATTGGGGTACATGTGTCTCTTTCAATTCTGGTTTCCTCAGTGTGTATGCCCAGCAGTGGGATTGCTGGGTCATAAGGTAGTTCTATTTGCAATTTTTTAAGGAATCTCCACACTGTTCTCCATAGTGGTTGTACTAGTTTGCATTCCCACCAACAGTGTAGGAGTGTTCCCTTTTCTCCACACCCTCTCCAGCATTTATTGCTTGCAGATTTTTGGATCGCAGCCATTCTGACTGGTGTGAAGTGGTACCTCATTGTGGTTTTGATTTGCATTTCTCTAATAATGAGTGATGTTGAGCATCTTTTCATGTGTTTGTTAGCCATCCTTATGTCTTCTTTGGAGAAATGTCTATTTAGTTCTTTGGCCCATTTTTTGATTGGGTCGTTTATTTTTCTGGAGTTGAGCTGCATAAGTTGTTTGTATATTTTTGAGATTAGTTGTTTGTCAGT